>NC_054415.1:472500-772500 GCF_017976425.1 Toxotes jaculatrix
CCGCGCAGCAGCAGCTTCATCACCGCTGACCGTCTCCGACCTCCTGCTCGTCTCCAGGACGCGGCATGGACCCCCGAGCCCGGCCTGTTTCCTCTGAATCACAGCGAGTCCGGTTCGAGCTGCGGTCCACTGGGATGCTGAGAGCGGTGATGGAGATGAGGATGAGGATGATGGCGGTGCGCTGTTAGAGCTGCGGAGCGGAAATAAACCGCAGACTGAATCCGGCGCTGAGCGGGAGCATCGCGCTCCGATGCAGCAGAAAAATCGCCATTGTTTGGATGCGCAGCAGACTGGGAGGAAAACCCCGGAGCTTACCGACACCGTGTGACCGACAGGCACCATGTTTTCACCGCTGCTTCTTACGCTGTGTCTGCACTGGTTTATCCAGGTAAGGAGGCGTTTTTTTCGGGTAGATATTGAGCGTTTGGAGCCGCCGCTGCCGCTGCCGCCTGTCTGGGTGTCGTGAAGCGGCAGCGGCGGCTCCGCGGTCTGCGCGGCTTTGTTCGGTGAAAACAGAGCAGATGAGATCGTTTTTGTTCAGTACTGGAGTTTTACAGGAGGCGGGTGATGACTGACCGGGCGTGTGTCGGCGGCGCAGCCGTGAGACGGACGCGCTGTGGCACCGCAGGCCGGTGTGTGAGGCAGCCAGCAGCTCGTTCTGTCCCGCAGAAAGTGGGTCAGTCGGCTGCAGCCTCAGTGATTCCCTGCGTGTCTGTCAGCATCACTGAGCATCACACACACGCTGAGGCCTACACACACCCTGTGAGGGGGAACAGCTCCGCCGCTTTCCATCTGTGCGACCAGCCACATCATCTCACATCCACAGCTGATGGTGACAGATTCACCTGCACAGGTGTGATGTAGTTCGGGGGTTGAGCTGATTCACAGCAGTGAATTGGACGTATTTTCTGAAGGAGCCTCCTCTGACGGGAGGTTCAGAGGCTCTGTGGCAGTTTGATGATTCACACGTTTGCTGAAAAAGGACTGAATCTGAGTCTGAGCCTGAGTGAGTCTGAGTCTGAGTGAGTCTGAGTCTGAGTGAGTCTGAGCCTGAGTGAGTCTGAGTCTGAGTAAGTCCTAGTCTGAGCCTGAGTGAGTCTGAGTGAGTCTGAGCCTGAGTGAGTCTGAGTCTGAGTAAGTCCTAGTCTGAGCCTGAGCCTGAGTGAGTCTGAGTCTGAGTAAGTCCTAGTCTGAGCCTGAGTGAGTCTGAGTCTGAGTGAGTCTGAGCCTGAGCCTGAGTGAGTCTGAGTCTGAGTAAGTCCTAGTCTGAGCCTGAGCCTGAGTGAGTCTGAGTCTGAGTAAGTCCTAGTCTGAGCCTGAGTGAGTCTGAGTCTGAGTGAGTCTGAGCCTGAGCCTGAGTGAGTCTGAGTCTGAGTAAGTCCTAGTCTGAGCCTGAGTGAGTCTGAGCCTGAGTGAGTCTGAGCCTGAGTGAGTCTGACTGAGTCTGAGTGAGTCTGAGTCTGAGTGAGTCTGAGTCTGAGCCTGAGTGAGTCTGACTGAGTCTGAGTGAGTCTGAGTCTGAGTGAGTCTGAGTCTGAGCCTGAGTGAGTCTGAGCCTGAGTGAGTCTGACTGAGTCTGAGTCTGTCTATAGCAGAGCTGAAGTGATTTACACATGAAGCTCGGTCTTTTCGTTCTTCAGTCTTCGCTGTCTCTTGTTGAAGCCTCTCAGTCTCTGAGCACCGTCCATCAGTCCGTCTGTCCCTCTGGGTTGTGTTACGCTTTATCTGATGGTCTGAGTTTTTAATTTCCTCTTTTATCTCGGCAGCGATGTGGTCGAGTCATATTAAACTCAGTGCTGTTCCTCGGGTTTCTCTTCTCTGTGGAAACAGTGTGAGGGACAGAAAGGACTGTTTATGTTTTTTTGTTTTATTTCAGACTGAGGCTGAAGCTGAGGCTGAAGCTGAAGCTAACAAGCCTCAGGTCAGTTTCCTGAGCAGGGAATGATCCTGTGGATCAGGAATTTCAGGGTATGTTAGCTCAACACGTCACGTTCATGAACTCTGAACTCTGCTGAGCTCAGTTTATTCACGATGGGTGAAGACTGAAGACGCCGCGTCACATTCAGTGAATATGGAACCAAAGTGATGGGAGCTGCTGTCAGAGATGCTGATCAGTTAGGAGAAGGTATTGATTAGCTGGTGGCTTCGTTTTAAGTCTTTTGAAGACCTGTGTCCCGTCCTCTCTCTGCTGGAGTCTCAGGTCCTTTTCTTTTTGTGGGGGGGGGGGGGTCGGATAAGCAGGCATTGTTGCTGCTCTCAGGGAGTCGGTGGGCGGGGGTGGTTGGACTCCACCATGGAAACTTTTTGTTTTCTATCTGAAGGAGGGAACTGCTGTCAGCAGTGAACACAGGCTGCTGCTCAGTGCTCTTTGTGTACTTTGATTAAATGCCAGAGGCGGGTGGAGGGTGGAGGGTGGAGGGCACCTCGGCTCGTCAGTTTTTCTGTAATTACCTCCCTGTTTTCAGTCATTAAAGCTGCGTCCGTGCTCCTGTGTTGTCCTGACGAGAAGGTTTTGTCATAAAAGTGCAGCATCGACGAACAGACCGCGACTTCCTGGTCTCCAGAGACGGACGCTGAGACTTCGCTTTCCACGTCAGAGCCTGAACAGGAAACGAAAAGTTTGTGTCATGACATGAGTCACACTGAGATGATTGTTTTTATCACAAATCAGCGCTGAATATCCAAACATCTAACCCTAACACAGAGCCGGGTCGTTTCACTGGCTGATCAAATAAATCAACAGTATCAAACAGGTTTTATCAGAATCCATAAATCACCAGGTGTGAATGAACGAGTGAGGTCATCAGACTCAGAAAAGTTGATTCACTGTGAAATAGAATAAGGAATAAAATGAACTCAGTGTCCCCATGAGGACAGTGTCTCTACACACAGCAAATCATACAATATATACAATCACAGCATTAACCTTAATGGTCATGAAGCCAGAAACAGAGACGCTCCGGAGGCTGCGAGGATGAGTATGGACGAAGGACACGTCCATTCAAATCTGATGGAACGTGACTCTTTGAATAAGTGACCGTCCTTCTTCTCTGCTGTGGCTGTTGTGTAACGTGTGTTTGTTCTTCTGCCCCTGTGTGTTTGTGTGTGTGTGCAGTCTGAAGCAGAGAGAATACCCTCAGTGTTTTCCCTGCGTGTCTAATTCACTCTGATTAAACTGGTGCTCTGATCGGAGCCTCAGTGGGACCTTTCCCTCCGTCTGTTCACGCACACCACATTGATTATATCCTCAGATTATTAGTGCACTTTCACATATGGGGATTAACCCTGACAGTGATAATCCAAGCAGCTCTTTAAACTGTTGTTTTCCTCAGTGTGATTGTTAAATCAGATTGTCTGTACATTTTTAAAATCCCTCCAGAGACAGAAAAGCTTTTATTCTGACAGATTTTGTGCTTTACAGGTAAAACGAGAGTTTTACGGAGAGATCAGGAAAATGACTGGCTTTACGTTACAGAACCAGTTTGTTTGGTTTGATGTGTCGCTGATTATTCTTCTGTCGATCAGTTTATAGTTACAGCTGCAGAATAAATCTGTGGATTATTCTGTGTGAGCATCTTTGTGCTTTAAAAGGAAAGAAGAGGACACGGGGCTTTTTTTCAGAGATCAATTTCAGAGTTTGGTTATAAACATCTGTCTCATAGTTCTTTTCGAAAACTCTGTTTTAAATATCAGGTGGTACAACTGGTTTTCAGTTTAGCACCACAGGGCCGGGCTACTCATGAGCTTAATCTCTGATTCAGAAATGTAGAGTTGGTGACTGTCGAGTAGTTTTGAAAAAAGTCTGATATTTAACTGAGAAAACGTACGTGTGGTCGAAAGTTTGTATTGAGTTAAACTTTTTTTTTGCCTTTAAAACGTTTAATGTTTCTCAGTGAAGGAGAGAGCTGTCAGTCATGAACTGTAAAGTCTAATGAAATGAGGTCTGTCACCAGACCTCATTGAGAAATGTGAGAATTTAAGAGTGGTGTTGCTCTGCTGTCACTGAGCCTAAAAGCAGGACAGAGACGTGTTGTAAAATGCTGTCACTGTGGACCTTATCCGTCTCATTCACAGTCTAATGGACTCTGGACGCCCTGGTCCCCTCGCTGCACCACCCCTGCACCTCCTCCACACAGGAAAACAAAAACTCTGGAGGTTTGCATGATAATGTTGGCAGCTGCCTGAGGAGCCCCCCCCCCACGCATTCACAGGGTCAGATACTCCATTCATTCACCAGCTCTGCTCACTGAGAAACGCCTGTGTGTGTGTGTGTTTGGACTGGATGTGTGGATATGAGGATAAGATGAAGGACGGCCTGTAGAGCGGACGTTGGTTCTTTTACAGAATCAGGTTTTGGGGTAAAGTTCATCATTCTAATCTCCATGTTTGAAAAAAGAACGTTCCAGAAGCAGCTTCTCATTTTTAGCCCACACTCATCGTCACTGTCACCGGCAGCAGATTATATCAGCCGGAGACACTGGACAGGCCGACGTGAACAGACCGTCAGTGGTGGTGACTCTTCTCTGATGAAACCATCAGCTGTTCTCACATCAGTTTCAGGAGGAAGAATTTTTCTGGGTATTTATGCTGAAAGCCAAACGTCAGCACGGCTTTGATCAATGCTGTCCTCCTCCATTTTTATTGATTAGCTTAGTTTACTGATCAATGGGGCAGCAATAGGCCAAGCTGAACTCTGCTGGAAAAATCAAACAGAGGATCCTTACACTTCCACTTTACAGCTCAGCTCCATAATCTGCTCACTGGCCTGCTGAGGATCATTTAAACAGGAAGGAGCTTTGAAAGTGTGTGGATGAGATGCTAAAAGCTTTAATAATACTAATAAGCTGTGAAGATAAAGTGGAGTAACGTCAGCCGCTCAGTGCGGGGCCTTACAGACTGACACTGTGTGACTTTTCCAGCAGGTTTTTGATGCTTTCCATTCAAAGCAGTTGCCGAACTTTTTTACTAATTTAGCCACGTTTCCGTTCTAAAGGTAACTTAGGTTATTTTAAAGTCTGTATAAAGAGCTCCTGTGAGTCTCACCTCGTCCTCGGGCCTGTGTATCAGGCCTGTGCAGCTCGTCCGTGATGGGGGAGAACATTAGCATTCAGCCTCCGCTGCCCTGGACGCTCTCTGCTCTCCACCGTGTCCATGGTAATCCTGGAATCAGACAAACATAATGAGCATCTCCTCCCACCCCAAATGTGTCTCTCCTTTCATCTTAGTTACCTTGGCAACAACAGAGCAGCAATGAATTGAATAAATTGGTATGGATTTTTCTTCCTCCTTTATCCGAACCCCCACAGGAAGATGTCTGATCGTTACTGTGTGATGACGACTGACGGCCTGTAACTGATATTTATATTTCTGTCCACTGAGCACTCGGTGTACTTCACTGATTGTGTTCATTATCGATTAAATCTGATTGTTTTTGATTATAGATGAATTGTTTTGTTAGTAAATGCAGGAGAAATGTCCTGCTGACCAACATGACTTCACTTTAATGTTTGAGAGACGGACTGAGATCACTAACACGGTAGATTCTCTGTCAGTGGACTAACTGATGAACGGACCGATCACTGTGGCTCTGCTCCAGGAAACATGCCAGCAGCTGCTGGATGGACTGGGATCAGCTGTGGGTCAGATGGAGCAGGTTTCTCACCACAAAGCATGTCTTAGGACCTGGACCCGGACCTGGACCTGGACCTGGAGCCTCTCCAAATACCACCCCACTGCAGTTAAACTTAAAAACACCGGCTCTGCGTTTTAAAAGGCCAGGAGAGGAGACGTCAGGCTTTATAAGGGCGAGCGTCAATCATCCACCTGAACACAGAGAGAGAGAGAGAATGAGTGACTTCACTGTAAAATGGCCGCACACACACACACACACACACACACACACACACACACACACGTGAAACGGTTTTATAGTGACGGGAGGCGTCGCTCTGAGCGAGCACAGGGGCTGATGGGATTTTTTTTAACTCTTTGCTGTGATGATTCAACCGCTGGCTACAGCTAGTTAGCTAGTTAAGCTAATGTTAGCTGCCTGAGCTGAAACTGGTTCTGGTTTATTTGAAAACAAAAAGTCAGAAAAACAGTAAAAGGGTTTAAACAGGTGAACTCTGCTTCTGTCAGGTGACGAACACTAACAGGTAACAGGTAACACAGACTGTTTAGCACAAATGCTGCACAAGCTAGTTAATATTATTGTATTACAGTATTATTACTACTTATTTGTATTACAAGATGAATTTCACACAGAAGGTTTGATTTGACAGTTTCAGTGATTTAAAGTATCTAAAATACTTGATATTTGGTCCATCACTCTTCTGTGTGCGGCCGTGACAGACCGGAGGTTTAATCTCTCAGTACTTCAGATGCTGCTGCTCCTCTCCCACTCAAACCTTCTCCCCTTTTTTAAAAAGCTTAACAGCAGTTTAGTTGTGTTTGTCTTCCACTGCTCACGTGTTGTCCACAGTGTGGGCCTGATAGAGAACTGCATTCACAAAAAGAATCATTTAGTTTATCTAGTCACAGAAAGCTGAACTACATTTTCACTCCAAGGGCATTTCTGGATTTAGGTCATCTCAAGCGACAGAGTTCGTTCTGTGTGATAACGCGGTCGAACAAAGGAGAAATTCACCAACAGACGGACGCGTCTCGTGCTTCTGCCCTCGGCCATTTTCACTGTCACACGTGTTGAAGAAACTTCTTCTTCACGTCTTCAGGAGAATTCAGAGAAAAGAGTCAGGATATTATTGTCAGCTTTTATTTGCAGTTCAGATGAATTTGATTTTACTAAGAAATATTTAACGTCCCAAACCTTGTTGTGATAACTCCCATCATGCCTCAGTGCATGTCAGAGTCTCAGCAGGTGGATTATGTGCTGGGGTTTGGTTTCACAGAGTGTCCGTCCATCCTGTAAATCTGCTTCACATGTCACATGTTGCTGTTATTGATATGAGAAGCTCTTTAATCCACTCACAACGATCCATGGAAAAGCTGCTGAAGTGACATGAAGATGGATTTACTGTTTCACTGCTGCAGCAGCATTCATACAGGAGGAGGCGATTCGCTTCCCAGTCTGTCTGTTCCTCTAAGTATCAGGTGAAGCTTTTGTAAAAAGCGGAAATGTTTTCTGGAAAGTTTGGGTTAATGTTTGGACAGGAACCAATCGATAATCGGCATCAGATCAATGGATTTGAATCAGTTTGAATCTGTGATCAGTATCTGAGCGCGGTCTGTCGTCACTGTCTGAGGGTTTTATTTAGCTTCTCTCCATGAGGTCAGAGTTCAGATCAGCATCTGGTTTCCGGGCTCAGGGAAACTGCTGATTTCCTGTCGTCACCTTCACGGAGTCGGAGAGAGGACGCTCGGCGAGGAGTCGGCTCTCCTGCTGTCAGAGTTAATGAGAGCGCAGCAGATAGCATCAGACCCACCTGTCTGAAACACACGGCCGTAACAGGAAATCAGCTCCTCTGCTGCCGACAGCCGCTCGTGTCAGGGTGGCAGATATAACTGCGTCTGTAGGGAGGACACAGGGATGATGGAGATGGTAGTTAATCTCAGGTCTTTGAATAAAGAATAAAAAACGAATCTTTAACGAACATCCTCTGCAGGCGCTTCCCTTTTCCCATCGCACCTCTCTGACTTCTGCTTTCTCTCCTCTCACTTATTAGGGAGGTTTTTGTTTGTGATGACACTGATCCTGATCATCTCTGTGAAACGTTCAGACAAGCATCTCTGAGCTTTGGTGTGCTTTACAGCCTAACCTGTACTTCACACACACACTGTTTTCCCAGCTGACAGTGAATGTGTCGGCATATTTTCACCACTGTCACCACATCACCTTTTACTCACCTGTCCCTCTGACCTCTGAGGTCGTTCATTCGTTACAGCAGATTTTCAGTCATTTCCAGAGCCAGTGAGAAAAAACAGGAGCTGTAGGTTTGGAGTCTCTGGAGAGACAAACTCCAAACTCCAAACTCCTCCTCTGAAACACTGCTGCTGGCTGAAGAGGAGGAGGAGGTGGAGGAGGAGATGAAGGAGGTGGAGGAGGTGATGGAGGAGGAGATGTTTTGTGATCACGTGTCTCTTTATTTTACATCTTCCAGAGGTCGTCGACCTTCCAGGTGTCTGTGAACGATGAAGGTGTGATCGTGGCGACTCTGGAGAGCTCAGACCTGCAGGAGAACGCCACGGCGTACGCCGCCCAGGTGTCCGGAGAACCTCGACTGATCCTGGTTCAGTTTGTGAACAGCAGCGAGCCTGTGCTGTTCAACACGTCGTTTCATGGCCTCTGCTACACTGTGGGCCTGCTGGTTAAACTGGGTCAGACCTGGTCCAGACCCATCAAGACTGTACCTGTACTCACAAGTAAGTACCTGTGATGGACCGTCCTGTGATGGACTGTCCTGTGATTTCCCATTTGTGGACATTTTAGCTGTTTTCCATTTTTGTTGTCCAGATGTTTAAAAAGTTGGACGTGTGTTGTTTTGTGTCCTCAGAGCCTCTTCCCGTCCACACTGTTCAAATATCGGACTACAAGGAGTCTCCAGAAACCGGTGTGGTGTTTGAAATCGACCCTCCAGCCAGAAACGTCTTCAGCAGAGTCAACATCAGTTACACTGAGGGACAGGAGCGACGATCCATGCTCTATAAAGGTCATTTCATCTTTGCAGTTACAGAATCCCTGCAGTTTAAGCTGAATCTCACACAGCACATCATGTCCTGCTGAGAGCAGAGTGAGCGCTCACGTTAAGAAAACGTGGAGAGAGCTGAGCGTCTCCCAGCCGCTGCTCTCACTGTTCTGATGTTCTCGGTTCCTGTGAACGTTACCTGACTTACTGTGGATTAAACTCTTTGCTCTTGTTTCTGTTTGTTGTTTGTAGATTTTTACAAAGGGAAGACGGTGTTCAAGCACTGGTTACCGGGGGTGTGTTACCGTAACATCACCTTCCAGCTGATCTCTGAGGCAACTGTGTACCAGACTGCGCTGGTCACACACAGTGACATCACACACTCACCTGTACACCACAGGACAGGTGAGTGAGATCCTGTTTCTCTCAGAGTTCAAAGTTCAGACTGAGATGTGGTTTGGGGTTTGACAGGGAGCCGGGGTGAAACGTCGTTTAGTTTCAGAGCTCAGGATCAACTGGTTGTGTTTGAGCAGGTGAATATTTAAACCCCACCTGTGCTGTGGTTGTTCAGATCTGGGGGTCTGACGGTAAAACGTCAGCGTGGTTTATTCCGAGCTGAACGTGGTGAGTGAATCTCAGCTGCAGCAGCAGCAGAGCGCTCAGAGCTCACAGTCCGACAGTTAGAGGCTGCTCCTGCGTCTCCTCTGCATTATTGATGTGATAGAAACCATATGAACAGCAGCAGACGTTTCATTACTGTCATCACGTCTGGTTAACGAGCGCAGAGAGTCGCTGGTGTTACTGCAAACACGGACTGTGACCGAATCCTCACAACCAGAACTGGATCTGGAAACACAGATCAGCTGCAGCACTGACTGTGGAAAAGTGGAGGGCAAACAGTGGCCCGTGGGCCAAATCGGGTCCCTCGGTTTTTACCTAACGTACGCTCAGCAGAGCTCCTCCCTCACTCTGTGTCTCCTTCTCAGTGCCCTACCCCCCCCTCAACATCTCCCATAAGATTGTCCACCTGAGTCAGAGGGCGGGTCCAGGTGAGGCCTCCAACACGGCCCCTCCTGAGGGGAACCAGGACGGCGGACGAGCCTCCCGTCAAGCCCGGGACGCCCCGCTGATGGAGGAGAAGGAGCAGGAGATGCACACGGAGGAGGAGTACATCTCCGAGGAGGTGGTGGGAGTTTCCACTCAGATCCCCTTCAACCCAACACAGAACCTGACAGGAACCGCCCCCGGCGACTCAAACCCCAACCAGACGACGGAGGCCGAGACTCAGAGCTACTGGCTGGATCCCACTGAGCCGTCTCCCGCCGACAGAGAGGACGAGTTCGTTAACGCCGTGGTGTCAGAGTACGAAGACTCCAACGAGCCAGGTTCGGCCATGGGCCTCCCCTCTGAGCCCTCCGTCCTGCCCACCAGACTGCCCCCCATCCTGCTGGAGCTGCGCTGGCTGCCACCCAGACCCCCCACCAGCTACGACGGCTTCAACATCTACATCTACAGAGACGGTAAACAAAGGAGGATGCTGGGATACATGGGAGTGTGAGGCATAATATAATAATCATAAAACATTACTGTTATTTGTTTGTGTTATCAGATGTAACAACTGGTTCAAAAATAGATAAATGAATAAATTGAGAAAGTAAAATAAAATATAAACGACACTGAAGCAAACTGGATGTGCTTGATGTTCAGGATCTACACAGTTTCTCCTGGTTTTCAGGGAACTCGACAGAAACAGCCACTGTGGATGAAAACACTCACGAGTTTTTCACCGAGCTGACGGAGCCGGGAACGTACCGAGTCCAGGTCACCACGCTGAGCTCATCCGGAGACTGTGAGGCCAGAGAGAGCGCCGCCGACACCGGCTTCACCTTCTACCTCAGTACGTACGCAAGGCGCTCGGCGACCCCGACGACACGCTGTCGCCTCCACAGACCCTGAAACTGAGCCGGTGAAAGTCCAGGGGCTGGATCTGAGTGTCTGAGTGACAGGGTTTAAACTGTCAGTCAGTTATTAAAGTTATTAAAGGAGAAGGTGTTTTAATGAGCCTGTGAATCAGGGGACTGTTTAGAGGCTGGTAATGTCCCACTGTGTTTACAGGATGGTAAATCAGGATCTGCTTGTTTCAGGTCCTGGTGGGGAGCTGTTGGAGGAGCTGCGGGACCGTCCTCAGGCCGTCAGCGTCCGACTGCTGGACTCCAGCACTGCCGCCGTCTCCTGGGCCGCGTCCTCCGAGAACCACAACGGCAGCTTGGTGTCGGTGGTTTCTACAACCTGCCTGAAACCCAGCCTGAGCCAGAGGATGGAGAACACCTACTGCAGCGAGGTAAGGGACAGGACTCCGGACCTGTCTCGTTAGTTCATCTGTCCATACTCAGTGGTTCTGAGAGAAGCTGGACAAGTTTCATGGTTCAGGAAATGACAGGACTCACGTCCTAATCACAGCTGGACGTTAATGAGCTGCTGTGTTGGTCAGATGTGACTGACTCAGGATTTTTTATGTGATTCTCATATAATCATATCATTAAAATAAAATATATTATTATAGAATTTATTTGAAAATTACAAATGTATTCACAAAATATTGGAACTTCATTTTTTAAACGCAAAATGTTACGACTTTATTCTCGTATCACTGACTTTCTAAATGTTTGAACTTCATACAGCTGAAAACTACGGTTTCTAAAACCTAACTTTATCTATATTCAGACTTTTTTCTAAATATTTCTGTTTGATGTTTTCACAGGAAAATTCGACGAGTGACGTCATTACTAACCTGACGCCCGGGGCTCAGTACAGGGTGGTGGTTTATCACACCAACGGACCCCTGATCAGTCCTCCGTCCGAACCCGTCATCATCGACATAGGTGATTACCCCACGTCTACGCTCTGATTTATTCCAGCTCATTTGACCTTTGTTTAACTGGAGTTTTATCATCTCTGACTGCAGCCATGTTTATGTGTGTGTTTGTGTGATGCGTCAGAGCCCACAGGCGTCCGTGAGCTGGCTGTTTACCCTCTGAGTCCCACGGCGGTGATCCTGAACTGGCAGCGTCCGTACCACGTGGCCTTCAGAAAGTACGTCCTGCAGACCTTCTTCTTCAATCCGGTCACGCTGTCCTCGGAGTGGACCACCTACTACGAGATTGCCGCCACCGCCTCCGTCATCGCTTCAGTGGTAACCCTCAGCTTCATCACAAGGTTTTCTGAAAACACCTGAGACAGAAACGGTTCACACACGTTAATGGAACAGTTTCCCGTCTCTCTGGCTCATCACCAGATTCTGGATCTTTTATTTATTGATGATATTTATCACGGGGACGTCCAGCGTCCAGCTTTTCTCATTGCTGTTTAAATAAACCGGCTCTTACACGTGACGAGCGTATAATTACTCCCCTTTAGCCACTGACCTCTGTCCCATCACATTTACTGTGGACATTCAGTCCCTGGAGGATTAGTCTGAGTGTTTTTGCTAAGTCCAAATGAAGTGAGCACACACTTGTTCCCAGTTCTGTCCCTCAGGTTGTCTCGTGTTTTCCCTTAGAGAGTGACTGACCTGCTGCCGGCGTGGTATTATAATTTCCGTGTTTCCATGGTGACGTGGGGCGACCCTCCGCTCAGCTGCTGCGACAGCTCCACTGTGAGCTTGGTTACAGGTACGACTCTCTGCTGTGTGACCACGTTACACCTGCTGCTTCAAATCCCAGATCTGTGAACGATGCATCATGTTCAACATATTTGTACTGAAATGTAAACATGAGAGTAGATGCTGAAGCGTGGCGTCTCTCACTGGCGTCTCTCACTGGCGTCTCTCACTGTCTGCAGCTCCTGAGGCTCCTCACATCTCCT
Source organism: Toxotes jaculatrix (assembly GCF_017976425.1). Lineage (NCBI taxonomy): Eukaryota > Metazoa > Chordata > Actinopteri > Toxotidae > Toxotes > Toxotes jaculatrix. Next base: position 485,007 of record NC_054415.1, read on the forward strand.
CCGTCGATTACTCTCATGGCGTTCTGTACGTTCGCTGGACGTACGGCGAACTCTTCATCGACCTGTCGCACTCCAGGATGCTGCACTGGCAGGTGGTCGCTGTCGGCAAGAAAGGCGCTGAGAAGAGCTACTCCATCGATGTGAGTCACTCACTCATTCATTCATTCATCCGGCCAACAATCATGCAGCTCTTCACTGAAGAGCGAAACATTCAGACCATAAACTCTGGGTCTGAGCTAACGCCGCAGCGTCTCTCTGAGGAACACTTAGTTTGTTAAGAAGATGAACTACAGACCTGAATGAGCCTCTGCTGCTCCTCAGCTGCTCCTCAGCTGCTCCTCAGCTGCTCCTCAGCTGCTCCTCTGCTGCTCCTCAGCTGCTCCTCTGCTGCTCCTCAGCTGCTCCTCAGCTGCTCCTCAGCTGCTCCTCAGCTGCTCCTCTGCTGCTCCTCTGCTGCTCCTCTGCTGCTCCTCAGCTGCTCCTCTGCTGCTCCTCTGCTGCTCCTCTGCTGCTCCTCAGCTGCTCCTCTGCTGCTCCTCTGCTGCTCCTCTGCTGCTCCTCTGGCTCCATTTAAAGCTCAGACTCTGCAGCAGCAGCAGCAGCAGCTTATTATTTCCAGGCTGAGTCGAGCTGCTATTGGTTTTCTCCTCTGGGTCCAGTGGATGGTGCAGTTAGCAGCAGAGGAACGAGCTGCTGTCTGCAGGAGCTGCAGCTCGTTCCTCCTCTGTGAGGCCAGAGATGTTCCCAGCACCTCGCTCCCATCATTAACTGGGCTGAGCCCACAGCGGCCGACAAACACCACTGCACAGTTTAACACGCGTACAGTAACTGTGATGATCATCTTCATCATCATCATCATTATTATTAGTTCACAGTCACAGAGCCGAGGACAGGAAACAGGAAGAACTAAATTCAGATGAAACTGTGTGTGTGTGTGTCAGGTGACTCGTAACGTGATGCGGGCCAGCCTCCCTCTACCTCCAGGTGACATCTACAACCTGACGGTGACGGCCTGCACCGAGCGCCGAAGGAACACCTCCATACCAAACATCATCAAACTGGGTCAGTGTCAACACACACGCACACACTGACACACACAGACACAGACACACTGACACACACTGACACACACACTGACACACACACACACACACTGACACACACACACACACACTGACACACACTGACACACACGCAGACACACACACACACACACACTGACACACACTGACACACACGCAGACACACACACACACACACACTGACACACACTGACACACACTGACACACACACTGACACACACACACACGCAGACACACACACACACACACACACACACTGACACACACACACACACACACACACACTGACACAGACACACACACACTGACACACACACACTGACACACACTGACACACACGCAGACACACACTGACACACACTGACACACACACAGACACACACACACACACTGACACACACACACTGACACACACGCAGACACACACACACACTGACACACACTGACACACACGCAGACACACACACACACACACACACACACACACACTGACACACACACAGACACACACACACAGACACACACAGACACACACACACAGACACACACAGACACACACACACTGACACACACACACAGTAACAGTATTCAAACCGAGCTCTTGCTGTTGTTTCCTGGACGTTGGGACGTTCCGTGTTCGTAGCGTCACTGAGTCGTCACACGTGTTTCCTCCTTCTCTCTGTCGTGTCAGATAGAAACAGAGATGTGAATGACAAATTTAATTAGGACCAGATGGTGTCACTGATCCTGAGTCCAGCAGATGGAGACAACATGACAGGAACCTGACAGAGGAGCCGGAGCTGAGGGACAAACGTGTGCTGCTGCAGTCGGAGACAGCAGACAAAGATCGGATCGATGACAAATGGGAAAGAATCTGCTTTCAGCTTTTCTGTGTTTTATGTGTTACGTGTTTATTTGAACAGTTTGATTTGGGGACGATCTCGAGTGGATGAAGCATCAGGAGACATCATCTGAACTGGAGTCAGAGCTCAGTGCAACATAAACCATCATCCACCACTGGTTGCTGTGGTCTGAACACTGGTTTCTGGCATCATTTCCTTCAGTTTGTTCTCAGCGACAAACTGAACGCAGCTTTTTCACCTTTAAAGTGAAACTTAAGTGTTTCCACTTCCTCTTCTGAGCGTGGTGAAGTATTTTGGTCGGCAGAGGAAGTGCCAGTGTCGTGTGAGGCTGCGCTGGGCTCAGACCAGTTTACACCTGCAGCTTCTACTTTCATACAAACACAGACCGAGGCTTTTATTTCTCCCTGTGCTGGTTCTGTTTCGTGCAGAGCCGGCTCCGCCCAGGTCCCTGTACGCCGTGAACGCCACTCACTCGTCCGTGACTCTGCTGTGGACCGAGGAGGGAGTGGTGGACTACTACCAGGTCCTCTGTCGACCCAACGCAGCCAGCAAGGAGCTGAAGGTAGAACTGAATGTGAATCCCTGATTTAAACTGTCAGGTACGAGTCACGAGCTCAGAGAGACGGAGGTGGACGAGCTTTCACGGAGTCTGACTCGTGTCTCCTCAGAGTTCAGCGGGTAAAACTTTCTACTTTTCAAACTTCTTCATGCTTACAAATGAAAAAATACGTTACCCAAAAAATTATACATACATATGTATATAAAATATTAAAATAAACAGAACTGATAGAAAAAGCTAAAGTAACAGTGAGTGATAAGTGAAAAGTATTTTTGATTTGAATTTAGATTTGATCACTTTCTCCACAGTCAGTGAGAATTTTCCCTCAGCGTTTATTTGCTGAGTCATACATTTGACGGTGGCTGTAAACAGCTTCGTCCCCTGAGGATGAAACGTGACTGAGATGCTGCGGAGCGGGCGACGCTGACCTCGGTAAAGTCAAAGTGAAACCAGTGAAACTTCGTGCTCCCCAGAGGATTCACCTCTGCTGAAAGGGCTTATCCTCATGTGATCTGTGGCAGCCTGCTGTTAGAAGTTCCTCTTTGGGGCTGTCGCTTTAATTTTATTCAGAACTCAAACTACGACTCAGACTCTGAAAAGCACGTCATTGATCTGATCAGTGTCCCGGGTTTAGAATTAACCAGTGTTTTCTGAACTTTACTGTCATTAGCCTCTTTCATCGTGTAGTTAGTGAACAATATGAAGAATAACAAACCGTTTCTCAGGGAAGTGAATGGGAAACCCTGCGGCCTCCTCAGGATCAGGATCAGGATCAGCCTGTCAGGAGCTGAGGATCTGTCTCTGAGTTTTTAAACGGTCTCTTTCAGGCCCGTGAGCCTCAGATGGCCAGCTCCCACGTGGTGATCGTTTCTGGTTTGATGCCCTCGTCCACCTACAACTGCACCGTCACCAGCTTCAGCTACAGCACGCCCAGCAAACCTGCACACATCACCATCACCACTGTCGGTAGGTGGCGCTGTCCGGTGCACCGATGCTGCACCTGCATTGCAGAGGTCAGCCACCTTCATTCACAGTCACTGCACCTGTGGGTCTGAGCTCACAGTTTCCACATTAATCAGAAATATTTCACAGAAATCTGATGAATGAATGAAAGCTCTGAAATATTTCCAGCTGCCAATGAATGAGTGAGTGTTTCTGTCTCCTTCAGTATCAGGTTTACACAGATAAGACGTTTGCTGACTGCAGCATACTGAGGGATTTAAAATGGATTTTCAGTTTTCATTCAAAATATTCAAGGAGTTAAAATGAAAAATGAACATGAGAGTTTCTCAGTTTCTGAGAAAATGAAATGAAACTGAGTGAATGGATCGTCTGCAGTGAGAGGACCAGCGAGTTTTTATCAACCAAACCAAATTATTATTAACTCAGCAAACAGCAGAAGCTGACTGCCTGTGCTGATGAAATGACTCATCTGGACTCTGACTGCATCAGACCTGCAGGGAAACATGGAGGAAGAGCTGAGCAAATGAAAGGAGGATCAGAAAACAGGGAGGATTCTCAGTGAGGTGCCGTCAAACAGAAAACACAGTGTGTAACACAAACCTGCTTCCTCTGCGTCTGCAGCCAAAGAGATGAACCCGAGCGTCGCCGCCATCTCGGCTCTGGCCGTGCTCAGCATCCTGCTCATCGGCCTGCTCGTCCTCTTCCTGCTGGTCCTGCGCAAGAAGCACCTGCAGATGACCAGGTAGAAGTGCACACCTTTAGTTTTTCATTTTCGTCTTGTTTTCGTCTGATGTTCGTGTTGTGAAAGGTTTGACGGGAGCTGGAGTAACGGACAGGACAGTGATGGATATGAAATAAAAGCTGCTGATCTTTATCACGGCGCTTCCTGAATGTTGACATGGATCATGTAGAAGCTGCTTCCTCTAAATCGAACCAGCAAATTCCACATTTGAATCTTCAACAGTTTTGTAGTTTCAACACCCATTTTCGAATGTGGTGGAGATTAAGTGCTAACCTCAGCTCTGAGGTTGTGGGTTGGTCTGACGGCGTCAGCTGGTCTGGTGTCAGTGGAAGAGGCTGTGTCACTCAGTAACTAGGACATAAACGACTTCCTGTTGTTCTGAGGTTAACCAGCACAATTAACTTCACTGTGAATTATTAGCTGAACGTTTGCAGCAGCAGAGACTGAAATGAAAAGTTGTGTCTGACAGAGACGCTGTGAGCAGGGTCAGACACTCAGAGAGTGATGCATGATGGGAGTTTGCTTCAGCCACAGACTTTTTCCACTAAAGTGAAAAATCAAAACGACTGATTTTATTTCTTATTTTCAGTTGTTGTGTGTTTGTTTTACGTGAACGGTCCCTGTGATTGTATGCCCTCGTGTTTGTGCACATGTGGAAGATGTTCAGTGTGACTGATGCTGTGATTCAAAACCATGAGATCGTCCAGTTTTATGTTAAGTGAAGTTGAGCTAACGTGCTGGAACCTTGTAAAAGTAAAAAAACCTTCAGCTTTATGATAAAGTTTCAGGTGAAATTCACGTCATCGTTAGAAAAACTTGAATCTTTTTTACCTGCTGAACGACTCGATGGCTCCTCAGATCTTCGTCCTCCCCCATCATCGTTTCCTGCAAACACTTAAACCACCGAGTTAAACGAGTCACCAAACTCTTATCATCTCTTCGTATCATACTCACTTTAATCTCTGTTATTTTCACCCTCATTCTTTGCAGTTCACTTCCTCTATTTACTGATTAGTCATCAAATATTTGGGACTTCCTCAAACTGCTCGGTGCTTTTCTCACCCTCCTCTGCTCACGTGTGACGGTGTTGTTGCTGTTTTCTGTTTCAGGGAATGTGGAGCAGAGACTTTCGTCAACTTTGCTTCGTTTGAAAGAGACGGCAAACTTCCTTACAACTGGTAGGACCCTCCTCCGTTCGCTTCTTCATCTTCAGATCACTGTCAAATGTGTAAACAGCATCTTAGAGTCAAACTTCAGCTGGAACGTGAGGCACATCACAGTCCTGAGGCCTGAGTGGGTGTTTCCAGATGTGCATCCTCAGTCTGGATGTCAGAGCTGCAAACACCCTGGAAAGCCCCAGTCAGAGGCAGGTCAGTGGCCCAGCGGGGGACTGAGGAGGCAGATCAGGGATCTGAACACGTAGCTTCAGATTTTAGCTTGTTTAGCAGCGCGAGGCGATGATGACGATGATGATGATGATGAGCTCAGACCCTCCCCCCTGCCTGCTTTGTTTGGACCAGCTGAAATGGGATGTTCGCTGATGAAAGCTCAGGATTTCCCTTAATCTCAGATTAAAGGGACAAAACGTCAATTTGTGTTAAATTCTCGAAAACAAGAAAAGATGATTCACAGTGGTTTGTTGTTTGAAATCAGACTCTGATCAGGCTGATGGATCAGGTTCAGTCCCGTGTGATTCATAACAACCACAGATCTGTGATTAATATAACAGCTGAAAGACGGTCAGCGAAGGCAGAACCTCGGCTTCCATCTGCTGTTGTATTTGACCTTCCATCACTAAATGCACATGTCCATCAGAGTGTGTTCTTCTTAATGTGACGGTGGTTGTGTTTACGCTTTGTGCATGTCAGCTGATTGGTGCGGCAGCAGCGTGGACGTGACGACAAACGGTGGCGTCACCACTGACGCAGATGAACGTGTCGGTGAAACGAACGTCGTACAACACGCCGCGGGTTTTACACTTTCCGGCAGCTCTGCGTTCGCCACGTACAACAGCGTGTTCACGAACAGTGGAAAGCAGCTGGATCTTTCCAGATGTTCGAACAGGAAGTGTCAGGTGTCGTGAATTTTCTCTCGAGCCCAGATGTTCGTATGTAAATGCTAAACTTCTTCATTGCAGTTGTTCAGATACTGAAAGGATCTTGAGTTAGAACAAACACAAGAGTGCAGATAAAAGATTCTCCTCCGCTGCTCCATCTCAGGAGCGCGGAACCGACGCACACGCGTCAGCGGGGTCACGACCCGAGCGGCACCAACGTTAATGAGATCATCAGGTTCATTAAGGTGCCGTCACGTGTTTGACGTCACCGCCCAGCGACAAACCGGGGCCTGTTTATACGCGCCGAGGGTCCCGGCTGACTGATGCATTGTGGGACGGGCCGTGAGGACGCAGTGATGTCACACTCAGGCTGGAGGGTGTTTAAATGAGACAGAGACAGAGCGGCCATTGACGTCCGGCGGCAAACAGACTCCTGTTGTCCTCGACAGAGACAACGGGACACTTTCTGCTGCATGATGCATTAACTGTGTGTTCAGCACTAATGTGAAGCTCTCCACGCTCTGTGCCTCTTTACTAATGGAGCTCCATGTTCTGTCGCCCCCTGGTGTCTGTTTTTCTTTCTTGTTTTTGTTCCTGTTGTTTTTATTTGATCCCCCTTCAGGCGAAGAAGCCTCTTTGCCTTCCTTACCCTACTGCCATCCTGCCTTTGGACTGACTATCTTTTGGCTTTTTATATTAATCCTTGGTAAGTAAGCACTTGCTGGCCAAAAACACTGCACATCAGGGGCATGTCCCAGCAGAGCCACAGCCCACAGTATTGATCAGAGACAGCTTCACACTGTTGGATCCGAGGTGACCTCAGTGACGAGCCAGTAGATCACACCTGGATCACCTCTGGATCCAGAATCCAACGATAAGTCTGGTGTTATTCTAGATTTTTCTTTTTTCAAAAAATCCCACGAGAAACCGAGTTTAAAGCTCGAGGTTTGGTCTGGATCTGAGGTGTGGTTCATCACGCACTGTCCTCCTGCTGGTCTGGAACCTGGAGTTCCTCAGGGTTCTGTTTATGAGCCCCTGTTCTGTGTGTGTGTGTGTGTGTGTGTGTGTGTGTGTGTGTGTGTGTGTGTGTGTGTGTGTGGAGGGCTGATGGACCTGGGATTGATTGACGAACAGGAAAATGGAGAATAGCACCAGACTTACTCTTCAACACTTTAAAGCCGAGTGTAAAGTTTGATCGACGGGAAACAGGAAGTCAGCAGATGATTCCTCTGACATGTTGAGCTCTGTCTGCAATGCTGTGTCTGTGGTTGAACTCTCACACACACACTCACACACACCGAGTGTGTTTCTACTAACATGCTGGATGTAGCATGATGCTAACCGTGGATGCTAACTGGTGTTTGGTGTGTGCATGCTGTGGTCCAGCCTGTAGAACAGCTCCTGTGTGTTGTGTGTTAGACTGTAGATGTTATGCTGCATGAAGGTTTGTTCACTGATGTGTTACTATCCTCAGTGAACAGAGGAAACACGGAGGCATTTTAACACAATCAGAGAAACGAGAGATTTGACGTGAGGAGAAAAGCTGCATGTTCGATGTTCGATGTGGAGTCAGCAGAGTTTCTGGGGTTCGACCGATGGATGCTTTCACATCGACCTGTATGGAAGGCGACAGAGTTCAAATGGCATTTTCCATTTGTGTGCTTCGACTTTTACTAATTATTTCCATTATATTATCATTAGAAATCAGCTAAACTCATTTTTCAAATTCAAATATAAAAAGTCCAGTTTGCAAAAAATGGAATTTTAAATTCAACAGAACTGAAAGTACAAGTTGTTTTTGTACATCACACAGTTACGTACACACAAATGGAAATTCTAATTTTAATATAATGAGATTATTTCACTGTAAAAAGTTTGAGAACTTTTTACATGTCACTCCTGTAAAATACTTTAAAATTGGTGAGCATCAGTAAAAACCGCCGTCGGTCGAGCCCTGATGCGATGAATGGCTGAGCAGTGAGAGTCTGAGCATCCTCTGTGTAACGTGACCTGTAATTTAGTCTGTCGTTACTGATCTGTGGCGTCAGAGTCATCACGAGGAAATTTACCTGTCTGTATTTTATAGGAGCAAGACAGCGCTAAAGAAACGGAAGCTAACAAGGTAACGAGACTAAACAACAAGCAGCTTACACCTGTTCTTTAAACCCTCTGAGTGAACGTTCTCTGTCTCCTGCACGTTTTATTCTGTCTGTGAGTTTAAAGGTTAAATAACAGATCAGATTCAGGAAAAGTCATGAAGTCCAGTCATGTGTCAGCAGATTGTCCCTGTGTCCTCTTTCAGCCCGGTGCAGCTGGACGACTTTGACGCCTACTTTAAAGAAATGAGCAAAGACTCGGCCTACAAGTTCTCCCTGCAGTTTGAGGTGAGTTCATTCAGCAGCTGGCAGCAGTGAAAACACTGCAGGTGTGTTTACCTGAGCTGAGCCGCTGATGTCAGCATTGACGCCGTAGATCTGAGCGCAGAGGTCTCACACTTTCACGTGTTCCAGGAGCTGAAGAGCGTCGGCCTGGATCTGTCCCACGATGCAGCAGACCTGCCCGTCAACAGACCGAAGAACCGATACACCAACATCCTCCCATGTGAGTTCGCTTCCTGCCAACACACGAACATTCGTATTATGATGTCATCACAGCGGTTTCTCATGTGCGTTACGTTCACAGCTGTCAGAGCCATCTGTGGTTCTGTAAATCAGACCTGAGTGATGATTGAAGGTCAAAGGTCAAAGGTCCAGAGACAGATACTGACTTCGCACTAAGTCAGTTTAAAAACACAAACATGAAGAAGACATGCAGTTTATACACAAGTCAAACTGAAGTCCAGCGTTTCCAAACGTCCTCGTGTGTTTGACTCACAGCTGATCTGACGGCTGGACGTCAACACGTCGTGTGTGAGGCTGGAAATCTCGTTTAGTCTGAATCTGACCGAGGAAAAACAAAAAGAGAGACAGAGACGTGTTCTGGCTGCTGGACCAGTGTCTCCTCTGCAGACAGACTGTCCTCTGCACAGTGAACTGACTGATTTCTGTCTTCTCTCCAGACGACTTCAGTCGGGTGAAGCTGATCTCGATGCACAACGACGAAGGTTCAGACTACATCAACGCCAACTACATACCTGTGAGTTCACCTGTCAAATTTTTCCGACAGTTTAGGAAGAAGAACTTTATCAGCTACATTTACTGAAAGAATCAAAAGTAAAAGTTGTGCAGTGAAATTTCTGATGTGATCAGATGATTGATCCCGAGTCATCGATGATGTCATCACGTTATCAAAGTGCACTGCAGTGTTAGTGTGACGCAGACAGAGTCCTGCTCCCTCTGCTGACTGCAGATCAGCTGGAACTCAGTGTGAGTGACGCCGTGTTTGTCACTGTGTGTCTGTGCCACACTCAGGGATACAAACATGCTAAAGAGTACATCGCCACCCAGGGGCCGCTGCCCGAGACCCGCAACGATTTCTGGAAGATGGTTCTGCAGCAGAAGTCTCCGATCATCGTCATGCTCACGCAGTGCAACGAGCGACGGAGGGTGAGTTTCATTTCTGTTTCCCAGAGAGGAAACGGGACGAGTTTAAACTCATCGCGTCGCCGCAGCTTCCTGTCTTTACTCACAGACCCTGACACATGTCCCTCAGTGGGTCTCCATGGAAACAGACTTATTCTCCACAGCTCAAACTGAACGAGCTCACACAACAAACGATTTGCAGCGATCAATTATCAATAAATCTGAGACTCACATAATCAAACAGACGCAACAGGATAAAAACAACAAGACCTGAGAGACCAGATTCACCAACAGGTCTGATGAGGTCTGATGTGGTCTGATGAGGTCTGATGAGGTCTGATGTGGTCTGATGTGGTCTGATGAGGTCTGATGTGGTCTGATGTGGTCTGATGAGGTCTGATGTGGTCTGATGTGGTCTGATGAGGTCTGATGTGGTCTGATGAGGTCTGATGTGGTCTGATGTGGTCTGATGTGGTCTGATGAGGTCTGATGAGGTCTGATGAGGTCTGATGTGGTCTGATGAGGTCTGATGAGGTCTGATGAGGTCTGATGTGGTCTGATGAGGTCTGATGTGGTCTGATGTGGTCTGATGAGGTCTGATGAGGTCTGATGTGGTCTGATGAGGTCTGATGAGGTCTGATGAGGTCTGATGTGGTCTGATGAGGTCTGATGAGGTCTGATGTGGTCTGATGTGGTCTGATGAGGTCTGATGTGGTCTGATGTGGTCTGATGTGGTCTGATGTGGTCTGATGAGGTCTGATGAGGTCTGATGAGGTCTGATGAGGTCTGATGTGGTCTGATGAGGTCTGATGATCACGCAGCAGGAACACGTGTTCTCTGTTTCAGGTGAAGTGTGATCACTACTGGCCGTTCACAGACGAGCCTGTGATGTACGGAGAGATCAGCGTGGAGATGCTCTCTGAAGCCGAGTCTCCGGAGTGGACCATCAGGAAGTTCAGACTGGGATACGTGAGTACCACTTTACCATCCTGAGGCTCTGGATTCATTCAGCACTGAAATCAGTAGGAAAACTGTGCTGCTGTCGCCTCCTGCAGGCTGACGAGACTCAGGACGTCCTCCACCTGAACTACACCTCGTGGCCGGATCACGGCGTCCCCACGGTCAACGCCATCGAGAGCATCCTGCAGTTCGTCCACATCGTCCGTCAGCAGGCCAACAGGACCAAAGACCCCATCGTCGTCCACTGCAGGTCAGGACGGGGTCTCTGCAGACTCCACTCAGATCAGATACAACACGTCTGTGACATTTCTCCTGAACTCTCACGTCTGGCGTTGACGTTGCTGTGTGTGTGTGTGTGTGTGTGTCTCCGTCCTGTGGGTGAGGGTTCAGACTGCAGCTGCAGCCTGTGACTCTAAAAGCACAAGTTCAGTTTTTAATGAGCATTATTCAGGATTTTATTTGCTCACAGTCGACTTCAGGGAACTTTACTGAGCAGAGCAGAGACACTGAGTCACAGAGCAGGAAGACAGATCACGTCCTGACCGTTAGAGCCATAAAAACTCGATTAGACGGATGATGTAATGTCCATTATGTCATGTGTTTTGCTCCCGTCGTGGCTGAACTGTCGTTAGCAGAAAAGCAGCAGAGGTTTTGTGTCTCATGATGCGTCTGTCTGTGTCCGTCTGTGGTCCTCAGCGCTGGAGTCGGCCGGACCGGGACCTTCATCGCTCTGGATCGTCTGATGCAGCACATCAGAGAGCACGAGTTCGCAGACATCCTGGGCATGGTGTCTGAAATGCGATCGCACCGTCTGTCCATGGTCCAGACCGAGGTAACGAGCGCAGCCCAGCAGCTCAGATCGGATCGGACCCTGTTCAGCAGCACTTCCTCCTGCTGCCGGGGCTGCTTTGGTTTTCTGTGGCACTGCACAGATTCAGATCTTTGTGGAAGTGAAACTGTGAAAATGCAGATGTGTGCAGACAGAAAGTTAACGGAGCTTTTCACTTCAGAGATTCACAGATTTCATCATAAATCTAAAATACTCAGCTTCTTCTCAGGGTTTGGTCTGTTGGGACTGACCAGGTGTGATGCAGCTGCTGCGTGTCTCCTCTGCAGGAACAGTACGTGTTCATCCATCAGTGTGTCCTGCTCATGTGGCAGAAGAAGAAGCAGCAGTCCATCACCTCCGACGTGATCTACGAGAACGCCAGCAAGACATAATGACGACACTTCGTCCAGACGTGAGTCACAGCTACACAAACGTCAGGGTCAGTTAAAGGTGATCGGTCCGTCCTGGATCCTACAGCTGAACGCAGATGTTCTCACCTTCACTAACTGCTGTCTGAGGTCAGTGCCTTACCGCCCTTTTCCTTGTCTTGCAGGCTGTGAACACGCCCGACCTCCTGTGCTTCAGGCATCCATTCTGTGCAGAAGAAGAAGATCCGCTTCCTCATCAGTATCAAAAACCCAAACGGCCGAACATCTCACCGCCGGAAAAAATTGAGTTTACGTTTGAATTGGTTAAAGCTTAGGACGGAGTTTTGCCTTAAGGAGCCTTCCACTGACTGACCTACATGTCCGACCCCACCCTGCCCTCCCAGGCTCGGGCCTCCGCCCGCTGATCGGATGTGCACGCCGCGTCCGTGCGGTGGAGCTGAGTCAGCAGTTTTTCATCTTGTTTCTGTGTTGTAATCTCAGGAGTCGCTGAAAAACCAGCAAACACGCCGGCCTCTTCCTGCCTCACCTCCTCTTCGGTTCTTTAGTTTTGCCTTCAGCTTTCCCACACACTGCCAAACACGCCGACACGGGACGTCGCCACGCTGATCCCGGAAAACAGCGACCGCCCTAACAGGCCCCCGACCTGCCACTGCTGCACAGGAGACGTTCACCGAGAGAACCCAGCAAGCATTCGACCAAGGACGGAGTCCGGAGCAGCAGAGAGCTCAGTCTGAGGTTTCAGGACGTGGACGCTGGTTTTTAATGGATCAGTTAGATTCGAATTTTTACTGAAAGACTAAAACTTTACTAAACTCGATCGTGCTCCGTGGAGTTTGAAGATTGAGACATCGTCAAACCTTCGTGGTCGCATCAGCTGACTCAAACATGCTGAAGGAAAATGTTGGTCGACCGCAATTTTTTATTTGATCCGTCGAGTCAAATGTTTGCTGGGTCTGCACAAGACTTTGATTCTTTTAATTTCAGGGCACAAAAACAGTGGAAGGGAACGAACGAGTGTCTCACCGTCCTGTCGCCGTCCCCTCGCTCCTCGCTGTGTTAGAGGCCAGTTTAGACGCTAGAGACTGTGGTTGTAGAGCTGTAGTTTGTATTTGCACTGAGGCCTCGGAGCCCAGGGGCCTCGGAGCCCCACCTGCTGAAAGAAGAAGGGAAGAGTTTCTGCTGCTCCCAACTGTGGAGGACTAACTGCACAGCCCTGTCCTCTGTATTCATCCTGTGCACTGTGGACTCTGTCTAACGAAGGACAACGACACGAGTCCTGATCTGAGCTGAAGATTAATGTGAGACCACTGTGTAGGTTTGTGATCTCATCAGCTGCAACAATCAGCAGAGAAATGGATCATATCTGAGGACAGAGGACAGACAGTTACTCAGCTGAAGACATGGCATTAAGACCTGGATCAGTGTCTCTGCTCAGACCTGGTCTGAGTCTTCAGGGGCCCTGACGTGAGCTCAGTCACATCAACACCAACATCTGATACAACTACATTCAAAACATTAAGATTTTCACTGTGACACATTCACTGCTTTTCTCCCAGCATCCTGCTGCAGCTCATCATCATCATCACCATCATCATCATCACCATCATCACCATCATCACCATCATCACCATCATCATCATCACCATCATCACCATCATCATCACCATCATCACCATCATCATCACCATCATCATCATCATCACCATCATCACCATCATCATCATCATCATCACCATCATCATCATCATCACCATCATCATCATCACCATCATCATCACCATCATCACCATCATCATCATCACCATCATCATCACCATCATCACCATCATCATCATCATCACCATCATCATCATCATCATCCTCACCATCATCATCATCATCATCATCATCACCATCCTCACCATCATCATCATCATCCTCACCATCATCATCATCGCAGGGTCTGAGCTGATGGAAATTCAGATTCATCTCACTGACACTGAAACTCACTGAGAGTCAGTGAGTTTCAGTGTCAGTGGGATTTTGGACGATCTGCAGAAGTTTCAGTGACAAAATCAGTGAATGTGACAAAAAACACAAACACATTACAGTTAACGGGGGGGCGGGGTCAGGGCCCCTGGGGGCCGTGTGGCTGGGGGCGGCTCTCTGTGTCTCTGTCTGAGCTCATGACCACTGTACAGAAAACATGAAGCCATTTGCTGAAGCTTTGTGTCTGAAACTTTGATCATATCCAACTTATTTATGACGATTAGTCGTTTTCCATCGTTCCCTGGCAGACGAGTGGTCACCCCTCCCCCCCAGCCCAGAGTTTTACACTCCATTCAGGATGTACAGGGTGTCGTCAAAATAAAAGCACAGCGCGGGGTCTGGATAAAAAGCCCAATATGTTTTTCAAAAATTGCTCCTGTGGCAAAGTTTTTCTAAACTGTTTGTATCCAACTTATTTCATTTTCTAAAAACACAGCATGTGAGTAAAACTCTGCTGAACATTCAATTCTTAAAGTGCTGACGTTTAAAGGAATCTATCATTGTGGTTCACACTGATTAAACCGAGTGAAGCCTGTGCTGTGTGTGTGCATGTATACATACGTGTGTATATACACAGGTGTGTACATACACAGGTGTGTATACGTACCTGTAAAGTTGGGTCTGTATAACTTTGGGTTCACTCTCAGATTTTGGTGGAGAATCCTTGGTAATTGTTTTGCTTGTTGTTCTCATGGCTGGAGCCCGAACACTGAGTCTGAGTAGAGCTGTGTGTTGTTTTGATGACACCTTGTAAGTAATTAGTGGAAAAAGCGAAGAAGTGAATGAATGTGTGTAAAAAGGCCGTCGGACGCTTCAGTGTTGGCTTGTAAACGATTCGTCATTGTGGCCTTGTGGTTCAAACACCTGAAGTCTGTACCTGTTCGCCGCCTCGGATCCTCAGAGGTCCGCTTCTTCGGTTCAGTCGCCGCTGGATCTGAAACAGGTTTCACATCACAGTTAGATATCAGATGTACTGTACATACTACTACTGCTTAACTGTTCTGTTTCTACTCGTCATGACTCAGTAATTCTAGTGCAAATGTTGCTTTAGGTTTGTTTTTTAAAGTTGTTGTGTATGTGAATCAGAAGTTAAAGTCTCATCACTTCAACGGTTCAGTTTGTTCAGCAGCTGAACAGACGTGTGGAGACATGGAGACGAGGACACGGACAGAAACGCGCTGTCACAAACCCCACAGACTGACAGTGTCCGGACGCTTCTCCTCTCTCTCTTGCTTAGTGTGTGTCCAGTCAAACTCCCCGGTGCGTCCCCGGTGCGTCCCCGGTGCGTCCCCAGTGCCATTCTTGTGCATTGTGTCACTTAAAATTTGAGGCTGATCTTGATCATTGTCACTGAGTTTTAATGTGTGTGTGTTGGAACAAAATAAAACGTGGCAGATGGATGTGTAGCGTCTCTGTATTATTAATAATAATAATAATAATTTCAGCTTTTCTATGGAAAATTTGAGCGATTTTGTCCTGATAAATACTGAACATCTTGGTTTAATCTGCCTCTGAACATTTCAACCAGTTAAACATTCACTGAAATTTCGTTTTGACATTTCTGGAAAACTCATTTCTGGATAACAGAATTTAAATTTCCCCAAATCCGTCCTGATCAGAAAATGAGTAGAAAACAATGTGAGACAGAAGCAGCTGAACTGATTCGTTTACAGAGAAACTGACTCATCAACACGAAGCCTGTGATGATTAAACCTCTCATCAGGACCAGAGACGATCAGTAAGGTCAAAACATTCAAAGGCAGATTCTTCATAAGGCCTGTATCATCAGAGCTGTTAGCTGTTAGCCGTTAGCTCCACAGCTCCCAACAGCATCATACCTGAGTGTGAGGGATCACCTGGATGGAGAGCGGACTCAGACTCTGGGTTTTAACTGAAAGGAGAAAAAAAAACAGTTAAATGTCAAATTATTTTAAACAAAGATAAAAATGTAATAAAATCACTTCCTCTCATAAAACTAACAGAGAGAAAATCTGCCCGGCAACAGCTGAGCTTCAAACAGCTGCAGCTTTTTCAGATCATTCATCACGTGGAGACTCACTCACCTGCTCTCACCTGCTCCTGGTTGTTGTTGTTGTTGTTGCAGAGTCAAAGTAAAAACTCAGTCACGACAGTTTTCAGTGTTTGTTAATGTTTTATGGCAGAACGAGCAGATCTGTGTGGAAAAGGCACCGAGACGTCTAAACACAGCGACGCTGCAGCGATCTGATCTGAGAACAGCTCTGCATCGTCAGTGTCCAGCTACACTACAAACCAACACGATGCCACAGCGAAGCAGAGGAGCTACCGACTCATCCTACACCAAAGCACGGACACAGGTCACACACAGGCCTCTGAACAGGAAGTGGAGCCGTGGAGTCACAGTGACACGCACAAACTCTAACACGAGTCAGAGACAGTTCGTGACCAGCACGAAGAAACCTGGCGACAACCTCTCACCTGTCACTCAGCCACTTCCTCTTTGCCACTGGTTTCATCAATGAACCAATTATCAATCACACTTTCTGCAGATTTTTCACATTAAAAGCCCAACAGGAAATAAAGGCCCTGGAGGAGTTTTAATGTGAAAGATTTGGGTTGAGAGTTTTCCTGAAGTGAAGCAGGTGAAGGTGGAGGAGAGGCCACAGCATCAACACTCAGGGTTCAGAGTTCTGAGATGACCTTTGACCTGTGTGTGAGCAGACCTGACACAGCAGCCCACAGACAGGAAGTGACTGTCAATCATTCCTCTCTCACTTCCTGCACAGAAACTTCTACTTTTTATTATTGTGCAAAAATGCTGATCATCATCTAACATCATGTTAATAACTGCGTGTCTATCTCTACATCACATGATGCTCATTAACCAGAAATGATTCTTACATTCTTTTTTTTCACTTGATCATTAATCACATGACGTTCATGAAACTTTGGGTTGAACCTTAAAATAAAAATATTATAAACTATCAACATCTTCATTCTCTTGGTCCAAAACATCTGAAATGTACATTTATCATGGATTTCCATCATCATCATCATCATCATCAGCAGCAGCAGCTCTGGTTTGTGCCCCTCATCTGAATGAATTAAAAAAGCCTAAAACATCCTGATGCGGCGTCTGATCACGTCGACCCACAAACGATCATCAGTAGTATTGATCAGATTCTCTACGTAAATGTTTCCTGTTACTTTGTATTTTCATTTGATTCTTTACTTTTGTCTCAAACTCACGAGTTAAATATGCTGATAATGAAACTTTAAGCCGCAGAGATCGAGACTCGTTGCTTTCAGCGTTCAGACGCCACAGAGGCACAAACCAGGTCTTTAACACTGAGCAGCTTTTCTTCAGTCCAACAAACACCAACAAAACTCTGCAGGCAACAACCAGAGTCCTAAAAGTGTTCATGTGAAGGTCAGGCAAACATGGCGGGACGTCCTGTCCGTGTTCTGAGACACACACGGGACGGTCCAGACTGTCGCTTTTTTGTTTTATGGTCTACGGAGACGAGCTGAGGAGTTCCTGCCTGCGCCGCATGATCTCCACGAACTCGGCGCGGTCGGCCGCCGCCTGAGGATCAAGAGCGCGAGAAAACAGCAGGCAGTTTGAAGAAAGTAAAAAATAAAGCAAAGGAGGAAGGAGGGACGGGAAGAAGCCGCGAGGAGCTCAGTGGGTGCTGCCTTCGTCAAAAGACTCCACCCCTGAGTCACAGGTGCTGGCTGCCAGTTTCTCCTGCCGCCTCCTCATGATCTCCTGGAGCTCAGAGCCTGAACTCTTCTGGAGACAGACAGAGACAGAGACACAGAGGGACAGGGACAGATGTGGAGGTTGAGGGGCAGAGAATGACACAAACAGCTGGTTAGAGGACTGGACTTCAGGCCCAGAATGAAGACACTGGTCTCAGGAGACTCTCGTGGGGACCATGTCTTCGTCCCATTCGTTTTCTAAAACCGTATGAAGACCTGGACCCGTCTGAGACTCTGAGCCTCGCTCAGTGCCAGGTGACAGCCTCCGTCAGCTGTGAAGAGCGTGAGCGTGAAAACACCTACAGCGTGAGTCAGGAGGCATGCTGGGTAACGGAGGCTTTAGAAAGAGGACTTTCTAAAACTGGTCCCACAAAGACCTGATGGACTGAGTGAGACCGGTCTCAGCGAAGTCTCAATGAGTAAATAAATAAATAAAAGAAATGAATTCAGAAACATTTCATTTACAAACTGTCATGATGTAAATAAATAAACAGATCGGATTTATTTCTACAAACAAACAAACGTTTATGCAGAAACGTTCATGTGCTGATGATGTGATGGTTTCTTGGTCTTTGTGGGACTCGGAGTTGAAACCCTGTTTTTCTACAGTCTGGGTTTCGTTGTTTCTTTCATTACAGTAAAAAACAGAAAATAAAACCCGGCTGTAAAAAAACAAACAATAAAAAATAAATGTTGCTGTTAATTAGCAAACGACTCGTAAAATTAGCAGCTGCTAATCCAAGCTAAGCTAACACACAGCTATTGGCTCCAGCCAATAAGAGATCTACATCCTGGTCTCTACGGGGGAGGGCAGGGTCAGAGGTCAACAGGAAGCGGAATGTACGGGAGCTGGTTCATTCAGGGAGTTTAAGGAGGACTTACTGTACTGAACAGCCACAGCAGGGAGACAAATACTGGCGCTACCTTAAAATGCTGCTAAACATGAAAGGACTGGCGCTCGTTCTGTCGGCCAGAGAAACGTTAGCATCATCGTTTCAAACCACGTTTGGTCCAAAGTCCCGTTCAGATCTCCGTCAGATCCACGGACAGGTTGGTGGAGCTGAGGGAGGTTTGTGTTGATCAGATTTAATCATGTGACTCGAGTCCACAGAGACTCCTGTTCATCTGGCCAACGGAACGAAGCCGCCGACATCACGTGATCACGATACCTGAACGAATGTGGTATCAACCAGAAGATCAAAGGAGCGTCAGAAGAAAACCTGCAGGTGGAAATAGACACCACACACCAGACCTTGGCAGAGTTGGGGGACAGAAAGCTTTGAGGCCGGGACCCTCAGCAGAGCGACAGCTTCCAGACAAACACGGCAGCGAACACGTTAACGACACGTTAACGAGAGCTCAGATAACGAGGCCTTTCTAAGCAGTGTGTGAACCCATCATGAAAAGGTGGTGTGATGACGATCGCACAGGTGGATGATCGCACAGGTACTGGAGCAGATGTTTTATTTAAGCTGAGCTGTTTCTACCTCGTGTAAATAATCTGTAATAATCAGTAGAAAACGTTCTGATCTTTGTGTGATCAAAGCTACACGTGATGTGATGTCACTGCTCTCGTCCTGTACGTGTCTTCATGTGTTCACAGTCCTCATGTGTTCACACTCGTGTTACTTTTCCTTGACAGGAAGTGAGCTCTGAAACAGTGGCTCTGACAGTGAAGGTTTTTTCAGTTCGTCTGTTCGCTGCTGCTCGTGTTTGTCTGATGAACCAATCAGCTGGAAGCTCTCTGATCTGCACGACTCGTCTTTTCATCAAACCAAAAACACTTGAACACTTTAACCAACGAAGCTCAAACTGATTCGATCCTTCTGATGCAGATTCAGAGGAACAGACAGAATCACACTCACCTCCAGCGCCGCCTTCTGGACGGTGACCTGGCTGTAGACTCGAGCGCCGTCGTCCGGACAAACCGTCTTCAGCTCCTCTTTGTTGAGAGAGAACAGCTGAGCTCCGGTCAGGACGCCGAGGCTGGTGATGGTGCTGCACACAGGAAACACACATGAGGTCAGAGGTGTGTCACACACCTGCACAGGTGTCAGGAAGAAGGTGTTTTTTTCCCATCGTCTAAATGAGAATGAACCATCGAAGGTGGAAGAATGATTTTAAAATGAACCAGAACCTGGATCTCAGCGTTACATCTGGAAAACTGTGAGAACTGAATCAGCTCGATCAGAGCATCAAACTGAGGACAGTCCGTCCAGGTGCAGCTTTAAAGGTCACATGATGTCTCACGATGTCTAAACAAAAACCTCTGAATCACGAGGACTCTGATTTTCCCGGTTCAGACCGGCGGCCTGCGGCACTCACACTGGGCTGAAGCCTTTGGCCTCTAACCAGGCTTTGACGTCGTCCGGCGAGGAGTCGTAGGTGATGCTGACGGACGGCAGGCTGCCGCTGTGAGAGGGAACCTGAAACTTCTTCTGAGCGCTGCGACCCAGAGTCAGTCTGTGCATCAGCTCGTCCTGGACCTCCTCCATGTTGGATTTCCTGCCTGCACGGAGGACGAGGAGCCGCCGTGGGAAACAGAGCAGATCAGAGGAAATCTGAGTCTGTCCTCAGACGTCATGAAACATAAGACTTTAAGGACGCGATCAGAGAAGAAGAGAGTGAGAGTCTCAGTGAGACTGGGTGAGAGTCAGAGTGTCCACTCACGGTTGACGGGTGCAGGTCTCTGGCTGTTGTGCTCCCTCATGGCGACGCTGCCGTTGTCGCTGGACGTGGTGCTGTTCTGGCGGCTGACCGTGCTGCTGCTGCCGGCCGCCTGTTTGGTGGGCTCAGCGGCCGGAGGAGGCAGCGGCGGCGTGGGGAGCCGGGCGGGGGCGGGAGGGGGAGGCGTGGGGGCCAGAGGCATCGGGTTTGCTGCCGGTTTACTGGGAATGTAGTCCGACCTCGTGGTCTGCTTCTGAGAGGGGACAGGTGAGTGACAGTGAGTCAGAGACACACACACTACACACACTACACACACTACACACAGCTTCTTTTCTGAACTGGAGTGTGTGATGTCTCTCGTTTACCTCGTTCAGTTCTCCCAGTAATTGCTGCCGACGTTCAAAAACAAAATAAACAAAACAAATAAAATAAATGAATAAAGCACGGTGACGATGAGACGGTGAAACACTACAAACTCACTGCAGCAGAAACCTACAGAAGCTACTGTCACAGCATCGTCTACTGTCACTGCGTCTGCAGCTAAACACACTGATCACACACACGATGGCTTAAAGGAACAGTCTGCTCAGCTCTTCCTGTTCACACTCAGCCATCCCTCTGTCAGACTGTTCCTTTAAGATGGCAGCAGAGGAAACTCCCCCCAGGCTCCGCCTACCTTAAACAACTCAAACTCCTTCTTTGGCATCATAAGCTTTAATGACAGAAAGACGTCAGCAGAGATGAGACGGTGATTTAATGGGACCTGAACGCGTCACACTCAGACAGGACATGATCAGACTCTTGGTGACAGTTAGCATTAGCATGAGCCCCGTCCTACCTGTATGGTGTGGCTGTAGATGGGCTCCCCGCGGCCGGTGATGTCCACGGCTTTGGTGATCTCCAGGATGTTGTTTGGCACGTAGCCGGACGCCCCGCAGCCGTTACGAACCTTCCACCACTGCTTCCTGTCGTCGAGAACCTGACAGACGAGGTCAGGGAAAATTCAGTTCACAGTACGTCTCACCTGGTTCACAGGTCGCTCTAAGAGCTTTGTAAAGTTTTCATTGTGCAGAGTTTGTCAATGTTTTCTTCCAAAAAACACAACTTGAACTGTGAATTTCCTTTGGGGATGAATAAAGTTTCTATCAATAACTTTCTTTTTGAAAATAAAAACACATCAATTCAAAAAGATGAATGAAGTGAGAACGAACCTCGACCACCTCGTCTCTGAGGACAGAAAGCTCCGTGTTGTTTCTCGCCACAAAGTCGTATTTTGATTTGGCAAAAAGTTTCGGTTGGACTCTGCTGTCGATGTCAAAACCTCTGAAACAGAGAAACCAGAGATCACAACACCAGTGATCACAGGTGATCACAGCCGATCACAGGTAACTACAGAGAAATGTCAGCTCATTTAAGAATAAAGTTCATCAACTAAATTCATTAAGTGAAGGAAATAAATAACTAAAGAAACTAAACCACGATCACAAACCATCTGTGAATCCGTTCACTCGCTCTGTCGAGCAAAACTTTTTTTTATAAAAACATATAAATCCACTTGCTCTCGTTCAGTCTGAGAAAAGTTCCAACATTTTCCTTTTTAAACAAATGAATTAAAGAATAAAGTGAAGAGATCAGCGACTGTTCTAACTGTTCGTGGAGCTACTGAAACACGAGCATCAGAGCCGAGGAGAAGGGTCCCAACTTTACATCACACACCAAACCTGGAAAAGGAAATCAGGCACTACAGATGTGACAGGTGGAATCTGATGGAGCGAGAGAAGAAGAGTCAGTGGAGACATTCACACAAATCAGAGTCCAGAACGAAAGATCCAAAACCACCAGAATGAAAGGAAAGAATCAGCTTCTCACAGCACAGAGGAATTAAACCAGTTTTCTGCAGGATAAGAAGAAAAACCGAAATAAATACTGAAGTGAATAAATTCATATCTTCAACAATAAAAGATTAAATCCAGAGATTTAAAACTGTGTTTCTGACTTATCGTCAGTTGAATTTTGAGGATTAAAAGTCCAAATGAGACATTAAACTGCTTCTAACATTAAAAGGAAGCCTTTGGAAAAGTAAACTGTGTTAACTCTGATGTATTTCTGACTCATTCATTTCAGCCTTTATCTCTGTCTGATCGTATCTGACGCTCCACAGTTTGACGGACAGTAAAGTGGGACCGGTTCTCCAGGGCGTGGTGAAGTGACCTCGGAGTTACCGGTCTACACGGCGGCTGACGGCCTGTTTAAACGCGGCCATGGCCGTGTCCTGATCCAGGATCTGCATGCGTTTGTAAGAGGTGTTGGAGAAGGCGTACCCGTCTGCAGGAGGAAACGTCTGCACCGCCGCCTGCTGCGAACACAGAGAGAGCAGTTACTCCAGTGTCACCTGAGTCTGTGTGCGGCACAGACAGAAAGCTGGACCCTGACCTCCTGGGCCAGTCTGATCTTCAGCTCCTCTTGTCTCTGGATCTCGGCGTTGGCGAGACTCTCGGCCAGCTGGGTCAGCTCCTGCTCTCGGCTCGGAGTCACGGCCGGTAACACGGGAGGCTCCCAGCCGTCGCGAAACTTCAGCACGCACGGAGGAAAGTAGTGATCCTTCGGCCACTCCAACCTGGAGACGCACGACAGCGTGATTTAACACCTGTGAGCAGGTGATACACTGAGACGCCGCCATGACAGGTTGGCTGTGGTCACGTCTCCGTTGTGTGTTTGTTTCATGTTGTGTTAAAGTTTTCTGTCTGTGCGGGTGACACCTGTCTTCTCACCTGCATTTGGTCCATCCGTCTCCCAGAGTGACCCACAGGTGTCTCTCCTCTGCTGTTCCTGCCGAGTGGAGGAAGTCGATGGCCTCCCTGGTCAGCAGAGGAACCACCACGCTGCGAGCCAGGTCCACGCTGCCCGAGGCCTGGATCACCTGAGGAGCACAGGTGTGTCAGACTCCGACAGGTTCAGACAATAAAGGAGCGGAGATGATAGAGAGCTGTGACTGACCATCCTGAGAGGACTGAAGAGGAAGTGAACCAGGTCCACAGCGCTCGGGTTCTGGATGTGATCCTTCAGTTTCCCCTGAGGGTCATATCAGATTCAGACACGGTCAGAGGAGCATTAACACACACACGTCTTCCACACACGTCTTCCACACGCGTCAGCAGAGGAAGAGGAGGCTCGTACCAGCTGGTTGAAGGCGTGTTTGAACTTCTGCAGACAGTCGACAAACTCGTCCTCCGCGGGGGGTTTGGAGCGCAGGGTCAGGACGCCCTCTGGTGGACGGAAATGACACACAACATTCCTCATGTACACATGTATGTATGTACACACACACACATTATTTACCTCCACTAGGAGGCAGTTTGGATTTACAGAACATCTGCTGTGACCTGAACGCAGCACCACAGTGTCGTATGTAACTAACTGCCTGATCCCATGAAGCATGAAGGAGCTGGACCACAGGTAAACACAGGTGTGACAGGAACACACACACTGATCAGCACAGGTCAGAGCACTTCCTGTCCTCACCTCCCGGACCTTTCTTTTTGCCCTTCTTGGTCTTCTTCCTCTTGGAGAGCTCGTTAAAAGCCTCAGCAGCCTTTTGCAGTTTGGTGACGAAGAACTCGATGTCGTCCAGGACGTGGTTCAGGATTTGCTGCAGAAACAAACGTTTTTTTTCATTGTTAGTGAAAAAAGTCTGTTTCTAACGAAGCTTTTCCTTCAGAGGTCGGAATGTTTCACGTCACCTTCAGCTACGTCCTTCACTCACTTTAATGATTAAACCTAAACTAACAGAGCAGAGCTGTTTCCCACTCTGATACTTTCCTTTATGTAAGCAGATTTTTCTTCCAAAGCTTCTGAACTCTGATTACATTTAAATAAAACAACGTCCTTCAATCAGCTTAAATCTTTATCATTGTCCCGTGAACCTGGACGACCTCAGATTTAAACGCAGGCTGCAGCAGGTCCACCAGCTGCTCTCAGATCAGCCCGCAGCCGCCGAGACTTAAGTCTTTAAAAAGAACAAGCCGCCCAGACTCACCACGTCTCTGTCCACTCTGGCTGCTGTCATGTCCACCGGCCCGTCCTCCTCCTCTATCTGTCGCTGCTTCTCATCTGCCGGCAGAAAGATGAAACCTCCGCTCACATTTAAAGGACCCGTGTGCAGAGAGGGAAAATTCACACGAGCGAGAGTTTAAACCCGAGAACGTCCTGACGTCTGTGGCGTGGGTCTGACGCTCATCGCGTGTCAGATCTCCATCACAGGTTCAAATTTAAACTCAGTTTAAACTTCAAAGAAAAATGAGATGAATCCAGTTTTACAGTGAATGAGAAACAGAAGAATCCTGTGTGAGATTTAACATCAGCCCCACACACACACACACACACACACACTCACAGTCTTGCTGCTCATTGGTCCAGGCCGACCAGGCGGCCACCCTGCTCTTTACATCCACCTGATTGGTTGATACTGGGGGTTCGGGGGCGGGAGCAGGGGGCGGAGGGGGGATGATCCCGTCGCTCTTCAGGATCATCCTGCAGACAGGTGGACAGGTGGATCAGCCAATCGGCCGGCAGCATGATAAACGGGTTAATAAAAGCTCAGTCTCACGGTCGTGCTCACTTCAGAGTCTCTGGTCTTTTCTTCACCTTCCCTCCTTTGGCATCGATCATGGCACTTTCTATGTCTGCGTGGATCAGATTGGCCTGACAGGAAGTGGACACATGGAGCTTAGTAAGAGCGTCACACACATGAAAACCCGTCTTCAGGCATGACCTCTGTAACATGTCTGACGTCACTGGTCTGTAAAAATAAAGCTTCAAACAGGTTTCTCACATCGTAATTCACCTCTGTGTATAAAGAGGGAGTGGTGGTGTACCACAGGGCTCAGCTCCTGGTCCTCTGCCGTTTACACTGAGTCACTGAGGGTCGTTACTGATTAATCAATTAATACTTTGGTCCATGAATCGTCAAAAAAATGGTGAATAATCAGAACGAGGCGTTTTCAAATCAGTTCATCAATAATCGAAACAGTTTCCAACATTTAACCAGCTGCTACGGTCATTTCATTACACAAAGGAGCCAATCAGAGGCAGCTCACCTTGATGTCGTCACACTGGAACAGGTGGAGGTCTGGTTTATTCTGCCCCGACTCTTTACAGACCAGGGCCAGGATGGAGTCGTAGCTGCAGGAGTTCATCACGGCCTGGCAGTGCTGGACCGTCCCGATGGGGAAGTTCTCCAGCTCGTTCTGAGCAGACAAAGGTGAGGACGTCAGAGAGGAACACGCCGCGTGCTCAGCGTTTAAACCGAAGCCGACAGGTGAGCCTCACCTTGGTCTCCTGGTCGATGAGGCTGACAGATTTCTCCTCCACCTGCAGCAGCATGTCCTGAGTCCAAACTTTCCCTTTAGCGTCCAACAGACGGAGACGTCTGATCCCGTCGTCCACGGTGATCATCCCGTCCTTACGGTCCAACACGAACGTGGTGAGGTGCTGAAGACAACAGGGGAAAATGAAGTCCATCAAATCAGAACCATACGAACTGCTGCTCCGACTTTATTCATTCGCTCTGTGAAATACCAACCTGAGTCTGTCTCACTGTCCTAAAATCAAATGCAAAAGACGAACAATAAAAGAAAAATGTGAATGTGGTCGAGAGTGAACATGAACGTGTCTCCACCACGAAAAAAAAAACGACCTTTTAATTTAAATTCTCGTTTCTGTTTCCGTATGTTCTTAAACTGAACATGAACCTTCGAGCAGCACAGACTTCGTCGTCACCTCCACAGTTAATAACCAGTGATTCAGTGACGCGTGTTTCATGGTCTCACCTCCACATGGTACTGAGACGTGTCCGTCAGGCTGTTGATGCTGGTTTTGGTGTAATGTTTCCTTTGTTCTGAAAAAAAAGAGCAGAGTCGTTAATAAGCGTTGTCATGGACACCGGCGCTCTAATTAAGGACAAACACACCGAGTCCCACCAGGAATGTGCTGAATGTGTTGTGTCTGAATCTCTGAAGTTTAGTCTGAGTCTCAGGTTAAAGATGAGTGACGAGGGTTTTTCTGCAGAAATAACGTGATCACTGATAATTGATAACTGAATTGAACATGAAACTGAACATCAGAGCAGAGACAAACACAGACCACACAGGAAGGAAGAACAACTACTCAAAACTATTCCAGGACGAAATCCAGTGATCAAAGTCCAACTGAAACCACTAAACTCAGCTGTTTATACTGATTTTTTATATTAACTTTGTTGATACTGATTCACTTCTTAATATTGATTTCTAACTGAAAAGGAAAAAACATCATCGATCATTGATCATCATCGTTTCACAGGCTTCATTTATTTTCTGATCTTTGGTTCAGTTTGTTTTCTTATTTCTTACTTTGAAGAGTCAGCACTTTGTGTGTGTGTGTGTGAATTTTAGTTTCAGCTGGACTTTAAAGTCATGATGGGGAAGCAGGTTGACTGGTTGGGGGGTTTGGACCTGGTTTGTGGTGGGGGGCAGGTGTGTGCGGGGGGGCAGGTGTGTGTGGGGGGGCAGGTGTGCAGGGGGGCAGGTGGGGGGGGGGGGGGGGGGGGGTTGAACTTAGTGAGACTCTGTGAAAAGAGGCTGTGATTCCATTTGTCCAAGGAAACATTAAAGTTACCTATGTGATCAAATCCATTGATTATTGATTGTGTGGGCGAGTTGGAGACACAATGTGAGAGAGTCACTGTTTGAACCTGAAACTAACCAATCAGATCAATCTGTGAACCTGCAGCTTCAGTTTGGATTAAACTACGTGTGAACAGCTGATCACTGCACTGATCAATACATCAGAACACACACTGTTCATCAGTTCAAACACGTCACTGCACTGAAACGGATCCAGGGTCAGACCCACATGCAATAAAGTCTCATTCGCTGATTAGAGGCTGAACTCAGATCAGCTGCAACAGATTCACTTCACCACATCTGAACAAGTATCAGATGTCCCACGACAGTTTAAACACACACACAGCTCACTTTGACTTTTCTGTTTGTGTTTGGCAGATGAACGCAGGAAGTAGATGTGGTCTGGTCCTGTGGACGTGGGCACAGACACAGGTCAGTGACGACTTTCATTTTTTACCAACCAACACAGGAAGTTGTTCATTTGTGTGACGCATGAAGGTGAAACACGTCACTGCTGAACATTAAAAACATGACGTACTGAGTCTGATCCACAGATGCGAGTCTCTGAAGGACGTGGACACCATCAAGGAGCACTATGGACCAAAGTCCTATACACACACGTGTCCTGATGTTCTGTCTCCTACTGTGACCAATAAAATCTAAACTGAACTCAAACTCACAGACACAGACGCGTGTTTGAAACACGCCTACGCCACGTCACACGGCTCCGACCCTGTGTGTGAAACATGAGGCTCAGCACATCTTCACACAGACTGTGACTCACCAAGAGTCCGAGCAGAACCTGAGACTTTCTCCTGACATTTTCTTTGTCAGCACAGAAAAGGAGAATGAAGCGTTCACTCACCGTACAGAGCTTTGGCACCGGACCTGGCTTTACTCTGAGGCTCAGGAGACTGAGAGCCGTGGCCACTTCAACAGAGAGAGAAACATCCGGTTAGTTTGTCACAGGGAAACTGACTCACCTCCACGCTGTGATCAGTCAGGTCCTGATGTCAGAGAGGTGATGAGTGTCCGTCTCACAGAGAGAGAGAGAGGGGGGGGGGGGGGGGGGGGGAGAGAGTGAGAGAGAGAGAGTGAGAGAGAGGGAGGGAGGGAGGGAGAGAGAGAGAGAGAGAGAGAGAGGGAGGGAGGGAGGGAGAGAGAGAGAGAGAGAGAGAGAGGGGGGGGGGGGAGAGAGAGAGGGAGAGAGAGGGGGGGGGGGAGAGAGAGAGAGAGAGAGAGAGAGAGAGGGGGGGGGGGAGAGAGAGAGAGAGAGGGAGAGAGAGAGAGAGAGGGGGGGAGAGAGGGAGGGAGGGAGAGTGAGAGAGAGAGAGTGAGAGAGAGGGAGGGAGGGAGGGAGAGAGAGAGAGAGAGAGAGAGAGGGGGGGGGGGAGAGAGAGAGAGAGAGGGGAGAGAGAGAGAGAGAGGGGGGGAGAGAGGGAGGGAGGGAGAGTGAGAGAGAGAGAGAGAGAGAGAGGGAGGGAGGGAGGGAGGGAGAGAGAGAGAGTGAGAGAGAGGGAGTGAGAGAGAGGTCTGGATTTTAAATTTGAATTTCTCTTTATTTAAATAGTTTTTATTTCCTTGTTTTTTCATTTTATTTTCTCTGTAAGTCACAGATTTCAGATCAGATCTGAACTCAGTCCCGACCCATTAATCCACTTTTAATTTGAAAGTTTCTGGGCCTTCCTGTGGCTCCTGCTGAGCTGACCTCAGACCAGCGTCACTCGTCAGGCTCCGGACACGAGGACAGGACGTTTCCTGTTCACTGACGTGTGCAGTGACAGCAGGCGGCTGAAAACAGGACGCTGTCGCCTGCTGTAACTCCATATTTTCACACAGTCGCACTTTATTCTGAGTGATGACACCATGAACGATGAATGAGTGATGAACGCTGATGAGACACCGACTGAAACAGATCAATGATCTTTATCATTATTTAGAAACTCATCAGGTTTTTACTCTGA
The DNA here is from genome assembly GCF_017976425.1 of Toxotes jaculatrix. Classification (NCBI taxonomy): domain Eukaryota; kingdom Metazoa; phylum Chordata; class Actinopteri; family Toxotidae; genus Toxotes; species Toxotes jaculatrix. The sequence continues at coordinate 514,034 of NC_054415.1, forward strand.
TTTATTCCCTGTTTAACCGAGGACAGTTTTTATATGTTCACTGACACTGTGGCCTGACACACACCTGCAAACCAGCTGCTGGATTATTACTAATAATAATAATAATAATAATGAAGCTGAAGCTGAAGCAGCCACAGTTCTCTGGATCAGAGACGCTTCAGACCAAACCCTGAAACTCAGACACTCATCGAACCTTCCGTCTTTTCCTCGGAGCTGGATTTTGTATTTCGCGTTCGCGTCCTCTGTGAGACGCAGCGACCGTCCATCTGTGCTCAGTGTGAAGCCGTGGATCCGTTACAGCCTTTAAACGAAGACCTGCAGCCGCCGACACGAGGCTGCTTAAGTTACAGTTTTCATTAAGAATTAATTAGAGGTTTTCTTAGATAGAAGCCGAGAAGCAACAATATTTATGGTTTGGTGCTCAGAGACTCAGGTGAACCTTTACACCTGAACATCGTCTCACTGTGAAACAAACATGTAAGAAAACACCTAAGTTCAGTTTGTTTGCTTTAACAGGTTCTACTCTGAGATCTTTAGGTTCTAAGGTGAAACATGCCTGAATGGTCCTTTAACTTAAGAACTTTAATATTTTCAAGGTTTGTTGAGGAATAAAAATCTTACAGATAAAATCATTTACAGTAATTAAAGTAATAAATGGCCCTAATTTATCAGGTAATGTGAAAATGTTTTGAAATTTAAGCTAAAGAAAAGAGGTGATCCAGTTTGACAGTGTGGGACTGAATCTACAGAGAGTTTATACACACACACACACGCCAACAACATGGCTGTAAACATGGCGGCAATACTCACTTGATGTGTGAACCGTAGGAGCCGAAGATGCCGGAGGCGAGAGCTGGAGGTTCATATCCGTTCATCCTGCTTCACAGTGAACCGTGAGCTGGAACACACACACACACACACACAAGCTGATATGAAATCAATATGACCGCTGATCAGGATTTTCCACAGAAAACAAATGAAAAAAATCTAAATTCATTTTCATTCTAATCATCAGTGATTATCAAACCTTCGTCTCCTCCGATTAAACCTGAAATGATTTCAACTGTTAATCAAAACATTGATCAGTTTTCAATCATCCCTCTTGTCGTTCACCGATCATTTCAGCCTGATCAATAATTTCATGATCAACCATCACTGGGTATGAAAGCCTGGGGGTCTGGACTCCGTCCGGTGAAGGACAGGACAGGACGCTGAGTTCGTCTTCAGAGAGGGACAAAGTTCTCTCCCATCTCTGCGTCTCATTAACGAACCATTCAAACCTTCCTGAGCAGCAGGGAAATGAAAAGAGCTGCAAACAAAAGAGTCGGCGGCTGATTTATGAGCAGACTCAGAGTCAGTGTGTAGATAAGAACGCGCTCTGTGCCTGTATGTACCATGCTGCCACGTGTGATTACTTTTCCCAGGACTCCATGTTTTATTCAGCTGAGACTCCATTTTAGACCCAGTATCCATAACAACAACCCTCCAGTAACAGCTGACAGCCTGTGAGGCAGCGCTCAGGGAGAAACGAGCTCCGGGCGGTTACAGGCTGAGCAGGATCTGTCAGGTTCTGGGCCGAGGCGGCGGCAGGTCGTCACATCGGAGACGATGGAGCCCGAAAACGACGATGAGCCTGAGACTGTTTCAGCCACTGAGCTAACGAAGCTGATTGAGAGTCAGCGGCACAGCATCAGCACACGCACAGCTGATCCACAGCTGATCCACAGCTGATCCACAGCTGATCCACAGCTGATCCACAGCTGATCCACAGCTGATCAGTGACGTCACAGAATCAATAACTTTAAGCTGATGCTCTGGGTTCATGTCACAGGTGGAGCTGCTGCCAGACTCCTCATTAAAGATGGATGCAGTCGGTCAGGTCGGCCTACACCTGCTCTCACCTACAGTTCAAACAGCACGAGGCTCCGCCTGTTTCCACGGCGACCGCAGAAAACAAACTGGATCCTGTTCTGATCATTTCACTCGCTGATCAGAAAGAAAACACAACAAACAGGTTCAGAGTTTAAATGAATGATGGAGCCACAGTGACACACACAGACTGAACCTACAGCACCTCTGAGGCCCTGAGACTCACACACAGACTCACACACAGACTCACACACAGACTCACACACAGACTCACACACATGTTCACACACAGACTCACACACAGACTCACACACAGACTCACACACAGACTCACACACAGACTCACACACATGTTCACACACAGACTCACACACAGACTCACACACAGACTCACACACAGACTCACACACATGTTCACACACAGACTCACACACAGACTCACACACAGACTCACACACAGACACACACACACATGTTCACACACAGACTCACACACAGACTCACACACATGTTCACACACAGACTCACACACAGACTCACACACAGACTCACACACAGACTCACACACACACACATGTTCACACACAGACTCACACACACACACATGTTCACACGGAGCTCAGTGTAAAGCATAAACCTGCTGTATACACACAGTTCCCTGTGTTTACCTGTGGAGCCTCTGAAGGTGAATCCACCTCCATGTGTAAACCAAAGAAACGTCACAGCTTCTGTGCGTTTCTGTGGCAACCACATGCACACTGAGGCGGGCTGTGAGGCGTTCCCATGGTTACACAGACCTCCGCCATCTGCAGCGCGGATACACCACCGAGGCGACGGAGCTGTTTCACACACGAAGAGGCCGAACGTGCAGAACAGCAGTGTTTACTCTGCAGGGCTGTGGTTTAATATCTAACAGAGATAAGAGACCTCTGATCTCACTGTGAGCACGCACACACACACACACACACACACACACACACACACGCACACGCACACGCACACACACACACACACACACACACACACACACACACACACACGCACACACACACACACACACACACACACACGCACAGTTTCTGTTCACGTCACTCAGCACAAACCGATGCTCGTCACGTCTGTCCATAAACACACGGATCAGTTTATCATTCAGTCTTTGAAAGTGTGAAATAATCCTGTTATCAGTCCCTTCATCATCATCATCATCATCATCATCATCATCATCATCATCATCATCATCCTCAGATGAAACATCAGACCCTGACAATCTTCCTTTGTTTACACGAACATGAAAACAGCCGCTGAACGATTCAGGACACGAGGTCCGACTGTCACACACCCTGATCCACCGCTGTGTGAAGACCACTGAGTCATACGTGTACCTGGCACAGGCACGCCCACCTGACCAGGTAAGACCATGAGTGCTGATGGTAAACACTGTAAAGAATCTGATGAGCAGCCAATAAAAAGGTCAAACAATGATTAAACCAGCTGCAGGTGCTTTAAGCAGCACGTCGTCTCCTGAAGCACTAAGTTTCCTGGTTAGTTGATCATTTGCTGAAGTTTTTATCTAAAGAATTCGAACAGGTCGACACTACAGACGCACAACAAGCAGCTCACTGACCACACACGCCTGTTCCTGCTTCACTGCAGCTTTAATCACAGCTGAGAATAAACCTGTTAACATCTAACTGATGTTTGAACAGAGTGTTAATGAGTCTCCAACCCGCTGCCTCACTGTGTCTGCACTGTAACCTCAGACCACATCACACTGCAGTGGGACCAGGAACTGCTGGAGGACAGAGCAGGGCCACAGGTTCAGGTCCCTGTCCTTTACCTCTGTGTTTGGTCTCCACCGGCTGCTCTCTGACGGAGTCTGTCTGCTGATCAACAGGAAGTGAACAGAGGCTTTTACTCTGAAAGTTCTCTGCAGGTTCGTCACCACCACATCAACATGAACAGTAGAAACATTAAACAGTGATTTCAGAGTGGAGTCATCAGAGCGCCCGTCTCAGTCCGAAGGTTTCAGAGTCTCAGGCAGAGTCGGACGCAGGAAAGTAAAGAGGATTGGTAAGAAGATTTACACACACACACCTAATCCCTACCTTCCTCCTCCTGAATAAAGGATACTGGGAAACGTCCTGTAGGACGCAGACATTTAAGCTTGTCTGTTGTGATTTGACATCGACATCAGAGAAGCAGAAAAACTAAGAACTCAATAAAAATGACTCTTTTCTGAATGAACTCCAACAGCTGCTATGACTTTAATTCACACTTACGATTCAAAATCCTGTGAATATTTTCAGTATCATTATTTCCTCACTGTGTTTTCAGTCACTCTTCATCCACACTGTCCCAAAACAAAGAATTTAGTTTCAGATTATCTCAGAGATTTCGTCCATTTTCTGAGGTAAAGTCCAAAAACTGCTCAGTCTGACTTTAAATTCAGAATCTGAGACAATAAATCTCAGATTCCAGTAAAATCCTGGCTTCAACCTGAATTCAGATCAGATTCGCCACCGTATGTGTTTAAAAGATGGAGGCCACCGCCAGACCTCCAGACCCGATGGGACCGCGTGGAAACCTTTGTTCTGGTTCTGGTGTAATGATCATATGAAACACGTGGGCTGTGGTAATGAGAGCAGCCTCTGCTCAGAGTGGATTGATTAATTGTCCTCTGATTCCCTGACGAGATCGAGGCCACGGCTCTGCTGGGAGCCGCTTCTCATTTCTCTGTAACCTACATACTGGATCCTGCTGCTGAGCCCGGACCAGAGGCTGCAGCCGGTCCCGTTCACAGGAGCAGCCCAACAGTTCAGGCTAACATCACATCATGCTGTAAGCTCAGAGGCTTTTCAACATGTTTATCTAACAGCGTTTGTGCTAAGCTAGGCTAACCACGCCCTGCACTCGTCCGTACTGGACTCTGACTGGTATCCAGCCTGTGATCCCAGCCTGTTGGAAAGGAGATGGTGAGCTGAAGTGTGATGAGCTTTGATTAATTCAGATTCCAGACAGTTTCATCACCTCTGGCTGTGTTTAATCCATCAGCACTGACTCTGGTTATTGACTTTAATCCTGCAGCTCTGACACTGGACTCAGCAGCACATGTTCCCTCTCTGACCTGATCTCACACTGTTTAACGTAAAGTTTCACCCGCAGTGTTTCAGCCCTGCAGAGGCGCCACGTTACAGAGGGCTAATAATGATCCATCATAATCCTCAAACTGCTGAGGGTCAGGAAACGGCCTCTTTAATTCCTCTGAGTGACACAGTGAGCGACGGGACGACTGATGAACGAGTGAATTCGCTCGTTACTAAACTAAACATATGATGAGTTAGAAACACAGGTGGAGCGCAGGTGTGTGCACGTCCATCACTGAGATGAGCTGCAGAGGTGGATCCAGCTCTCTGAGGGAGACACGGCCACAGGAAGCATCGACGAGTTTACAGAGAACGAGAACAACACGTGGCTCATCAGGCCCAATCATGGCTGCCGAGCTCTGGAACCGACTGAGTCCTCTGCAGGGAGACATCCAGCTCTGAGTCCTCCAGCTCAGAGTCCTCCAGCTCAGAGTCCTCCAGCTCTGAGTCCTCCAGCTCTGAGTCCTCCAGCTCTGAGTCCTCCAGCTCAGAGTCCTCCAGCTCAGAGTCTTCCAGCTCTGAGTCCTCCAGCTCTGAGTCTTCCAGCTCTGAGTCCTCCAGCTCTGAGTCCTCCAGCTCTGAGTCTTCCAGCTCTGAGTCTTCCAGCTCTGAGTCTTCCAGCTCTGAGTGCTCCAGCTCTGAGTCCTCCAGCTCAGAGACCTGAGGCCCTGCAGACTGGATCAAACTACTGTGATCAGATTTATGTTTCTTCTAATTCTGAGACAGTGAATGTGTCTGTCTCTGTCTTTGTTAAAGACGGTGGACATTTATCAGTGTCGTCGATAAAAAAGAAAAGGTCAGGTACAGAACCTGATGATCCTGGTCGATCGGTGATTAATGACAGACTCACGGCCTGTGAACCATCATCATCATCACCGCCATGTTTCAGGCTTCTTTCCTGCTGTTTATATATTATTATATATAAATCCATGATATTTTTTCTCTTTGTATAAATTCAGCTTTAGTTCCAGTTGGAATGTGAATCCTACAGAGACAGGCCGAGCCTGACGAGCCCACAGAACCGAGCCTACCTGTGAGTAACGTCCACAGGTGAATCCAGACGCAGACCTCAGGGACAAACCTGCTCTGACTCCACAGTCTCTGCCGAGGATCCGCGGTTCATGTGTGACAGATTACCGAGGATCCAGGTCTCTGCAGCGCCCCAGGACTGACGAGTTTAAGCCTCTAATTAATGACTCGTTAGAAACAGGTGGGGGAGGGGCGGGGGGAGGGGCTTATGGAAGAACCTGCAGGAGAAAAACACTGACGTGACTTAAAGGTCCATAACACGTCCAGTCCAAGTCCGTCCACAGAGACCTGACGGCATGGTCTGACAGTAGACAACAAGCTGCAGCTGTTTACATCTTTAATAAAAAACACGCAATGAGACAACTGAAGACTGGACAATAATCTGAACACCATTCAGTTCGCTCCAGCAGAAACCAGATAAAACCAGCAGGACCAGGACCAGAAACCCCCAGACTCAGGTCACACACACACACAGACACAGACACAGACACAGACACACACACACACACACACACACACACACACACACACACACACACACACACACACACACACACACTCTGCAGCTCTTCTTTCAGAGGATTAACAAACAGCTCAGCTTTATTAAAAAGACACTAAACCCTCTGGTTTCATGATCACATGGTTTCTTCTACATGTCAAAGGTCAAACACTCAGGACCACAGCTGATGTCAATCAATCAATCAACCACTGAATCAATCAGACTGTTTATAAAGCACCTTTCATGTAAGTCAAAGTGCTGTAAGCACAGGAAGTTAGAAATGGGCTGAACCAATGATCAGCAACTAAATATAAGAAAATAAAGAATAAAACACCACAAAATATAAACAGTCAAAAACTGAACTGAGCAATGAAACAATAAGAAAATGACAGACACGATGAGACACCTGTAAACTGACTGATTCTCTGTGATCTCCTGTTTGCTGTTTCTATCCCATAATTCAACACAGGCTCCTCCACAGATCCCAGCAACACCTGGCAGGTACAGTTACATCACCCTGTCGTCACGGTAACCAACGACACACACACAAACAACAGGAGCTCCCAGCGGACGCCCGGTATCAGCCCAGTCTGTGACGGATGTTTTTATGGACAGAACCATGAAATAAAGACGACAGATTAATAAACAGAAATAAGAATCGGCTCCAGCTCTGCTCAGAGAGCCTGAGAGACGGGAAACATCCAGAAATAGTCGGGTCAGCCCCCTCAGGACCGCAGCAGCTGGAGGGACTTTTCCCACGAAGACCAGAGTCCCAGCAGAAAACAGATCCAGGACCAGCTGTGGACTTTAATCCCTCACTATCTGACTCCAACAGGAAACTCTTAAAATGGAACAAAGCCACAGAAAAACAGTGACGATTACACAACTGACTGGGCTCGGTGACCTTTGACCTCCAGATAAAACAGCACTGTTCAGAGTAAGACACCTGACAGGTACAGAGAAGGATCAATGATGTCAGTCTAAACCTCCAGAGGAAGTTCAAGATTCAGACTTTCCCCCTCAGACTCTGAGCTCAGCCCCAGATCACGGCCGATGGATCCAAACTGTCAGTTTCACAAACATCCAGAGACTTTAGCATCGTCTGAGGACGAGCGTCCATCAGACCAGGAGCAGCTGAAGCAAAGCATGTGGAGACATCCCAAGGACAAATGTCTCCAACGTGAAAACCACCAAAAAAAACCCAAAACACTTTATATTTATACTTATATGTCTGAAGCTGTGGCGTCCAAACCTGTTCCACGTGAATTCGTACAGAATCAGGAAGGAAGTGACTTTTTTTATAAACCAGCCATCATCAGTTTGGATGCTGAACTAATCAATAATCATTAATCAGCTGTCAAAATGACTTTTGCTTCTCAGAGTTTAGAAACATCAAAAACAGCACGTCTGTGAGAAAAGAGGCCACAGACTGAGGCTGGCTCTGCACACCGTTAATATGTGGACTGACCAGGTGATCTCACCTGAGACCTGGACTCATAACACCAAATACCTGGAGAGGTAAAACTAATGAGCTGCTGCTGATTACACCTGTCTCTGAGGGACACGAGGTCCGTTCCTCTCACGTTTTACACTGTGTCCTTCATTAACGTGGCTGAACGTTAACGGAAATATCCACTTAAACAACAAACCGCATCTGTTCCCCGCTAAAACCTGCTCGCTTCAACGCGACATATCAGCTGAAGTCAAAGGCACCGGCAGCCGTTTGTTTTACAGAGATAAAATTGTCCCGGGCAGACCTTCCGTTAACCCCGGCTGGAACAATGGGGAGCCGTGCTATCTCTGTCATCCCTGGCAACCGGGCTCCATTCAGGCCAAGCCAAACAAAGGGCTCCGACAGACCGGGCAGCCCCGGACGCACAGCCGGGGACACACCAGCTGCTGACGGGGCCGCGTCACACACCTGTACGGCAGCGTTAGCTTGTTTCTGTCCGTCATTCAGGTAAATGCAGGGGTTTTTCTGTCACTGACAAACAGTGGGTCACTACGGGGCTGCCCTTAACCTTCAATCGCCTCACAAACACACAGTACGCCAAATTCCATTCAAAATTCTGACAATATAAGGAGAACTTCGACACAATGTGCCAAATCCCATTACGAATTCTGGCGATTTAAGGCCTACTTGCGTCTCAGCAAGTACCAACGTAAGGTTAGACCTCGAATAGATTGTTACGCGCTGTGTTCGGTGCTGTTGTTATGATCGGCATAAATGTGATTCACTATCAGGCAAATAATTTTAAACAAACTGTTTAGTGAAACTTGGTTTTGGTTCAAACTACTCGTTGTCATCCGTCACGATGGATGTAACGTAAGAAATAACGAGAGGTGGTAATAAAAGTTAAACTTACATTAATGTAACATGTTAGCGGTGTCATAAGGACATGCCGAATTAACAATGTGACACTGGCACAGCGTTAAGTCTGCTAGTTTCTTCTGTATTTACCTGTAAATAGCTACAGGATAATTTAATCTAAAATTTCCAAAGCAGTCTGGTGTGGGTGTTCTCCGCTTACAGCACGGCAGGGCTACGTTTCCTTCCACAGAGCTGAAGGGCAGATCAAGTTGCCTCGGTCGCCTTTTGCATTTTCTGTTAAGGTTGAACGTTACAGCGAACAAGAAGATAAAACCACAATTTATTTACCGAAATGAGCAAATAACTGAAGAAAAGCGTGTTTTTAAAGGAGCACCGGTTCATGCGGCCGTGAGACACGCTGGTCTCCGGGCGGAGCTGAGGAATGCTGAAACCATTCAAACCGTTTTACCTGCAGGTGCGAGCTTCATCCAGCAAACCACGGACCCGAGTGGCCTCAGAAGAACATGGCACACAGAACAGCTCCGGTCCCCGCGCGGTTTCCCGCCTCCCCCGAACACCGAAAATCCGACAAACTCAACTCCGGTTCCGACACAGAAGTTTTCCGCGGCGCTGCGGCTCGGACTCGCACACACTTGACTTTGAATCGTGTGGAAAAGCAGCAGCAACCTGCCCGGATACCGGGGGGCGTGTCCCTGAGTGCTGACTGACAGGCGGCGCAGCTGCCTTCACAGGACACACCCCTCAGCCTGGAGCCCAGGAAAAACAAATACGACGGTAAATAATATCATTATAAAATGAATAAGAAGCTAAATAAAATAAAGCTCACCCTTCAAAACAAAAGTCTCTAAAATCTAAAATAAAAATCAGTTCAATTATATATTCATAAAACTTTCTTTCTGCACATGAAGGTAAACAAACAGGAATCTAACTCTTGTAGAGAAATCCTACATTTTTACCTTTTTTGATGAAAGCATCCAAACTTGTTGACCTGTAGTCGACAGGTGAGCAGGAGGCGCCCCGCCCTCAGCCTTCAGCAGGTGAGGGTTCCCTGGGGAGGAACCCTGCCTGTACACATGATGAATACCTGTGGGATAAAAACTCAAACGTGCCTTTAAGAGCAGGTGAGAGTTTGGGTGTGTGATCAGTCTGAGGTTTCACGTCGTCCTTCAGAGTCTGCTGAGGATTTTAAAGATGGTGAGTTTAGCTGAGTGTTAACTGCAGAGGACAGAGACATGTCTCATCGGTCAACATCCTGATTTCTGGCAGAAAGTGACATTCTGTGTTTCATGCTTTGATCATGACTTTATTCATATTATTATCCAGTCTTCTGTAATTCACGTGAACTGACCCTTTAACAACCAGTCACTGCTCAAACACAGCACCATCATCATCATCACCATCATCATCACCAGGGTCAGGGTCTCCATGACTCCTGAACCTGACCAACATTCAATCCCTTTGCCAAAGTTCAGTTTCTGTTCAACTAGAGTTTCTGAGTTGTAAAGATGCACCTCCTCATTGTGCTGAACAGCCTGTGAGGAGCAGAGCCCTGCAGGTTTTACTGGGCCCTGGAAATAAAATCTGAGCTGAGGAGGTGAGTGCCTTCCACCCTGTGAAGGGGTTAGGGCGCCCCCTGCTGATGGGTGGACAGACTGAGCTTCATCTTTAACCAACATTTCTGATGTTTTCCCTCCGCTGCAGGAAATATGCTCATTATTTATCTTTTATTCTTTGAATGAATGATTGTGTGTCGAGTTACCGCATCTTTTCACAGAGCTCTGATGAGTCTGGTCTTCTTTCAGGTTTTCCTGTGGTCTTCACAGAAACTGGAGGCAGTGTGTGTGTGTGTGTGTTAACCAGTGAGGATCCACTGACTCTCACTCAGTGGGCGGAGCCTGAAAAACACTGATGCACACATCACTTCTCTTTTCTGCTTTATACACTTGAATCAGGTCCATTCTCCAAACCACAGCAGTGCAGGATTAACTGTGAACACGTCTGAGTGACGCACCGCCTGACTCACCCGCTCTCAGACCAAACCCACGTCCCCCCTCAGTCTCTGTTCTGTCCATGATGTCCCTCAGCACAGGTGAAGTCATGAAAGTGTCTCATTCGTCTGAGTCTTTCCCTGCAGCTCGGGTAACACCTGAGATTTCACCGTCAGTGAGCTACTTCACCTAAAAGTCAGATTTGGACGCTGAGACTCGAACACTGACTTTCCTGATCCAGTTCCACGTCGTCAGGTTTCAGCTGTGTTCATCACCGTCATCTTCATCATCACGGTGAGAATCCAAACAAATTTATGTGCAGCTCTCATCCACGTCCGTCCGTGAAAAGGATCCTCACAGCAACACACACCGGCAGCGTCTCCGCGCTGGTGTCCACTGATGTTTATGTAATTCCATGTCTCAGTGTTTAAAGCACAGACCGAATAAGCAGCTGGAGATTTTAAAAACACAGAATCACTGAGTCTGAATGTTGGACTCGTCCAGCAGCTGAACACACTCCTCACCCTCTGCAGTGGAAACCTAACGCTGCTCAGACAGTCTGTGGTCTGCAAAGTCACGTCTCCTATCACATCTACAGGATTTTTCAGGTTTTGGCGACCTAAACTTTTTTTTTTTTTTTTACCTTTGTACCATTAAAAACTGGAAACATGGGGGGAGTACTGATGGTGGGGAGGTGTATTTGTGCCCTCTAGTGAGCTGTTCCTGTTTCTGTTGGACTCCGTGAGTCCATGAAGCTGTGTGACAGTATAAAGCTGTGGGGCTTTTAAGTTTGACATATCGCGTTGTTGGATCCAGGCTCCAGCTGTGAACTGGTCCCCAGTCTGAGCCCTGAGACCTTTGCACACATCACAACATCATGTTTCAAACATGTTTCAGCTGCACCGACTTCACACTGAGACTCACTGTAAACACACTCCATCCCTCTGCTGCAGACCGTGCTACGCTGCTAACACAGATGCTAACACGGACGCTCGCCACTGAAATCAAATCTCTGATCTCTGCGGTCCATACCTACATCCAGCTGTTTTTATGTTCAGGTGAATGTGGCAGCTGTAAAACACTGAGCTCACGTCTTTACTGTTTCCTGTTTCTTCCGTCCGTGCGACACACCTGCTGTGTGATGCTGCCGATGTGTGTTGCGCGTTACTCCCCACAACTCTGAAGGCTGTTGGACCATGTGACGTCAACGGAGTCGAAGCTGCGTCAGTCGGACTCACCTGGACTGAGTGTGAGATTTCTGAAAACCTGTCTCAGGATCAGTTTCAGGAGACCTCGATGATCTCCATGCTGCCAGAGAAGCTCGACTGACTTCCCATCTTCCCCATCTCCTCTCTGGACCTGCTGTCCGTCATCCCGTCTCCAAACTCCATCTGACAGCTCCGTCGTTTCAGCTGCTTCTCGAAGCTGCTCTCTTCGTGCCAGCTCCTCCTCGAGTCTCCGCGGTCGCCCGTCCTCTGCCGGCTGCGCCGCCGTACCGCCTCCAGGCCATGACTGCAGCTGTACGCCGTGAAGCCTCCGCCGCCACCGCTCAAAATGGAGGTGGAGTAGAAACGTGTGGAGTCGGAGGAGAGGTACCAGCCGCCGGCCAGGGAGGAGGTGGAGACGACGGGGCCCAGCAGGATGTCTGAGTGCCAGCCTTTCAGGGCGCCGCCAGATCCCGGTTTGGCCAGGTGTTGCTGGCTGCGGGAAAGGCCGAACAGGAAGCTGGTGGCGTTCTCCTCCATGCTGCCGCTGCGGTGCAGCTGCTGGGAACAGTTCGGAGCAGCGGGTGGAGGTTTGGCGAAGCCACAGGAGGACGGCGGCGCCACTCGCTCCGGTCCCTCGGCCTCCTCCTTGTCGGGGCTCTGCTCTGGAGTGGACTGCTCTGAAACCTCCTGCACCGGTGAGAACTGGCAGGGTTTACTGGTCGGCTCTTTGAAGGCAGAGGGTTTGTAGAAGTCGGCGGCGTCTCCTGATCCACCGTGTGGGACGAACACTCGGTGAGCAGAAGCTCCGCCCGGCTCGCCGAACGACTTGATGTCCAGAGAGAAGGAGCGCTTCAGCCGGGCGTTGTCTTCAGGTCCATCAGGAAGCTGCAGGCTGCTCAGAGCCTGAGCCAGCAGACGCTCCTCAGGGGCGTCGGCTAAAACACAGGGCAGGGTGAGGGGCTCCAGCAGGGCCAGGCCGGGGCCCACAGGGGCCTCCGGACAGGCCGGGGGCTCCAGGTCCTCAGGCTGAGAGGGGGCCTCCCCGCTGGGCTCCTGATGATGGAGGGACTTTAGTTTAGTTTCTGTACCGTGAGGACCTTTGATCTTCCTCTCGAAGTCCAGCAGCTGACCCAGGAAGTTGAAGTTCGGAGAGATGGTCGGCCTCTTTTCCTTCACGAACCTGAAAGAAGAAGAAGAAAAACACAAAGGACGATGCAGTCCATCATTAGCATGAATCACGACGAGCGTCTGTAATTAACAGCGACACGGAGGACAGATTAATTAGAGGGTTAATGAGGCTCTGGACTCATTAGGACGGACTTGTTTGGACGTATGTGCAGAGGAATGTTCAGCAGGAAACTTCAAACAGGAATCTGAACTCTGACTGAAGATCTCCACGTCTTCAGCTCACTCAGCGCATCACATCTCATCTGTCACTCAGACTCATCACACTTCAAACATCCCTACGCTGGCGTGTCGGCGGTGAATGACTCTGACCTGTACGCCTCATCCAGCGACATGTCCATCCTCTTCATGATGTAGGCGATGGCGATGGTGGCCGAACGAGAGATCCCAGCCAGACAGTGAACCAGGACCCGGGCGTTGGACGCTTTGGCCTTCTCTGAAATACAGAGAATCCAGACTGAACTGAGAACAGCCGCTCGGTTTATATCTGACTGTATCTGATTAACTCACGGGAAGAAAGGGACATGTCAGAGTTTCCCTGCTGACCTATGAACTCCACCGATCTGTCCAACCAGGGCAGGATCTTCTCACAGAAGGAGTCATTGACGGGAACTCTCAGGAAGTGAGAGTCTGGGATGAAGTCGGGTTTGGGGCAGGTGTTACTGGCGTTCAGGACGTAGGCGATTTCATTCTGCTGCATCAGATCCTGCAGAGAAAACACACACACACACACACACAGATCACATCACTGTAACATGCTGAAAGTGAAGACTGAATGTCAAAGTCCCTCCAAAGTTAATCAATAAAACAGCAGGCTGGAGGGGAAACAGCTGAGGGGCCATTTAACACAGTGAACTGATTTATTTGATGACTGAGGCTGTTTCAGGCATCTGAACCTGATTACACCAGCTGGACTCATGTTTCTAACACACACTGAAATCCAGTCTGTGGTCACGAGACCTATTAACAATTAATCAATTAGTTGATCAAAAGAAAATGAATCAATATTTTAATAACTCACTCATCCTCCATTTTCCAGGCATGTTTCCCAACTGATGAAGCCTCTTGGATGAGAGTCCAGTTTCAGAGAGTCACTGTGACACTCAGGTGTTATGTTGGGTAACTCCACCCACCTATCTAATAATTCATACAGCTTCACACCTACACCTGCCCTGACCTAGTTGAGAACAACAGCACCTGTCCTGAGTCTGGCGGCTGTACCTTGTTGAGGACGTCCCTCTGGCAGCCCAGGTACAGGTGAGGCAGGATGCGAGTGGGTCCGATGTTGGTGACGGGCAGACAGGGCTGAGAGATACAGGAGGGAACCAGCGTGGACTTGCCCTCACACAGACCAGGGAACAGGTGGGAGAACTCTGAGAAACCACCTGGAAGAACGACGGACAAACATTTAGCATGGAGCAGATGATGCTTCTGAATGAGGGGAACAGGCAGAGTCTGTGTGTGACTCTGGATCTCACACCGAGCAGATGAACCAGTCTGTGTTTTAGATTCAGGTGAACAGCAGAGACGTTCACCTGTTGAATGAACTTCTCAGACAGCCTGTGTTGATCTGTGTCTGAACGCTGAGGCCTGATTGGTTTAAACCTGCTGTGTTTACATTACACTGAGCAACCTGCTCCATCAGCTTCCTCTACACTCGTTGCCAGGCAACAAGCCACTGAATTGATCCTCTGCAGCCACCGTCAGCTCTGAGGGTCCAACATGAACCTGATGAAGAGATGCTCTTACCTCACAGCGGAGCTCTCCCAGCATGCACTGAGAAATGTTCTGGTTCCAGGTTTAGATTTTACATTCTGCACTTACTTTATCAAACTGTATTCTTCTCATTGAAAACCCGTTATCATCTGTTTGTAATAGATATCTATGTGACCTTCTTCCTCAGTCTTCATGTCCCAGTATAAAATTTGCTTAAAGAGGAAACAGAGTCAAACATGTGTGTCTCTCAGTGCGTCTGGCTCCTCCTGAAGACAGAGGACACTGGACACTCGGTGGGGACCGTTTCCAGCGATGGTGTATCTGTGGCACTGAGTCAGAATGAACTCATATTGACGTCTGACCCTGTCACTGCCTCAGATCTCACTTTGAGCTGATGATGATCCAGTTTTGTTTCTGAACTTCTCCTTAGAGCTTCCCCTCCCGTTCAGGCTCAGGCTCAGGCTCAGGCTCAGGCTCAGGCTCAGGCTCAGGCTCAGTCACACACAGGTTCCTCGTTTCCTCGCAGCAGACAGAAGTTACTGTTGTGTAACTGTTAAACCTTTGACCGAGTGATTTTGGAAAGCCCAGAAGTCTTTGGTTTCTTTTACGTGTGAGGGTGGAGCCGTCAGCGCAGCATTACATCATGGTTACATAACAAAACCCTCAGTGGAAAGAAGGGAGGCCGTCTGCAGTCGACCCGCCTGTCGGTCAAACTAATAAACAGCTCGATGACAAGTGACTGAGCTCAAACTCAGTGTTTAACCGTCAGAAAAAGACACAGCTGCTGTTCTGTGCTTGTTGCACTTTACTGCAGTGTCTCTGCAGTAATTAGTGACTTTTTAAACTGAGATTATAACTAATAGATCATTTATTTCTGCACAGTGTCCAAAGCTCAACAGATGGTTCATCATGACACAGAAACACACTCACTCTAAAATACTGCATTCAAATATTCACCCTTTCACTGATCGCCATGGTGATCCGTCCTGTTAAACCTGTGAAACATTCTGTCCTGAAGGTGGAACATGGTCAGCAGACACGTCAGAACCAGAAGCTGCCCCAGCAGAGGTGATGGCCACATGCAGTGTTTGCTGAAGGTGGAGGTGTAGGGTGAGGCAGGACTCACCTGAGAGCAGGTGGACGGAGGGGAAACTCCTCTCCAGCTTCACCAACAGGACGCTGAGGAAAGACTCGGAGCTGAGAGCAGCCGGGTCCGAGGAACTCTGATCGTACACGACGACCTCCTGACCGCCCTGCAGCTCCAGCTGCAACGCAGAGAGAGAGAGAGAGAGAGAGAGAGAGAGAGAGAGAGAGAGAGAGAGAGAGAGAGAGAGAGAGAGAGAGAGAGGCACCACCGTTACACACAGCACGAGGCTGTGAACACGCACTGACATGTCTTCAGCCTTTAAGTTAATGTCACGTACGAAGAACGAGGCCCTGGATGTGAATGTGCTGCTGACAGTTTACAAACCGTGAACCATCCAGAGCAGAACAGGATTCACTGATAATGAAAGGGATCCTACAACAGAGACTATGGAAACACGCAGGCAGCACACCAACATCTATAAAAAGGTAAGCTAACGGAACTGTCAGGCACAGTTTGGTCTGTAACCATGACAACTGTGCACGAAGATGGCGACAGATGAAACTGAGACAAACATGTCACTGACACAGCGTGGCCCGGGTCTCTAACAGTCCACAGCCTCCCTCTCAGCTGAACACACGGAGACTGAACCACGGCGCTTTGGTTGCTTTCGAGCTTTTTCTCACTCGAGGAAACTGCGTTCTCTCCATCAGAGCACAGAGAATTAAGTACAGCTCATCATCATACGTACAACGAGCAGCCGAGCTTCCGTAAAGCTGTTATTCCAATTTAACACCTCACCACAAAAAACAGGAGCGGCCTCGGCAGCTCGCAAACGCTCTGTTAAATCTAAATAAAGTGTTCTGAGGTCAGACGTCCACGTCCTACGGAGGAGGGAGCAGGGAAACGTTCTGTTTCATCTGAAGGAAACAGTTCAACAGCAAAACTTCTACTTTTGGCTTTTTTTATTTACAGAAGTCAGAAAACAGTGATTTGTTGTTTTTAACTGCGTCTCAGTTACATGGCTGCGAACCAAATCTCCCTCTCAGCTCAGGTCAGATAAAGAAGATGATGGTCACATTTATCTCAGGTCTTATTTAAATAAACTACTCTAACTTTTATTTCAGGTTCTGTTGGAACTTCAAACAATCACTGTCTCTTTTTGTTTGGTTCTTATTTCTGGGATGAAAAGTTTACAACTATAAACAGGAAGTTCAATTTACTTTGAAGGTTTATTCTGGAGGGACACTGGAGATAATTTAATGAGCTGTGTGCCACGACCACTGCCTCACTGCAGACCTGCGTTCTGGATCATTTATTTTATGATGCTGTTGTTTCTGTCTCAGGTCTCTGGGGGACAGGTGGACCTCCTGTGCCTGTCTCTGTGAGGCGTTTACCTTCTTCTTGGCCGAGTGCTGCAGCAGCTCGGCGATCTGGACTTTGTCCTGCTGCAGCCTCCTCTTCATCAGCTTGGAGCAGTTCACGTTCACCGCCTCCAGGATGTGCGAGGAGTTGTAGTCCACGAAGGGCCGGCTGTCGATCAGCACCACCCGGTCCAGCCCCCCCTCCAGCAGGGCCACCAGAGCCTCAGCCCCGATGGGCCGCACCGCTCCAGGCCTCAGCATCCCGGACCCAGACCTGGACCCTGGATGCTCTGACATCTCCAACCCCTTCTCCTCTTCCCCTCCCACCCCCCCACCCCCCCACCGCTCTACTCGTACTCCCCCTCCCCCTCCTCCTCCTGGGCGTCCCGGGCCGGCGGTCCAGCTCAGTGACACAGCCTGGCGAGGAACCTCAGAGGATGAAGAGCTCCATTGTGTCGGCCCGGTATGATGTCATCCTGATGTGAGAGGGGGAGGGGGGGGCAGAGAGAGAGGGGGGGACGAGAGAGAGCAGGAGGAAGGGGGGGGAGAGAGAGAGCAAGAGGAAGGGAGGGAGGGAGGGAGGGAGGCCTCACTTTGCTCTGAAAGGCAGAAAAGCCAAACCCCCACTAACTATCTGTGCAGAGCGAGTGTGTGAGCGGGAGCTAAAGTGTGTGTTTTTGTTGTGTGTTGAGTCTTTGTGTGTGTGTGGGGGGGAGCAGGCCGAGGGGGGGGAGGGGGCAGGTCTCATTCACACCACAGCAGGTGTGAAACAAAAGCCATCTTTTCTCCTGGACTGAGGACTGATGACATCACTCTGAACCTCGATCCTGGTCTTCATGCTGAAGCGGTTTCAGACTCTGAGACACAAAAGGGACAAAAAAAGAGTGAGATCTGGTTGAAACCGAGCTTCAGATTCACCACAGACCATCAGCCGTCGCGCTGCGTGCTCCGCTGACACAGCTTCATCTGGATTCATGACTGCTTTTCCTTTTTTTTCATCTTTACCTGGAGTCAGGTGGGAAACGATTAAAATCACACCACACAGAATGAAGGACAGATGCAGGTCCTGGTCTTTCAACAGCTGAAAGGATAAAACATTATTGGAGGTTGTTTGATGAATAAAAGTTCTCTGAGAATAAAGACTCTCCTGGTTCAAACCCTGTGAAACTAAAGTGAAGCAGCATCTAAACCCTGAGTCTGGTCCAAACGTGTCCCCCTGATTGAAGCTCTTTAACTTCCCGTTAACCCGTCCCTCCTCGTCTCTCTGCAGACTGACTCAGAGCTCCGCAGCAGGAATTTCCCTCGTGCAGTAAAACCTGCAGTTACAGAGTCGACTCCGGCACAAAGAAAATCCCCAAACGTGTTCGTCCTCCAGCAGCCCACACACACACGGCGAGCCCAGAAAACTCACAGCCAGCTCCAAACATAACAAAGATGTTTCATTCCTGCCGTATCCCGTCCTAAACCCGACTCGTCTCCTCAGACTCATTCATTCATCCAGGCTCCGTTTCCAGTGTGACCGTCCAAACCCACACACACACACACAGCTCGGATATGCTGCTTTTCAGGAAGCCGCGCTCACAATCACAGTTTGCTTTTTCCAGTGTTGGATCCCGTGTTGTCTGGGAGGAGGTCTAACGGGGTCACCGCTTCACCCAAAGGGGACATAAAGAAAACTGTACGCACAGAGACTTTATCAGACATGTAACTCGATCAGCAGCTACTCTGATCATCAATTAGTCATTTATTTATTTCATAAATGACAAAGAGCAGCAACAAAGAGCTGCTTTCTACCAGCAAACTAACTGATCAATAACTGCAGAATCCCGGGCACCAGCCTCTCTCAGCTACTGCTGCTCTGCTGAAGGATGTCTGCACCTTTCAGCCTCACACAGACTCACAAGACAGAACGAAAACATCAGCACGGCCAGGAAACGCGGCGCTGCAGCAGCGTCTTCAGACCAGGAACCCGACAGCCTGACAGCAGAATGTGAGAGCGACCGCGGCCGTCCATGTAAAACACGGTGTGTGAAGCAGCTCAGCTCCACGTCTTCCAAACGGCAGCTGGAGCCCGAGGCTGTGTCTCTAACATCATGTTCCACTTCACACTATAAACCAGAATAAACGGGATTCCAATTATGTTTTTTCAAGCCGGGACATTCCTGTGCAGACATCTGATCTCTGTCAAATTACCGGCTACAGACTCCTCTGAACAGATGGCATCACAGTCACGTAACGGCACTCGTCTCCTCTCATCTCAGCAGACTAACACAAAACACGATCTGCCCGATGCTGAGGTTTCCTGAGGGTCAGAGAGGGTGAAGCCAGGACGCTGCAGCCAGGACGCTGCAGCAGGTAGATTCAGCTCCAGCTTCGTCACATCTCTAAAGAACCGTAACCACTTTACTACAGCATTCAGACCAGAACCAGAAACATCAAACTGGATTTCAGAAAAATAAAAAACAAAACAAAAACAAACTTTACAAACTCCGACCTTCTCCTGCCTCTTACGTCAGACACGAGCAGCCATTTTAACACGCTGGCTCACACACAAACCAGAGCCTGTGGTTGTGATAATCATCAGGTGAAGCTGTGCGCCTGCTTCCTGCTTCTCTGTGGTTTCACTGATTACACCTGCAGCAGGTGTGTGTTTGATAGATCAACCTGTCGGCCTGACCAAAGGTTAATCACTCAGCTGTGTTAGCAGCCAATCAGAGGACTTAAATCGCTCGCTGACATCAAACACACAGGTTTTTATTTCACAGACTGAGACGTAAAATTATCTGATTTTTTTTTTTAAAAAATCAAAGATCAGACCAAAGTGTGGAAATGAAACAGACAGAACTCTGTGCTCTCTGGTTCCTGTGCTGGAAACCATCTAACCTCCATCACCGTGTTAAAAACAGGACAGTTAACTCTCTGTGCTGAGGTTTGAAGTTTGCAAACTAAGAGCAGAGTGATTTCTGTGACTGGTTGTAAAGTCCAAACACAGGATCAGCCCTGCAGCTCGCTGCCAAACAGACACCATGTTCTCATCCAGAGCTGTGAAGTCATCCCGCCTCGAGCCCGATACTCCTGGACTCCATTTCTCATGTGGACGCCTACGTCTCAGTCTCGAGACACTGCGCCGTCCACAAAGCAGCGAAGGTTTGATTCATGTGGACAGGCTGGATTCACTTTAATTACATCGGTGTGTTTCAGTGTAATATTACCTGTGGTGTAACATTACCTGTGGTCACTGACCAGTTCAGCTCACTCTACACTGCGGCTGCAGCTAACGATGATTTTCTAGTTTCTCTGTTTTCTGCTGAAGTCCGTCTGCTCAGAATATTAAAGGCTGTAAGTTTCCACTGTGAATCATATTCATTACCTGTTTCAATAAACAAACAATAAGGTCACCGATTATTTATCGAGTGTCAGCTGTTATACAACAACAACTCCTAATATAATGAATCACTGATCTGGACCCATGTATGTGTTACTGAACAAACCTACAGAACACAGGCCACAAAGACACAAAGACACACAAAGAGACTCAGAATGACTGATTTTGTGTCTCCTTCAGTCTGGGGGTCCTTTATAGGTGGGTGGGGACCTTTTACTCGTCCGTGTCCAGGGGCCCATTGTCTCATAATCGTCCAGGCCTGGACCCAAACCAGTGTCAACAACTTCCACAACTTCATCATTAACTTGTGAAGCTTTTGTTAAACCAGCTCTCGTCCATCAGGAGCTGAATCCAAACCTTTACAGCTGCTCTGCTGCTTTTCTGGGTTTTACATCACAGTGAGTTAAATTATTTTAGCTCTTGGCTCTAAGCTCACTGAGGAAATCTTTAAACAATAAAGCTGAGCAGCTTCAGCTCCTGAAGACAATAACTATCATCAGACACATCACTTCCTGTTAACCTGACACGTGACTGGCCCCAAATATCCACCTTAAAAAACTTGATCTGTTCCTTTCCCTGTCCCACAGCAGAGGCAGTGACGTAGAGCAGGTGAGACCTACCTGAACATCACGTACAGCAACACGCCACAGCTGATCTCCATCACTCTCATGTTTACACGCTGACTCTGAAACGTTTCAGTTATCACACTGACCTTTAAATCCGCTCACTGTGAAAAACAAACCCATCAATTCTCAGAGCTGAACGCCGACTTCCTCAATGAGCCGAGACTAAAATCACAGGATACAATAAAACCTGGGTTAGTCATGAACAGCAGCTGAACACAGACCAGGAATATATCCAATCTGATCTGGTGTCAGTCTCACGATAATGTTCATTTTATCAAACATACATGACACGACGTGACACCACCACTGCTGCTGAATGTGAAAGTGAAAATAAAGAAATCAGGTTTGAGCCTGACAGTCAGCACTGCGGTAAATTCATGATTTAACACGTTAAACACAGCAGCGCGGCGTTTCAAGACAAGTGTGATGAAAGTGGTGATCAGGAAACGTCTTTATAAATAATATGGAAAAGTCATGTTATACATGGGTTTTACCTTTTTAAGTAACTGATAAACTACACGGTCAAATACTTTATTTAGTGTTAAATGTCCTTAATTTTTAAAAATGATTTATTATCAGTCATTACTGTGGATATTTAAGGGATCTGTTCATTCATGAGTTGGTTCTTAGAGGCTCCAGTGATTGAGTGATCTTCTTAATATCCTTTGTTCATGTTTATAAGATTAATGGGTTATTGATGAGAAAAGTGGCATTAAATTTATCCATTTGTTCATTAAATGACCCCTGATGGATTCATCCATGTGAAAACGGAGGGTTCTCACTTTGTCCACATGAATTCAGTTAATTAAAAGGAACTTTAACCCTTAACCAGACAAATGAGCGGTTTGGGGTTTTTACATATTTCCACGAGAAGCTCCTCACTGTTTCATTTCTTTCGATACCAGAATTAGGTTCACAATTAACAAGCATTGTTATTTATTTACTTCAGTGAAAGATGCTCCATTTGACGTCTGTAAGGTTTTTTCTGACTAACAGTCCAACAGAGAAGAGAAGGAAATCTCCACAGTCTGAAAGCCAGACTGTCACATTTGCTTTTAAAATTACTTTTTAAGAACCAACTGATGATTACAACAGCTGACAATCAATTTCTGTTGATGAACTTATGAAAAATAATTTAAGCTCTGGATTCAAAATGGCTTTATTTGTCAGTTTTAGAGTTTGTTAAGAGGCTTAATTAACAGAGTGAGGATTTGTTGTTTTCCTCTGTTTTATATTATCGCAGATTAATCAATAATTATTATCATTAAAGTTTCAACTGTAGTAATTTAAAAATTTTAATGGCAAATGTCTCAGTAAACTTGTCTGAGGTGGTTCTGTCACCTTGTCTATTAATTAATACATTTGTTTTGTTTTGTCTTTTAGTTTTTTTTTTGTTTTTTTTTTTAGATCTGTCAGTAAACAACTTTAATGTTTATCATATTATAATTATAATATAATTAATGTTATATTTATAATGTTTATAAGAAGCTGTGTAAACAGTTTTCTATGGTATTCGGTTAAATGCAACTTTAATGTCAGCGAATAAACAAAGTTGTTTTGGGTGAAGTCCTCCCTGACTCTGGTCACCGTTTTCAGATGTTACCTTCATTACACTGACTCACCAGGTTGTATATTATCAACAGTAATGTCAGGCTGGTGAGCGTCTGCTGCTCCTCTGCTAAAATCTGCTTTTATTCTATGGAGGTTTGGCATTACCTGAGGGGGGGCTGACGTTAATGTCAGTCATCAAACCGTTGTGTTCACAGTCTTTAATGAGTAAATACGTGTGTACGCAGAGTTTGGTGAACTTTCCTTGATGCGGGTGGACATTTTCAGACGTTACGTGAGCCTTTCTTCTAACCTCAGCTAACTGCTCTCTGACATTTTGTTGGTCTGTTACCGACGGACTGACCGCCAGGCCGACTCCGATTAAACCCTGAAGAGCGACGTTTTCCTTCTTCGCGTTAACGTCGGTAAACGTTCACACACACGGTGCTGCCGTCGTCTTCAACAGACACATGGACTAAACTTTAACTTTAGGCCCCGTTAACGTAACTTTACCAGATGCCGCCGCCGCTGATTCACACTGTAACTAGAAATTTCGGAAAACTCACCGTTTGAAAACTCGACGTCAAAGTCCAGACAGCACCTCGACAGGCCGGGCCGGTTCTCAGACGGGGTCTGACCTGATGTACCGGTGAGGATTGGGCTTCGGAAAAGAGAAAGCAGACGCGGTAAAGTTGCACCAAAGACAGAAGAGGATCCTCGGTCCTCCCGCTGCCATAAGCGATGAGGTCACTGCGATAAAAATAAAAGGATGTCGTCATCGGAGCTCCAGTCAAATGAACGCAACAGGCTTCTTAAAGGCGCACGTCACGTCCGCGCCGCGCTGCACGCGCAGGCCCCGCACACAGGGCCCACACTGAGCCGACACTAAAGGACGGTGGCTTTAAGAAGGTGTCGCGCAGACGGGCTCGTGTATGGAAGATTATCAGTGCCGGGAAAAACGCACCGCCACCACCAGGAACGATAAGAGCCACTGATAGCGTCTGTGCTGCTTTAATGTTTATGATTTTATTATTGTTTATATCTTTATATCACCTATAACTTTTTTCTAAGTAATATACACCTAATATTTTCTGAGTGGAGGAGCATTTCACTGCCAGTGTTTTGTATGAATAAGTCAAAATAATAAGAATATTGATTGAAAATATTCATCAATCAAATCAGATACTTATTTTTTATTTCACAACTATGACCAAATAAAACGATGGCATTTACAGTCAGTGTTGTGCTATTAAGTTAGAATCAGTCTAAAGACTAAAGGTGAACATAACTAACTCTAATCCTCCTATTAGTTAGTTATTGTCATGTGCAAACACGTTAATATTTTGTTTGTACTATATAAAGATTATTAAAACAAAAAACTTTTAGGACTTTGTGGGCTCCATACAAAATATAACGGAAATAAAATTTTTGACTATATATTTTTACATTACTTATCTTGTGCACACAAGTCATTTCCTTTGAATAAAGTTAGAGTTTGGTGAGTGTGTTAATCTGCTGAGTCTCATGCAGTATCTGATTTCCATCCTGAGGCTGCAGTTACAATACACTGAGCAGATTAAGGACAATGGATGTCATGAAAGCAGAAAAAACTGAAAAGTTTTTCATACTGGAGCAATTAGCATGCATGGTTACCTCAGACTGATGAATGAGTGAAACAATCAGAGCCGAGAGCTGCTCCAGAGCTGGAGGACACAGAGAAACGGAGCCCAGCATCAGTCTTACACTGCAGAAAATACACATTTGTGTCTTTATAATTGTTCAAGGCAGGTGAAGATAATCAGACATTCATTCTTATTTTATTCTGAAATACTTAAATCATGCTTTTGACTTAGTGAAGTCCTGGACTCATGTTGTCATAACTTCATTTTTATGTTTGTCATTTCATTTTGTGATTTAATCTATTATTTTTTCTGGACAGAAATATTCTTTTATACAAACAATATCAGAGTGAGAAGTGAAAAGTTTTGGCAGAAGTGGAACAGAGAGGTAAAGGGAAGAGGTCAGTGGAAAACAGAAGTTATTATCTTTCTGTCAGGTGAATGGTGGATTACACTGAGGGCAGTGTTTTGTTTTTTTACCAGTGTATTTTCTTTGGAAAGTTGTTACCAGTGCTTCAATGTTGGTGAACAGTCAGCCTAAAGTCATATTTCTCCTTAGAAGAGCAAAGATACAGTTTTATATTTTTGTGGTATTATTTTAAATAAACCTTTATTGTACAACAGTATGTGGCAGACAAACAAAATAAGCTGTGGCAATTTGGTAAAAAAAATATGGTGATGTATAAGAATATTGATGTAGTAAAGATGTATCCACAAATAAAAACTTTTAGATTCAAACTTTGGGCATTAAAACCAGTAATTTTGGTAAAGACTGGATTCATGATTCTGTGCTATGTTTTACTTTCGAGGTCAGAACTGTCAGATACAGAGAGTTCAGTCAGTTATTCTCTGTTCTTTTATTTTGTATGAATTCATTACTTCCTGTTGTTGTTTATTTCACCTTTCTCATATTTCCCTGTTTACTCTGTGGTACGCTTTTCTCATTGTCATTTTTTTCAATAAAGATTTGTTGAAAAAAAATCGCTGACCCTGACGTAAGCACGTTACGTCATGAGGAAACACGATGTAAACAAAGAGAAACAGCATCAGGTTAATTATCAGGGTTAATTTCGTCTGAGTGATTCTTGTTAGCGCGGATTCTCTGTGACTGCGTTTCATTAAGTCTTTTTGTGAACGGAGCTGTTAGCTGACTGCAGCTAACGTCAGCTAGCAGTTAGCTTTGACCACCATGGATGATAACAAGGTGAGAGGCTAACGGTGACTAGCTCCAGTTGCCTGTTACCAGCTTTAACTCGCGGTCAGGCTCGTGTTTACATTAGCTATAGTTTATACTGGTTATAACGTTAATAACTGTCCTTAAGGTAACCAGCTAGTGTTTGATGCCAGCTACGGTAGAATATGTACGCGAGATGAAGCTAACTGTAGCTAATGTTAGCAGCGTTTCTGCAGGTCTTAGTCTCTAAAACTTTGAATTCAGTTCTTTAAAAGTCCTGGAAAGGTTTTAAAAACGACTGAGTTTCATTCATTTGTCTCAGACAGAAATATCAGTTACAACTCTTGTTGTTAGGAAGTTCATCGACTCTTAAAGGACAAAAAAATCAGTTAGCAAATTAATTATTTCGTTTTTAACCGGTTAATTCATCCATTCATTTTCTGCCGCGTCGTTTGTGCTGGTTTTCTGTCCCTGTTGATATAAAAAAAAAGCTTTATTTCATTATATTTGCAAAGGAGGTCAAATAATCAGCTGTCTTGGTTTGTTTCTCTGTGAAAGCAGATAAAATGAAACACTCGTGTCTCGTCTTTTTCTCTCTGTGTTTCTGTTGTTTCCATTGCACACTGATCTGCTCTGTTGTCAGATGATGGCAGGTAAAGTGAAGAAACCGGGGAAACGCGGCCGCAAACCTGCAAAAATTGACCTGAAAGCTAAACTGGAGCGAAGCCGTCAGAGCGCCAGAGAGTGCAGAGCCAGAAAGAAACTAAGATACCAGTATCTGGAGGAACTGGTTTCCAGTAAGGAGAGAGCCATCTGTGCCCTGCGAGAGGAGCTGGAGATGGTAAACGAACATTTTAAGCATGTAGTTGTTTACACAAGTTAAAAACTAATCTGTGTTTCAGAAGCTTAAAAAGTGTTATCTTTATTTTATTTATAACTATAATATATACGTTTTTCTATAAACATATATATTTGAATCAAATCTGAATCCAGTGTCAAATCCACCAAACACCCTTCACTGAATCTCACTAAGTCCATCGTTCATCAAAGAGTAGATGGAACTTTTGGAATAAAGTTTTTTCGTGTGCACATTGACAGTTTTAAATAACAGGTGATTCTCACTCAGGTCTTAAATTAGGATGACGTTTTTGGAGGCATGTGATGTATCAGAGCCTGAATCTGTAACCGTTTGTTTCGTGCTTTTTACCTTTGCTTCTGTGTTGTTCTTCCCCGACAGTACAAGCAGTGGTGTTCAGCCATGGATCAGGGGAAGATCCCCTCAGAGATTAAAGCTCTGCTGACCGGAGACGAGCAGAAAATGCCTCAGGGTGGCAGCAGCACCAAGACGTCCAAGAACAACAAAAACAGCATCAGCAGCAACGGTCAGGGTTAGCTGGCCGAGGACCGGGCCTCTGAGAGCGAAACCTCCACCTGTGACGGAGGTTAAAGACTGATGATGTGAACCTGCTGCACAGAACACACAAACTTCTAGTATAGGAACGTGCATGTAGTTACAAACTCACAGCCTTTTTCTTTCCACACTTCCTAATTATTCCAGTGTCTAATGTTGCATTTGAAAGTTTGTATTCGTGTAGTAACTCGTCTGTAGATCCAAAGCAGCCGTTCACCAGGCTTCATTCAGCCGTCACGTGACTTATAAACCACCAGAGATAATAAGAATATAAAACAGTATTACAGTATTTACAGATGCCTCCCTCCGTCAGAACACGACCCTTACATGAGAAATTCTAATTAAACACTTCACCAGAGTCTAGTCATCTGTTAAAAAAAGGTTTTTATCGATTATAGAACTTTATATGGAAAAGTTTGTGTTGTTCTCAAATAATTCCCGATCAAACTCTGGAAAACTTCAAATCTGGTTCCTCGCTGAAAGAAACTTTTGGATTCGTTAAAATGGCTCTAAAAAGACATTGTTCTTATTGTTGTTTACACTTATGTGTAATGATTTATAAGTCACATGACTGACTGATGGAGTGTGAATACGAAAACTGAAAACAACCTGACGGAGGTAAAGAGCCAAGAGCCTTTTCTGGGTTGTTTGGAGAAGCCGTGTGTCTCTGTCCTTCACAGCCTTGAGACGGACGTTTGAGGAGGATAAACAACATGGTGGGCATAGAGTTTTTAAAATTTGACTGATGATGTCTACAGATGGCTCCTGATTTAAAGAGGAGGGGTCTGAGGTTGGTTTGAGGACCACGAATCAAAATGTACAGTGATGTTGGTAAGTGTGTTGGACTCTGGAGGGAAATATTTTTGTATCTGTCTTTTCTATGGGCGAGTTTGACTTTAGTTCTTACTCCAGGTCAGAGCTTCTGCTTTATGAGTAACATGATGATAAATTATGCTCAAACAGTGAGTAGCTTCACTGCCCACTGCTTTTTATTTTATATTTACATCTGAAAAATGAGTGTTTACTGTTGCATTACTGTTTTTCTCTTTCTGCTCACTTGTATTTAATAGTTGAAGTGTTCAGACCTTTGGTTTCGCGTTGGACCAACAAGTTTTAAGCTGTTTTTTTTTTTTGTCAGTGAGACGATGATGTGCACTTTCTTAAATTTGGCAGAAGCACTTTGTTGGATGATTGTAGGTCGAAGCTTTGCTGCATTAAACTGATGATGAACTGTTTCTGTCATTTCTGATTTTTTTCTGCAGCTTATGAAATCGTAGGTTTAATTCTAACAGGACTAAAGAGTTTTCAGATAAACTTAATGAAACTTGCAGAAAAAAAATCATTATTGGTTAAAACTGTCCTGTAACAGTGACTTGAAAGTTTTTTAGAAAAGAAAATATCATTTTAAAAAGTAATGAGTATGTGGATAAACACAAATCACACTGAGGCCATTTGTGTCTTTACTAAGTATATTTAAACTGATAAAAGAATAATTTCTTTGTACAGCAGCACATTGTCTAAACAAACTTCAAAACAACTGTGTGTGTGTGTGTCATGTTAAACAGAATTTAAGTATAAAGCATGGACATTAAATTAAGGTTACAGAAAGTTTCAAAGAAGATTCACAAGTGTTTCATCACATAATGTTGATGTGTTTTTTACAAGCAGCTAAAGCGTCAGAGCTGCGACAGGTGAGGATCATGTGTGGACAGGTGAATCTGCATCGCCCTGAGCAGACTCTGCTGCTGCAGCACATCAACTTAAAGTCTGGAAAACACAAACTTTACGAGAAGCAAAACTAAGGCTGCAGCCAATGATGATTTCTGATGAACGATGAACCTGCTGATCGTTCTCTGGATTACTGCACCATGAAGACAGACTTCAGCAGCTGTAACCAGTCAAATTTTGGCTTTTTTTGTGAGAAAAATCACTGAAATGTTTGATCGATCATCATGGTCACAACAGTTGCCAATTAAATTTATATTGATCAACTAATTGATTAATTGAACATTTGTTGCAGCTCTATTTAAAACAGTGTGAGCGTCACTGGGCTGTTGGTTCATTACACATCAGAATATAAAAGTGAAAGAGGGATGGAAAATAGACAGATACCTTTTCTACTGTAAACTCTGTCATCAGTTGGATGAAGCTGTGAAGTCGGTCCTGAGGCTGCTGTCAGAGGAAAATGGGACCTAAAGCAGCTGTGTAATGTGAGGCTGTAAAGCACAAAGGACAATATGTGAAATGATGATTCTCCAGACAGAAAGCAGGTGTAGCTCTGTGCAGATGCTGGTGATGCAGCACAAGAGTCTTTACAGTTTTATCCCTCATTTAGATGATTACGACCTCGTGTGTGACAAATGAATTCTCCCTTCACCTCAGGACGTCACCAGTTGTGAAAAAAGGGCAGGCTACTGACCACAGACCGCACGACCTGAGAAATCCTTTAAACCACACACCAACATCCATGTGTTCAGATGCAGTGTTTGCGGAGGATTCACCATCTCAGAAAATCAGGAAAAGCCCAAGATTGCTGTGGTGTAGTGAAACGTCAGAGTTAATAAAGTGAAATGTACTTACTCACAGGAAGCTGTCCTGTCGCCTGCAAAGAGCCGAAATCCCACCACACTTCTGGAAAAACTTTTGAGTCACAAAATGTAATATTCTTTTTTTATCCTGTGAGCACAAGATCAAAAAATGAGGACGGATCTAGAGGCCGTGGATAAATGGGTACATACTTGATGAGAAGCCAGTTAAATACAGTTAAATTATTTTTAGTTTTGTCTTAACAACTAAAATTTAATGAACAACTTCCTTGAAAATATCTTAGTAATTAACAGCTAAAACACCAGCATCTGGGAAATCAGCTGGAAAACACGGGACCCATAAAATAAAAATGCTCTGAGGTAGAAATTTGTGGCAGAGAGTTTAGACATTTTGTACAAAGGAGAAAAATGTGCAAATGTTTTTATCTTTGAAAGAAAAACCATAGATTAGCAGGTAGCGGCTGAGAAGCTAATCCTGAAGAGGGGCAGGACTTTGGTTCAGGTTCTGGTTCAGGAAGTATTTTCTCTCCCTCAGTTCTTTAGTCTCAGTGTTTCTCATCGCAGGAACGCAGCCCGCACACGTCACCTGAACAAAGTCTACTTTTAGCTTTGTTAGCTAGACAGCTCACCGTTACTCTTAATGTAGCAAAGCAGACACTGTTAATGTTAACAGCTACTAACATTAGCTGGTACCACATGCATTACTGCAGCAAATCAGGTACAACAGGTCACGGATGGATGGCCACGGACTATGGTTAGCTAGTTAACAAGCTGACGTTATCAAAACACAAAATCTGACGCATCAATGGCAAAACAATACATCGAAACACAGCACAGAAATAAACTATGATTAAAGTCTGAAGTAGAAAATCGGCTAGCTGTTCACAGCTGTTGAGAACCTCCAATATGGCTGCCAGAAGGTGTGTTACATCAGGAAAAAGCCCTTTATACAAACTGAACATTCTGTTTCTGGGAGTTTTTGCTTTCGATGAATACAGAGCTAGCATGTTAGCCTCCAGCTAGCTCACCTGCCAACACTGATGTGCTGTTGATGAATAAAGGTTTATGTATGTTCAGAGTTTCAAAATCACCAAGGTCATTTACACAAAAGTGTTCGGCGGATTGGCGTTGGTGAGCCAGGCTACCTTCTTTTCCTTGGCCTCTCGTTCAAATGTATCGTAAACCGAGTCCTTGGTGACCGTCTTTGATTGAACCGGGATGTCCACCACCCCAACGTAGTTCTTTTTTGCCATCCGGGAGCTCGCTGTGATGGTGTACGCATTACTGCGGTAGCATTTCATGGACGACATGCAGAAGGTCTCCCTCATGCCCCTTCTGAAGTTTGCATTGTAGACTGAGTACAGGGTCGGTTTGGATGCCGTGGAGCTGAAGGAGATCCAGGCGATGGCCGTGAAGAACAGCAGCCCCTGCCTGCTGGGTCCGTCAGACTCTCTCGGGTGCCACAACTGGGCCACGTAGAAGGGCGTCCAGGTGAGGAAGAAAACTGAGTTCAGCATTAGAAACATCTTGATGGTCTTGACTTTAGTCCGTGGAACGATGTTCATCGTCCGGCGCACTGTGTGGCCATCGGTGCTGATCCTCCAGATGTAGCGGACCACCCGCTGGTAGAACGACACAATCAGTGCTACCGGGACCAGAAAACCAAGCAGCAGGTGGACTGCAGCATAGGTTATACTGCCCCAGCTGTCTGGAAGGAAAAAATCACAATGACTGCTGTCTGCAGATGTAGATCCATAGAAGAAGAGGCAGGGCGAGACCAAGGCAGCATCAAACAGCCACGAGGCCAGGATCATCTTCTTTGCTTTCTCCCTGGACACCTTGAAGCTGAGGGGGTAGACGATGGTGTAGAAACGGTCTACAGAGATTGAAAGCAGGACGTAGACCTGCACCCCGGGACACAGGTGCTGCAGGTAGCGTACAGCTTTGCAGGCAGCAGCGCTTAGTGGCCATCGTCCTGAGGCGACCTGCAGGAGGACGAATGGGGCGCAGCTCAAGCTCATAAGCAGGTCTGCACAGGCCATAGACACCACAAAGTAGTTGGTGGTGGACTGAGTCCGCCGGCTCCGGTGGATGACCAGGCAGACGAGGGCATTTCCCAGGATGGAGACCAGCCAGAGAACCCCAAACACCAAGCCCAGGATGGCGACCTCACCTGAAGTCAGCTCATAGGAGGTGGCGGTCCCGTTTGGCTGGCCGGAGGACAAGCCCTCAAGGCTGCACAGGGGAGTTGTGGGTAAGGTTGCCAGGACAGTCGAGTTTTCCCTCTCAGAGTAGTTAAATGACATCTGATACGAGAAAGCCGGAGAGTAAAGGGAGGGATTGATACCGACTGTGTTTGATGATTGGGCATAAACCATAGCTATGCTGCTGCACCAGAGAGGAGCTGTGGAGACAGAAACAGATTGATCATTAGTACAAACCCTGGGACACGTTCACAGAGCAGAATGAAGAATCTATGGCGCCCTGACCAGGACTGGAACTATCTGTTGAAGAACAACAGTTTCTCCATACGCCCAGTACAAATAATAAGTGTTTCAGCTACAGCACTTTGTCACATACGGTGGGTGAACACACTCAGTGCTAACAAACCTTTTCATTTCCACAAGAATCACTGACTGAAGCAGAAACACTGTCGAGGACGTTAAATAACAGAGGAAAATGTGTGGTGAAGATGCAAGTTCCACTTCAGAAATCACATCTGGGGAAATGTAAATGCTCTGGAGACTGAAGACGTCCTGTCGACCATGTTGCACCTCTGTGAATGTCTTTGTTTTTGGGTTTTGAATTAAAAATAATGACTAATAATAAACCTATAAACACCGTACTGCCTTTTTCTATAAATATAACCAAGCGTCACACATTGAACCCATTGGCAGCAGTTCATTCCCAGCCTGTGCTGTCAGCTGATTTCATTACACCTTCACAGGGATCCAGTTTGGAGTCCACAGAGACCCAGCTCTCTTCTGAGGCTGCCCATTAACAATGTGAAGAAGCCCATGAGGGAAAAGCTCTGTTTATCGTTGCCTTTGTGTTTGCTGTGCTGGATTTATGCCTTAGCAACCTCATCCATCCTGACTGATGGTTCGAGGGTGAACCAGTGAAACCAGGCCACAACAACACCAGGGATCCAGACCCAGACCGGACAGGAGGAGACTCTGCAGATGATTTCCTTCCAATAACGATAATTAAAAACGGATTATTTGTATGAAGTTCTGCTTTGTGTTCAGAGAAGCTAAAATAAGACGTGCAAATGTAAAAAGATGCAACTGAGATGCAGAGTGAACGCGAGGGTTAGTTTTCTGACGAGTCCTCGCTCAGATCAAACCCTCAGGATCTGATCTGAGTGAATCACATGAAAACAGGCCGGACACACACCTGAACCAGACCAGGGTCACAGCTGTAACCACACACACCTTCAGCAACTTAAATCATCTACACACACACATAAACACACAGTAAAAACCAAGGCTCCTTTAAATCCAGCCTGACTCCAGTGAAGAGTTAAAGCTCCTCATGGAAAAATACCGAGGACCAAACTCAGCTGTTTCCCTTTAGGCTGAAAAGTTATTCAGTGAATATGAATTCAGCTCGTTCACAGGTGATTCAGGTAGAAAATGATCGGATCCTGTTTGCTGAGCAGCAGCTGAGCAGATGAACCTGCAGCTCGTTCACTCTTTTCATTTCATTTTCTGCTAAATTCGATTCTTTCTGTATAAACGAACATTTATCAAATCGTTAAACACGCGCCCGTTTCAAAGATCACAGACTCTTGGCTCCATCTTCATCTGTCAATCACCTGGTTGATCGATCGGTAATCAAACGAACAAACAAACAAACAAACAAACAAACAAGCTCCACAAACCGCAGCTGGAGACAGAGCAGCATCATGTGGCCTGTTCGACATGTCCGCTCCTGCATCTGATTCCCCGCGAAGGGAAAAGACGCGAGACGCTGCTTCAAGCCTCGAAAAGAAAATCAGAACCAATCTGTCGACGGGTGATCGAACCGAGGGCTCAGACCCAGAATCAGACCCAGAACCAGACCCAGAAGTGTTTGTGTGTGTCGGTGGACTCACCGGCTGAGAGCAGAGCAGGAGCACGAGCCTCATTTTGGTGTTTTTCCGTGATTCAGAGCGAGAGAAGGAGACGAGCGCGAGGAGGAGGAGGAGGAGGCTGCAGGCATCATGGCTGCTCGGTCCACCTGTCTGTCTGTCCACCTGTCTGTCTGACTGACGGTCCACCTGTCTCTGGTCTCCTCAGGTCCCCCGTAGGACGAAGCTGCCCTCCCCCTCAGAGTCAGGGCTGGATTAAGCTTCTGAGGTTCATCTTGGTGATGGAAACTGAAACTGTAGTTAATGAAGCGACTGACAGAAAATTAAACAAACATCAATTTGAAAATGAAGAATTTAATTTTCCAACATTTTATTCTCTGAATAATCGATCGATGACCAAAGGAAATGACTAATCAGATGATTGATAATGAAAACTGGTTCCAGTCTGAAAGTCCTTCTGTGATACAAAGATCAGTGACCATGAATCCAGCTGTGTAGAACATCTGCAGATGTAGAACCACACAACCGGAAACAGCTGTTTAATCGAACTGTACAATGAGTCCAGTGAAACGATAAATTCAGTGAATAAAGACAGTGCACCAGTTTACAGTTCCTCACCAGTTCACCACCAGTTCCTCACCAGTGTGTGTGGCAGAATGTGAGATGCTGTGTTCAGTGTCTCTCGGACCCTAAAAGTCTCATAACCGTCTTTTTCGGTCTCAGTCCCTCGTCGTGTCGGTGGAGCCCCCTGTGGGTCAAACCGCAGATTACAGCAGGAATCAGGGAACGGACTGACACCGTTAATGATCAGTGTCAACGATCAATGAACCAAACTATTAGACATCACCTTTTCTCTGGCGCCCCCCTCAGGTCAAAGCCGCCTTTTACCCCACGAAGGGTAAAGAGCACAGAGGGGGAGTTGTGCCTGCAGGGGGCGCCACGGTGTCAGAGGTGTAGTTGATTTTTAATGACTGAATGTATTTTCTGCTCCAGTTTATTTTGTTAGGATTCCTCAGGTTTGTGTTCGCGTGCTGCTGCTCGTCAGATCATCTGGGTGAATGAATCAATAATCAATCATTCCTGCGGAGCCTCTGCTGCCCGTCGACCTTCACGCTGTGACGACGGTCAGCTCTCTGCAACATGTCTGCTCTATAAAAGGAAATGATGCCGTCCATCTACAATTATTGGTCTGATGCTGACGGGGGCTGCTGTCGCAGCATGTCACCATGGCAACCGCAGCGCCGAGGAGACGGTGATTTTCCAACAAGCCTGTTGCTACAGGCAACCAACAGTGGCGCTGATGGGAGGATGACAGAGACGGAGGAAGGACAACAAATGGTTTTAAAGAGGAAGAGCAGATTTTTTAAATGTAAAGATTTCACAGGTCTGTGAATTCTGGAAAGAGCCAATCCCAGCTGACACTGGGTGGAAGGTGGGTACACCTGGGCAGGTGTCCTGTCCATCACAGGGGAAACAGGCTCCTGATGCACAGCGCAGAAACTTTCTCCATCCGCTGGTGTTATGGCTGAAAAATGACCGACTGATGTGAAGCCTGGAAACCAACCGACCGACCGACTGACCAACCAGCTCATCAACCAACCAAGAACCAACCAACCAACCAACCAACCAACCAACCAGGTGACCAGTATGAACTGAATCAAAAACTATTGAGATATTTATTTATTTACAGGTTTTTCAAACAGCCTGAGCGTCTGAATGCTGATCATTGACAAAACAAAGTTGAACATGTTGGGATTCGTCTGGTTCCTTTCTGTCCATCAGTCACGGACAGGGAAGAATTTCTACATGTTTCTACAGACGACCAGCGATTTACCGTCCAGACAGAGGAAAAAGAACTGATAATGATTATTGATCGACTTAAAAGAACAATAAATAAACATGTAATAGAATCAGCACATTTCAGCTTAATCCCTCAGATTTTTACCTTCAAATTCCATCAGTTTAACCATTAACATGTAATTCTGAAGAGACAGGCAGGGGAGAACTGATGGTTTGTAATATATTAAGGTGAGATAAGTGTATTAATGTTGGAGGATTATCTGCACAGTTTCAGAGCCATTCCTTCATAGTTTTGCATTGAAGGTGAAAATTCATTCACACAGAACATTTTAGTGGTTTTAACCCTTTAAATCTGAACTTCGTCGTAGAAAACTCATAAAAAACAAACCTTTAATTTCTTACAGTCCAATCACTGTGACTATACAACGTTTACATTCTGTTTATCTGATCATTATTTCAGCCCTGAAAACACAACAAACACTGTAAATCTGGACCTGTGGTAATTACACAAACCTTCATTTGTCCTTTAATTTGAAAAACGAAACTGTTAAAATCTATTTGAAAAACTCTGGATGAACAAATTAAGTAAATTTTTATTTAATTTTTTTCTTAGTTTTTTTGGTTTACTGTGATTTACTAATACATCCGGGGACTAACATGTTAGAGTTAGTAGTTAGTTAGTTAGACCAAAAATCCTTTAAATGCACAAAACCTGTGGGCTGTTGAATTTAAATTGAGTTTTCCCAGAATTTAAAGAGTTGGCAAAGAATAAAATCAAAGGGCCTTAATGTTAATTGGTCACTTTTAATAGAATAGAATAGAATAGAATAGAATGCCTAAGAGAGTTAAAAACACATTTAACTGCCATTAAAAATCCCAACACATTAATCTGTGACAATCAACCAAATTTAAGGTGCAAATTAACGCGCACCTGAAACGTTTGGTACATTTTAAGGAGTTTTTATCTCTGAAAAATACTTAAATGCTCCTGAATATATTTAAATCCATTAATGTTTCCATTAAATTTGTCCAAAATCCATTAAAATCTAATTATTCGTTTGTAGATGAAAATATTTCTGAGCCATAATTAAACCAAAATCCCTGAACCTTAAAAAAAAAAAAAAAAAAGACTTAAATGAAGTTTCATGTCAGAAAGGTTTTGTTGAGTCAAAGGACAAATGAACGTGTGTCAAGCCGCCACATGTCTCACCTGAGTCCAGGTGAGACATGTGTCCAGATGAGACATGGACTGACCTGGACTCAGGTGTTTGAGGTGTTCTCAGGGGTAAATGAGTTCAGGATGAGTTCAGGGCCTTTAGAGTGATGACCGTTTGATGACTGAGCGCTCACAGCTCTGCGCTCCTTCGCCCACGATCAGGTCAAAATATCTTAAAGCGTTTGATGCAGAGAGCGGAGCGAGCGAAGCCGTGTCCTGATGCGGAGTCGCCGTATGTTCGGTAACGGGTCACACCGACGTCTGAGAGAAACTCGCATTATTTACAAGGTAAAGACACAGGATATGTACAGACTCATCCTCTCAAGCCTCCGTCCAGAGTCAACGTCCCAAATCTGAAGGACAGAAAGTCACAGGTTAACTGAGTCATCACTGAACGACCTTTAGTTTACTCCTTAATGAATGGAAATTCATGTGTTCACAGAGGATAATTACTGCATGAAGGCATGAACTAAACGACATTAAAGTCATCAGTAAATTTTCATGTTAACTGAAACATCTGGGCCTTTTCAGATACAAATCATCACTGTAAAAATCCCACCTTAGCTTTTCCTTCTTAAAGTCGACCATGTGACATTGATCTAACCTCTCAGGTGTGCTCTGGGTCTGCCTCAGGGCCTGGAAAGGTTCTATGCTAAGCTAAGCTAGGCTAAATGTGTGGCCGGTGTCGATCTGAAACATCTGACCTCTCTAAGAAGTGGTTGTTCTCTGCCAGCTCTTTGACGACTCCCTCCATCTCCTCCTTCAGCTTCTTCATCCTGAGAAGCAACAAGGCGTCAGTCAGAAACACCGTCAGCAGACACACATCGTCCGTTTGTCAGTCCATCACTCACCCGAGCGTCATCTCCACCAGCGTGTTCTGACTCAGGTAGGCCTGAGGCTTCATCCCGCTGGACACCAGAGGAAGAACCTTCTGAGGCAGCTGTTCCTGCAGCTGGACACACACACACACACAGGCTGATCTGAACACAGCACTGACCTCTGCTCACGAGAAAAACCAACCAGTGAAGTTCAGTTGGTAAGAATTAACTTTAGTTCACTTCCAGGATTCGACCTGAAAATCTGAGCGAACGGTCTGAAGCTTTCAGCTACGTCCTCTGACCCGTCCTCTGCCTGTCCTCTGCCTCTGAGGACGGGCCCGGACATGGTGAGAAGAGAACAGATACTTCAGTGTTAACATCAGACAGACGTGTTTTTCACGTCCTTGTTTTTGTTTCCATCACACAGTGACGAGTTTCCTCTTTATGATGATTTATTCTTCATCTCCACCACATTTCAGGAAATATTCTCTTTACTGCTCTGCATGTGAGGAGGAGAATATGCAGTGATTTCTACTGTATCTGTGATAAACAGAGAACTCTGGATGGATGAATAATCAGAGTGCTTCGTTTTCTCCAGGTGTGTTTACCTTGATGGCTCTCTCCATCAGCACGGTGACCTCCTTCTCGATGCTGATCAGCTGATTGGACAGACCGAGCAGCTGCTTCCTCACAAGATGAACCTTCCTGAAAACACAAACACAGCGCTGTCGCTAAGCAACAGAGAGGGCTCTGAGAGGGTGAAGGTCAGAGCGATCAATAGCGTGATCGGTGATTTGACTCGAACCTCATCCACTCCTCGCTCTTAGAGATGAACAGACGGTATTTCATGGCACACTCCTCGGTGAACAGAGCTCTGGCTTTACTGGCATGAAGGACCAGCTTCTGTCTGTCAGAGAACACACACACACACAGGTCAGCACTTCAGAATAAAAGCCCAGGCTGATGGAGCGTCAGTGACACCTGCTGAACTTACTTGTCGAACTTGTGGATCTGCTCCTCGTTGTAGGGCAGACCTTAACACAGAACAGGAGAACGTAAAGATTCACACACTAACGGCTGCTTCGCCACTGAGCTGCTGTCTCTGTGTGTCTGTGCAGGACAACTCACGTCTCTCTGCTTTGTCCTTCTTAAACTGCTGGTAAATGGCTGTGATGGCGTCCAGCAGCACTTTGATCTTCTCCACGCTGCAGAGACAAGCTCACCGTCACACACCGACACACTGCACACACCATCAGCAGGTTTACTGTATGTAAGCACACACACACACAGTCTTACTTCCTGTCCTTGGGGTGCGTTCCCACTTGTTGTGTCCAGCTGTCGGTCAGCAGGCCTCCCGGGAGAAACTTACTCTTGATGTCTTGTGTTGTTCGTTCGATGGGCTCCAACGAGCCTGAGATCTGCACACATGAAGGTGTTGTTAGGTCTCACACACACACACACACACACATCCTCACACAGCACGCTACACCTTACTGACACCTCCTTGTTGGAGGGAGGCTGTGGGGTGTACTCACTCTGAGAACTTTCTTGTGCATGTCTGAGATCTCGTCGTACTCGGTCGACAGCACGTTGGCCTGCATCAGCACCTCGAACCTGGAACAGCACAGCACAGTTAGCAGCCTGAGCGGCGGCTGATGTGGTTAGCGATGCTTCGTGGTGCGACTCACTCACAGCTGTTCAGTCTTCTCCAGTATCTGAGTGCAGTAGTTGCACAGGTGGAAAACCTCGGACTTCTTGTGCTGAATCTCGCTGTAGTCCTCCTTCATCAGCTCACTGGATGAAACGTGCAGAGAGAAGAGACCAGGTTTGTTCTGATCCACACGCTGGTTCACGCTTTTAGCTTTAAAGAAGTTTCTGATCAAGATTCATGAAAAGACTTTTAATCAGTTATTTCTTTACTAAAGCTAAAGTTGTCTCCTCTGACTCCAAGAAAAAGTCTGATCCTCCTCGTGATCAGCGGCAGCACAGAGGAAGTGAGCCTCATCTGAACAAATGTGCTCAGTGATACGAGATTAACTGTCAGTCATGAAGAGTGGGAGGAGACGTCCAGGCTCAGACCTTCTGACCTGGACCTGGACCTGGACTTACATCAAACCCCGGACTCCTTTTCGCACCAGTTCCTGATAAAGCAGCAGGGACTCTGAGGTCTTCCATAAATGTCCAACGTCACCTGCAAAAGTCTGAACAGCAACAACAGGAAGGTCAGTGAATAAAACACACAGGACTCTGGTTCAATCCTCCGCCATCATTTAACAGACGCAGCAGAGCCGCTGCACCTAAACACACGCGTGGTTCATCAGATATTAAACACACACCAAATGAGTCGCTCTGATTTTCGTTCGCTCCATGGAGCTGAGGGTGAGAGCTGAAGGTGAGAGCTGAAGGTGAGAGCTGACCTGTTCCTGACGGGAACTGTCCTCAGAACAAACAGGATGCTTTCAAATCTGCGCTCGTTTTCTTTAACTGTGGACGAGTCTGAGCTGAACGTCCCTGTGATAAATCCGTACCTTTGCGTAGCTGGCGTCCAGGTCGAGATCGTAGCGAGGCTGAACTTTAGGAGGACTGGCTGTGAAGACAAAGATGCTCCCAGTTAAACCAGTTAAACCAGCATCACTTTTGAAATATTCAGAATAAAAGAGAAACTCAAACAAGTAATTTTTATTATTGTTTGTTTCAGCTGTTGTTTTTGTGTGGACACCAGGAAGACTAAACAAACAAACAAAGAAGGCGGTGACAGGGTCTCACTACATACGGTCTTCAAAGATGAGTCCAACGGTGGCGACGGACTCGCGGCTGACGAGCATGATGGGATTGTCTCTGGAGGTCTTGGGGAAGGTCTTGGCCTGGCGGTTGGGGTCGAGGACGAGGCGGCGGCCCTCGTAAAGCAGCTCCTGGTTGTGTAGAGGGATGCTAGTCCTGCGGGACAACAGCTCCTGGAACAGCGCTGCCCTGTGGACACGTGGAGAACACACAGTCGACAACCTTAGTTCAGGGACGGGGGAAGAACCTTCATCAGGTTCTTTGGTAGAATGAAACAGGTCGACGATCATTTAACCAGTGGACTAAGAATCGTTCTATGAAAAACCTGAAATGTTCCTTTAATCTGTGTCCACACACGATGATCAGTCAGTGTGATGTTTGGAAAATAAAGTTGTGATATTTCAAGAATAATTTCCGAAATTTTCATGAATAAAGCTGAAAAATTTCAAGGCAAAAACCTTGAAAAATTAAACTGAAATTCTTTGAGAAAAAAGACGAAGAAGAAAGTTTTATGTACTGAGAGAAAAAGACGGCGAGGGCGGCCTGTAGACGTTAAGTCTTACGTGTTGTATTCGTGGATGTAGACGTGGTGCAGAGTGGCCTGCTGCAGACTGAACACGTAGACCACGGTCCTGTGCAGGATGTCGTTGGTCTCGGCGAAGAACTGATCGAAGCCCCAGCATTTCTCCTGATCAGCCTCCAGGATGTTGGCGAGCACGGGAGTCAGGAGGCTCTGAAGACCCCTGAAACATCAGAGCCGAGGACGCGTCAGAAACAACGCAGCTAAGCTCTGATGGACACACTGAGCTGCAGACACTAAGACATGTCACAGTGTGAGGTCTTACTTGGACAAACTGCAGGACACCGGCATCTCAGTGCTCCACTCGATCTTCCCGTTCTCACACTTCTGATGACCAGAGATGGTCCCCGACGGTTTCTCCGTGATGATTTTATACCTGAGACAAACAAACATCTCAGTCAGTTTCCCGCTCGTCTGGTTCTTAGAGACAAGCGGAGGTCGCCCTCTTACATCACTTCCTTGTTCCTGCGTGGACCTTCGAACGGTCTGAACGGGAGGCTGCCGGTGGCGGCGTGGTAGAAGGTGACTCCGATGCTCCACAGGTCCACCGTGGCTCCGTACTTCTTCTGGTGGTCTTTTCTCAGCACGGCTCGCTCGTACATGTCCGGGTGCTGCACAGGAAACACATGAAGAAGAGTTACTGGGACAATCAGCGACTGATCAGAAGTGATCAGCTGACACAGACTCAGAGACGAGCCCGTGAACCGTCTCTCACCAGGTATTCCTCGGTGCCGTACAGAGACACGAACTGCTCGTCGTCCTCCAGCTCTCTGGCTGCTCCGAAGTCGGTCAGTTTGTAGACGGAGCATCCGTCCTCTCCGATCACCCTCATGATGTTTCCCGGTTTAATGTCCCGATGAACGATCCCGTACTCTCTCAGGTGGTTCATACCTGCCACTGGAGGGGCCACAACAGCCAATCAGAGAACACCAGAGAACCGTGTCACAGACACCCCGACAGACACACCTCTCTAAAGCTAACCCTGAGAGCTACAGACGAATTTCTGTCACTGATAATCATCTGACTCATATTATGTAAATAAGCTGCTGATGAGTCCAGGTTTAATCAGATGTTTGACCTGTGGTGGAACGTCACAGAGGAACAGCTGCGTCTTAACGTGAAGTGAGCGTGTGGATGGAAATCGGTTCCTCACCCACATCATGAAGAACGATGAGGAACTCGTCCTCTGGGAGTCCGTACGCGTTGGACGACTCCTCTAAGACTGTGTAGAGACTTCCACAGGGACAGTACTCCATCACCAGGACCTTATGACGGGTGTTGGACTGAGAAGAGGAGGAGGAGGAGTTTAGAAACACATCATGTGACTCGTGTCTGTAAATGCTCCCGGAGCTTCAGGCACTGACCTCTTCCT
Source organism: Toxotes jaculatrix (assembly GCF_017976425.1). NCBI lineage: Eukaryota > Metazoa > Chordata > Actinopteri > Toxotidae > Toxotes > Toxotes jaculatrix. Next base: position 556,399 of record NC_054415.1, read on the forward strand.
CCACAGCGAAGAGTTTGACGATGTTTTTGTGGTTGAGTTTCTTCAGAACCTCAAACTCTCTCATCTGGACGTCGAGTGGCCTCAGAAAACTCAGGTTGTTAAACACTTTGACTGCGTACAGGTCTCCTGTTTTCTACACACACACACACACACAAAGCATTTATTTCCCAGAAGCACTGATGCACGTCCTGAACAGGCTGCGTGAGCCTCCAGCTGCTCAACTTTCATTTGAATTCATTCCAATTAACAGCTGAATGTGTAAAACGCTGACATCCGTCCTTCTGTATTAAATTACAGGTGAACACAAGCAGGAAAACTGAATTGGCTTTAAACGGCTCTGAGCCTGGTCCTGCAGCAGCTCAGGTGAGTCTGGCGTCAGCTCCTACCTTGTGTCGTCCCCGGTAAACGTTGGCCGTTGCTCCCTGACCCAGCAGGTCTGAGATGAGCCACAGGTAGTTGGTGGTGCTCTGCATCCTGACGGCTGCCTCTGATTCTGCAAACAGAGGTGAGACAGCTCAGGTATGACCAGGTAAAGGTTAGAGAGCCCTGAAACGCGGCAGTGGTTTAACGAACTTCCCATTTCGGTACGTCGGTGGCTACGCCGTGACGTCATTCGGTGTCGGTGGGAAATTCCCGTTTCAGGCCTCGAACACTGAACTCACCGTGAGGAGACGGAGACCCCGCAGAGCCCCGCTAACACAGACCATTTCAGAGGAACTGAACCTGCTGCCGTTCAACACCGGAACCTCCGAATAAATCCTTTAACCGGGCTTCACCACGGAGCCAAACACCGGACCCGTTAACGTTAACGATTAAATCTGCCCCCACACGGCTCAGTTTCCGGATAAATCACCGCCTGGTTGTTGGATTAACGTTGAGAAATTCCCGTTTGTGTGCGGGAGCTGCTTTCTATTTTCACTTTCTGTCGTCTTACGTGGAAACACGACCCGCGTCGTGCTAACAAGCTAACCGCTCAAACCGCCCGAAAATACCGACCCGTTAGCGAACACGTCGAGTTTCCAACCAGCGCGTGTAAATAAAGCATCTTTCAGTTTTTCTGTCGTATAAAATAAATCATATTTATTTTGTTTGTTGTTATTTCCTCACCCTTCTTTCTGCGGCCGATTCCCCCTCTTCCGCTGTCCCCTCGTCACATGACAGGCGCAGGCCAATCAGCGCGGGTAGAGTAAAACGGGCGTGGTTAGAATATGGCGTTAAATTACCGTAATACTGAGAGAAGAAGCGGCAGATTTAAAAAGTGTGCGCACTCATTAAACAGCGCTGGGCAGCAGTGACTCAGCGCTGGGCAGCAGTGACTCAGCGGGATTCCGCCTTCGTCCGGCGGCTAATGGCTCGTACTGTCGCTGAAGGTTCAGTGGAACCGCAGAGAACCGCTGCGGTAAAAACAGCTGATCTGTGCCAGCGTGCTCACTGCTGGCTCCGGCCCGTTATTACGGTAGAAGCAGAGGAAACGATGTGTTGTGTAACGCAAACATCGACGCTCATTACTGATACAAGTACTGATCATTTCACTGACGGTTCATCATCATCATACGAGTTGAATCTGAGTTTAACGTTTGACACAGAAACGGGACAGCGCTTCAGCCGTTGTGCTTTTCTTCGCAGTTGTTTCGTCTCTGTGGTTTTGTGTGTTCGTGTCACTGTGTTGTGAAGTATAACATTATTATTACACCACATGTAGGCAACCTCCACAGGTATATCTGAGCTTTTATTAAACTGTGAGTAACGTGTCGCCAGCTGCTGGTCATCATCATCATCATCATCATCAGCAGCAGCAGCAGCATCATCATCATCATCATCATCATCATCAGCAGCAGCAGCAGCAGCAGCATCATCATCATCATCAGCAGCAGAGTCTCAGCTGAACAAACAGGAAGGACATCAACAATAAAAATGGATCAGTTTCTGATCAATCATTATTTGCTGTATAATGATTTTTACAGATAGAAAAATATTCCCATCAATGTTTTCATATCATTTCCAGCAGCTCTGGTTCCAACGTCCCCCGTCCCCAGATATCAATCAGCACACAGACACCGAGGTAAAAGTTCACTCACTTTATATTTAACAAAAAAAAAAAAAAAAAAAGTCAGCATTTGATGAGTTACAACAGCTTATGGTGGCAGCTGGATGGGCTGTACAGGTCCATCTGATACTCTGGGTTACAGGTAAAGCAGTCATCGTATAAAAACGTAGAGTTAGTGGAAATTCAACGTGAAATTCAACGTGACAAACCAAATGTTGGTCATCTCCACAAACGTCCTCGCAAAGCACCATGGGATCAAACAGATGAAGGACATTTCAAAAAACAACACAAACTTCTGATTTCCTGTTTGAACCTCCGATCAACCTGGAGACAAAAGTGCTTTTCCAAAAAATCACTCGGCCTTTTTCCATCTTTTTCTACTTTCTTGGACCTCTTTCACCCACTTTCCTCACAGTCTGTACAAAATGTCACCTTCCAGTCGAAGCTCGGCCTAATCTCAGAGGAAGACTCGACCTCTTGTCGACACACAGGCCTTTGATTTGTCTCTGTCAGACGTCTCCTGTGTCTCCTGCACCTTCAAACCACATGAAGCCTTATAAAGTCTGGAGGGACGGTGTTTGGTAAATGACTCCCACAGACCAACAGGGCTGGGAATCGGACCTCAGGACGTTTTAGGGTCGACCACGAACAGCACTGTCTCTGCTCTGCATCAGGGACGTTTGTTGTATTGTCAGTTTAGTTAGAAAATGTTTCCTAATAATATTAATTATAATCATTTCTGAAGTCTTAATTTTAATCTGTACTTTATCCACACAAAGTTCTTGGATGCCTGATTGTGGACAGACTATTTAATAACTGATGACTTTGGCTTCTTGTAGAAAAACACGTTTTAATTTCTCAAATTATAGTTTGAAGAAGTTTTGGTATCTAACATTTCAAACGATGTCCTGTAATTAGTGCCCTTGAATTTCTTCAGAAATGACTTATAATGATTATTTTCAGGGAATAATTCTCACGTTGATGCCAGTTTATCTTTAAAGAGTCTGAAACACAGACTTTACTTTGAATTACACATTTTGTTCATATTTGATGTCCAATATCACAGAATATCAGCTGTTATCCTGTAAATTCACAGGAAAAAAAAACAAACAAAAAAAAAAAAAAAACAGTTTTCCAGTTCATTTTTTTTTTACAGCGTACAGATCGTTAGTGTGAGGGAGTCAAAGTGAGATCCAACAGTCTGAGGGGAGGATTTACCAAAAGTTCACATTCACCATCCAGACTCTGCAAATCGTTCACAGTCAAAGTCTCCTCTTCAACGTGTCGGCCATGTTTTTAGGACTCTTCTAAACACACAAACCAAACGTCCACCGTTACACGAGTTCACTCCAGCTGCATGACAACTGTGAAGTTTGTACCGAAAATCAGCTAAAAAAAATAAAAGTCCTGTAAAGTGCAGTTAGCGAATGAGAACCTCTCCCAAAAACCAGTTTCAGTTTGTGTGGATGTGTGAGTGCAGTCGGTCTGAGAACACACCTGCACGTGTGGGTGAGTGATTGTACCACAGGTAGCTCTCAGCTGGTTGGCAGATGTTGAGGACGTACGGGGACAGCAGGGACGTGCTGGTCCAGGACGGACTGGACCTTTGGCACCGTCACTGGTTTCTAGTGGTTTGGTTTCTGTTCAGGTGAATGAGACGGGAAATCGATGCGAAAGAGTCACTGTGCTAAAAAAACGTTTCCATCTCAGAGTCGTGAAATCAGATTCTGATCGGATTCTCTTAAACGAGAAAAGAAAACTGGTGAGATGAGTCCAGAGTCCAGAACCACGTTTGAACTCGTGCACACAAAATAATCATTTCTGAGCGTCTGACACTGACTCCGATGATCGTTCGCCCTCAGACTCAGACTCAACCTGGCCAAGAAAAAATTGTGTACACGACATTTAGAAAACGTCCTGCGGAACTTCGTGGACTCCATACGGACGATCGTTTCTGGAAACGTGGAATCGTCTCAACCAGATGGGACAGTTTTTAAAAATCATGGCCCTGAATGATCAGGACCCGGGGTCAAATGTCAGCAAAGGTCAGATCCACAGCTGGGAACGCGTCCTGTTCCTGTCGTGACGCTCCGACCCTGAAGCTGTCGCTGACTCTGGAAAAAAAAAACAGGTTTGTTTTTTCATTTTCGTCGTCAAATTAAAAAAGTGTCCACAGATTAAAACGCCTCATGAAGACGATATTTTCTCTCCTTTCACACGGAGCTTTGTCTTTTAAACGTGTCCACTCTGGTCCGTCCTCTGAGCGAGCTGAACGCCGGACGTGTGTTTGTGAAGCTTTCGATTGTCTTCAGATTCATGCTGGTGTTTTATTTTCTCTCGAGCCAAACAACAAACCGAACGCTTGACGACAGGGAGGGAAACGTGGCAACGCTCCTCCGACGATTCGACAACTTCTCTCAAAAAATATATTTCTGGTTGTCACGAGATTCACGAAGACACGAACTGATCTACAAAAAAACTGATTGTTGACACGAGCGTGAAGGCAACAGATCGGATGGCGCCTCACGTTCCACCTCTGGTCCCAGCTTCGGGGTTTCCTGACACCTGCCTCCACACGGGTAAAAAAGATTCTTTTGGCACATCAGTCCTTCAAACATCAGACTGACTTTACACGAACAGACACTGAAAACCTGGATATGTTCTTCGATTTGACTGATCTGAGATTGTCGCCGTACGTTTGGAGTGATATTCTGTAGAAAAATATAATGAGGCAATATAAAAAAAGACGGAATGAAAAGTACTGCAAGAATTCAATGGATAGATTTACAATGATTTTCTATATAGCTTATAAATACGTTATCTACACAATATGTGGTACAAAAATACTATAGAGCATTTAGTGGGCACTGGATTTCCTTTGTGTTTTTTTCCTCAAAGTAACAACAACAACACAAAAATAAAAAAGTTATGCAGATGTGTAACTGGTCAGGCACAAGATCGTGTTCTTTGTGGGAAACTCTGCTTCCTCCACCAGTGAAAACAGGGACTGAAAAGCAGGAAGGAGGGAAGGTGATGAGTGCACCCTGCGTTCGCCGTGCAGCTTTGGGTCGTTCACTGTGAAACAGTTGCAGTCAGACATCAACGTTTCAGAGAACGTGTCGAACACAAGCGTACGTTTTGGTTTAAACCCTGTCTGAACATCGCCATCATCATCGTCAGGGTTTCTGGATGTGAGTCATGTGACGCCGACCTCATCTCCAACATTTAGCGGAAAAGGAATGTCCTTTTTTTTTTTTTACAGAGGCCCCGAAGGGACACCAGCAAACCCAGGAAGTTTGTGAAGGCCTGTGCTCGTGTCCTCTCTGGGCCTCCGTAGGTTTAATGAAACACAGTTCGCTTCGTCCGTCCTCAGACCAGCTCCTGGTGCGACAGACTGGTAATAAATATGTGCCTTTCAGTGTTATTGCTTCAGCTCAGAACTTGTGCCCTGGTCTTCACTCTTCATCACATGACTCACACCCACGACTGACACGATCCTATGAACCGTCTCATAAATGAAGAGGAGGTAAATTCAAATCAAAGACCCGGCACCGCATCCTGTGCCACGCAGACTGGCTTCTTCTCCGGCCGCTCCTCATCCAGTTCACATGGCAACTACAGACAAGATGGCTGCCGAGCTGTGCAGCGGCCAGGAGGAGCCTGCGGGGGGAGCTCTGCCGGCCTCCTCCTGTGGCTGTGGATGTTTTTCGTATTTGGCATCAGATAAGTTAAACGTCCCGCTGTTCAGTTTCCACCGTGTGCTTTTTGTCCTTCAGCCTCTTTTTCTCCTGCTTTAAGGCAACTTATATTTGTGATGATTTTAATAAAACCTTTTCTTAAAAAATGTACAAATTTCTTAATACAAACCTCCATGGCATCATCAGTAAACACTGTATAGAAAATATATAAATATGCTTTTCTCTTTTTCAATGTACAAATGTTCTGCAGCTCCGTTTCGTTTTTCCTTTTTTCGTCCTGCGTCTCCTCCTCCTCTGTGCGTCAGTCTCTCTTTCCCATTTTTAACCTCATATATGCACAATTGCTATTTACAGTGAGGGGGTGGAGCTGTGTGGAGGGGTGGGGGTGGGGGGGCTGGGCGCGGGATTGGGCTCATGAGGAGTCCGTGCAGGGCGACGGCGGCGGCGGGTAGAGGTGGTGGGAGTAGCTGCGCTCGGTGTAAGGCGACGGTGGGCAGCTCTCACAGTTCTCCTCCGCCGACAGGTACTGGCTGCGGGGCGTCGGCGGCGGCGGGAAAGGCTCCGAGTCGTAGTTGAGGTCGCTGGTGTAGCCCTTGGCGGCGGTGGCGGCGGTGCTGGACTTGAGCGGCACGCGGCGTCCAGGCGTGTAGTCGCTGTCGCACACGTCGGTGCTGCAGGGGGTGGTGGGAGGGGCGAAGTGGCGGTAGGTGTAGGGCCGATAGCTGAAAGAGAGCAACGCCACAGAGTCAGAGCAGGAAGTCAACACAGAGAGAAGAGGAAGGCGAGAACCTTCACAGTACCTGTAGGATCTGTGAGTCGAGGGGCTGTTGGAGGAATAACCGAACTCCATCGTGTACTGAGAGCGGACTGTGGCAGGAGACGGAGGAGGATTCAGGATCTGTGGACAAATAAAACGCAGCAACGTGATCACAGGCGTGTTACTACAGACCATCACCTGGTGTGTTCTCTAAGTAACGAGGTCATGAAGACGATGTCAGAGACGTCAGGTGTTCGCTCTGGAGGACGGTTTGAATCTCTGAGAGCGAGTTTCTGTTTCATGATGTCTCTTCGTGTCTCACCGGGGGGAAGTAGGTTCCCTTGGTGCTGGACGAGCTGCTGGACGAAGCTCCGGTGACGTGGGCCCGGTCGTACGGAGGTCCGCTGCTCCCGCCCATGATGCTGAGGGAGCCAATCACGGACTTTCCTCTGGACATACCTGTCCAAGTGTGAGAACAGACATTAGCACCATGCTTATTAAACAAAGACGAGGCGTACTGATGGTATCTTCAAAGAAGTGCGTCTCACCTGGCAGCGAGCTGGACAGCGAGCTCGGATGAGGCACGTATCCCAGCGGGACGGACGACGACCCATGAACCACAAAATCATTGGTGACCGTCTCGCCGTCGTCCTTCATCTGCGGACACAGGACGCGCTGACACACGAAATACACGGCGCCGACCACGAACAACGCCATGACCACGCCCACAATGGAGCCGATGGTGTTGTTGGGCGGAGGCGGCGGCTCCTCCGTCGGATCTGAAACCACAGAAGAAGACAGACGTTAAACTCTAAATCGCTCTGACGACAGATGAATGAATGAACCTGGCTCCAGAGTCCATGTGTGAACGAGTGTGTGCACTCACAGCAGCCCATCTCGTCTGAGTTGTCCGTACAGTCCATGTTGTTGTCGCACTTCTTGTGTTTTCCGATGCACTGTCCGTTCGAGCAGGTGAACTGATCCGGAGGACAACGCGCTGCAGGACACACATCAGCACAGAGATAAAGACACGAGCAGCACATCAGCATTACCTCTACATGTTCCAGCTCTGATGAGCAGGTTAATAAAAACCAGCTGATTAACATCTGACTCAGAGTGAGACCTGCCCCGTCACCAGACTCTGATCAGGCAAACCGATCCGGATCAGGATCAACGGTCACGGTCAGTGTCACACCTTCCAGGTGAGATCGGTGCGAGTGTTACCTGTCACACCTTCACACTTGTTCTCGTCCGACCGGTCCTGGCAGTTGAACTCTCCGTTGCAGCGGAGGCTCAGGTCGATGCACTGCCGGCTGTCACACTGGAACTCGGACTCGGAGCAGACCGGACAGTCCTTCTCGTCGCTCTTGTCGTCACACTCTGCGTAACCGTCGCATCTCCAGGCCTGAGGGATACAGTCCACCTCGCCGGACGTACAGGAGAACTGCTCCGGAGAACAGGTGGGAGGCTCTGAGGACACACACACACCCAGAGACCGTGAGACTCGGCCTGTAAAGGTCTACCTGCTGCAGAACCTGGACTGGACCTGAGGTTATTCAGGTGAGTTATATTCTGCGTCTCTCACCTCCACAGGAGAGCTCGTCCTGCAGCAGCACCAGGTGGACGGGACACGAGCAGCGCGTCGTCCCATCTCCCTTCACAATGCAGATGTGGGAGCAGCCGCCATTGTCCCAGGTACATGGATGTTTACCTGAAAATCATTTTATAAATGGTCAGGTCTGAGGAGTCCGGCGTCGCTGTTTGACTGAGGGTCAGGATTAAAGCGGCGGTTAGACGAACTCACTGTACTCCCTCATGTCCAGCTCGTGGACAGCGTGGATGTCGCTCAGGTAGGCGATACGAGCCTGGATCTTGGTGCGCCCCTCCCGGGTCGTCTTATCGATTCGTTCAATCATCTGCTGCTGCTTGTCGATCCAGTACAGGTGGTTTCCGAACACGGTGAGTCCGACCGGCTGCAGGATGTTGGAGTCTGCAATCACGATCCGATTGGCTCCTGCGTTTTAAAAAAGCAGCAGGGAAAACACAAAAACAAGGCTGTAGGGCAAAAAACTCCAGGAAGCACGGCAACGGAAGGGGTGAGAAACTGAAGGTGAGGCAGGATGGGAGGCAGGAGGAGCGGACAGTGAGACACCGAGGTCAGCTCCAAGCAACGCGGCTCAGAATGATAAGGACAGAACAACATTTATATCAATGGAAGCAGATTTCTCCTGGAGCTTTCAGCCACATCTGGAGAGACGGAGGCAGATTCTTCACATCAGACCAGGAGCTGCGGCTGAAAGCTCAGGGACAAATTTAGTAAGTGGACCTCAAAACAGGAGAATTAACAGGGACGTGGTGTGCGTGGCTTTCCCCATCAGCTTCTCTCTTAGTGCTGCAGTAGCTGTTATGTGTTTAAACACCCTGATGAGGGCGCCAGTCTCTGTGACAGACTGCGGGAGAGGATCAAAGAGGACGGCGGAGGCCAGAGCGAGCCCAGAGCGAGCCCTAAACTCTGTCCTGCATCAGAAACAGGAGGAGGAGTTAAAGGCCGGGGCTGCTCCGATCCTCCTGACAGCGTGGTGTTTATATCAGATGCTTTACATTCCTGTCGGCCTGCGTGGGGCACCAGAGATTCACAGGAATGTGCTGAACTCGAGGCTCCGCGCCAGCTTCCCCTTTACTGCACTTTATTTATTTATTTATTTACACAAGTCAAAAAAAAGACATAAAACTTAACAGTAATTAAAAAAAAGAGCTGTGCAGGTGAGATTAGAAAACCTGAGAGGGATTATCACCACATGGGTGCAGTTTACCTGCCCTGGGGTTTAACTTCCTGTCTAAGAATTTTTATTTCTGGTTAAGTAGATGTGAGATCAGGAGACGCTGGTGGATTCTGGGAGGTTCTGTGTGCGTGTCAGTGTCCTTGGCGGCTGACTGTGCAGTGAGATGCGGACTCACCTGAGAGGTCGCTGCTCTCGATGCGTCGCAGGTCTGAGTCGACCCAGAACAACTTCCCCACCTCGTTGTCGATGGCCAGAGCGACGGGTTTCCCCAAACCGCTGAAGAACAAAACCTCGCGCTCCGTCCCGTCCAACGCCGCCCGCTCGATCTTTGGAGAACGCTCCAGCAGGTTGGTGAAGTACATGTACCTGTGGACACGAGGAGGAAAGGTTCGGTCAGACACCTGAGTTCTAATTCACCCGGAGCCTCTGAGTCTCACAGCTGAAGTGGATGTTTGTTTCTGGCATGTTTTCCTCTCTGGGCTCTGAAGGAACCAGAACATCTGCAGACTTCATTTCTCAACCACACAATGACCCAGAGATTGCTGCGCGAACCCCGGCCTGAAGGAAACCCTGCAATTATGGTTCCAAACAAGCGGCTCGGCACCGCCGAGTTACGGCGGGCTTCAAGAACTTCACGAGCCCGAGAGAACAAACAACGAGAACAAATTACTGTGTGATTAGAAACAAGATGCAGACGAGCAGTGATACAAACAAGGAGCTCCTGAAGTGCTTCTGTCTTTCTGATAACAGAGAGGGAGCGGATCTTCAGGCTTCAGATCCACCTGCATGTACCTGACCTGCACGCACAGCTCACAGAGCAACAGCTGAAGCTCTTCAAACACTGACCCTCGCTCCGGGTTGACGACGATGGCCCTGGGTTTGTCGTGCTCCCCCCTCAGCACCACGCCGACTCTGCTGCCGTCCGTTCGCGTGACGTTGATGACGTTGGTGACCTCGCTGGTCCAGTAGATGAAGCGGCTGTAGATGTCGATGCTCAGATCGTACAGCTGCAAACCCTGACTGGGTCCGCCCGGAGAGCTCGACACCACCGTCATACTCTGAGAGCAGAGACGTCACACGGGTCAGCGAACAGCGGGAGACGGCGTTTTCATCTCAACGCTTTAACAGAAAACAGACGCGTTTACCTGGTTTCCGTCCTCCTGAGCTCGGCGGATGACGTTCTGCTTGGAGTCGATCCAGTACAGCTGTTTGTCCAGCGGGTCGTAGTCGATGGCCCGGACGTTCCTCAGGCTGTGTATGGGCAGGATGATGTCCGGGCTCTGCTGCTCGTCGATCACCATGCGATTGATGGCAGTTTTCTGGCTGAACAGCAGGAACGAAGTCGGAGCTGAAAGAAAGACAAAGAGGAGAACACATAAAAAAAAAGAATAAAAACAGAAAAATGTTATGGGCTGTGGGTTCACACGAGAACGCAGTGGGATCGCGGTCAGTTCACAGGTTAAAGGTTGACATCACGAGGCGGCAGGTTGAGCTGTGGTGTAAAACCGTTGGTGGCCGACTCACCGCTGCAGGTCTTGTTGTCGTAGTTGAGGGAGAAGTGCGCGGGGCAGCCGCAGACGAAGCTGCTGACAGGGACGGCGAGGCAGAGGTGGGAGCAGTGTCCGTTGGTGGAGGCGCAGGCGTTCCAGCCTCCCTGTCTGGACGAGTGAAACACCAGGATGTCCATGACATAGTCCAGGTGGCCCTGGATGACGGTGCGGTTCTGACCGCTGGTCTTGTTGGCTCGCTCGATGCTGCGCTGGCTCCAGTCGGTCCAGTAGATGTAGTCCTGGTACTGGGTCAGGCCGAACGGGTGAGGGAGGTCATCAGCTATCACCTCACGCTCCTGACCTGAGGACGGCAGAGACATGAGACGGAGGAGAAGAGACAACTGTGATTAAATGTTCAGAGAGAAGCTAAAAGATGAAGACCACTGCAGAGAGGAAGAGGAGGAGTCAACCATGGAGGACTGGACCAGAGGAGACAGAGTCCCAGAGCAGAGGGAGCAGAGCTCTGTGAAACCGAACTCAGAGAAGTTCCAGTAACATTTATTTTTCGTGGCTTATAGAAAATATAATCCCAGCTACTCTGATGCGTCTCTGCTCATTTCAAACAGCAGCTACAGCTCCGAGCTCGGAGCACACACAGGAAGCCAGGCTGAAACACTGACCACAAAAACTAAACCTTCTCTAAAAGTTTTTATTGACTAAAATTTGCAGATGAAGTGACTGAAACTCACAGAGCCAGCTGTCAAACTTAACACTGCCATAGAGAATAACTGAGAAAATAATAAAGCAGTTTGGTGCAGCAGGCTTCTGCCCAGCGAGGGCTATTTTCTGTCCTCGACATCCTACGCCAAGACTGAGGCTATTTTCCTGCACACAAAATTGGTAGTGTTGTGAGAGCAGTGTGAGCGTGTGCAGAGCCCGGAGTCTAATAGCAGTATCGTTTTAGGAGTTTTGTGTGAGGAATATTTTGGTCCTGGTTTACATCCACCCACGTGCTGAGAGGGAACACTTCAGGACAAAACTACAGAGCACAGCAGCTTTTGTTTCAGCAGCACTTTGAAGCTTCCTCCCATAAATACAGGAACAGAGCGAGCAGCTAATGGAGAACATGTACTCCTTCTGTCATCTGAGACCAACACAGAGCTCATGTATGTGCAGACGGATACAGACCACATGGCTCAGAGAAGAGTTAACATCCAGTGTTTGAAGGGAATCCTGCAGCAAGATCCCTGAACTAAATACATTCAACGTTTCAGCAGCCAGCGAACAAAATAACTGCTTTTTCTGAGGATTATCTGATGTGTTTGTATGGCTCTTTATTAAACAGAGTCCTCAGAGACAAAAGGAAGTGAGAAAAGGACGGACGAAGGACAAACAGAGGTCTCCTGCTGGACTCTGAGTGGGAACGTAGTGTCTTAAAACCTCCATCTGAAGCCAGCTGAACCTGTCACAGGTAAAAACATGTCACAGACAGTAACGCACAAACCAGGGGAACAGAGAGAGCAAGCTTACCGAGCATGTTGGAGGATTCGATGAGCGTGGTGTCCAGGTCGGTCCAGTAGAGGCGGCGCTCGGCGTAGTCGATGGTGAGCCCGTTGGCTCGGCCCACGTCGGCCACCAGAGTGATCCGACCCGTCCCGTCCATCGCCGCTCGGTCGATCTTTGGCTTCCCGCCCCACTCGGTCCAGTACATGTACCTGTGCAGAGGGAACAGGTGAAGCCAGGTGTGAAGCGAAGCGGTTTTAGCTGATGTGTGTCTGTGATCCATCTCCTCTGTGGCTCCACATAAAGCTCATCTCATCTTTAACAGGCCAGAACACGCAGAACTGTGAGCGAGAATCAGACCCACGGATTTTAACATGTTCACAGACCAGTTTGTTTTTACTACAGTGTGGCTCTGATGTTTGAGTGAGTGAGTGAGTGAATGAAAAGAAGACTGAAAGCCTCAGAGCAGAGGAGTGTCCCCACAGGGACAGGACCGGTTCTGAACCGGCAGCACTCCCAGTTCTCACCCTTCAGCAGGATCCAGAGCCAGAGCTCGTGGACTGTCCAGATCCTTCCAGACCAGGACCTGACGGTGCTGCCCGTCCAGTTTGGCCACTTCGATGCGGTTGGTGCCGGTGTCGGCCCAGTACAGGTTCTTCCCCAGCCAGTCCACCGCCATCCCCTCTGGGTAGTCCAGACCGAACTCCACCACATGCTCCAAAGCGCTGCCGTTCATGAAGGCCCGGCTGATGGTCTGCGGGGGGAGGGGGCACAGGGTAAAGGTCAAATTAAAGATCAGAGCAGCTGAGCTGATTAATATACAGGGTCACTGCAGGTTAACAACTTTAATTTCAGACCAAGTTCACAAAGTTCTTCATGTTTATATGATATTTCTGTCACAGCTGTGTGTAACGACTGCTACAGCTCAGGACACAGATTCTAATTACTCGTTTCATTTGGATCGTTCAGAGGAGCTAAAGTTCTGCTGTAACGGACAATGATTTCTTTCTCTTCTGATTCTGTCCATCCTCTCAGACTTGGCTCTGTCTGTTTTCCAAATGAGGGAATCTATTCACAGGAATCATGAAAACCAGCGTGAAGGGGAGAGGAAGCAGCGAGGAGGGGAGGAGAGGGGAGGAGAGGGGAGAAAAAAGCCCAACGGATGGAGGGGGAAGGGAGCAGCCATCAATTATTTCCAACCTGCTGTCTCCTGGGAGCCCATTACTGCTCCACAATGCCGGCCTCCAGCCAACCAGCAGGACGTCTGTCCTGTACAGAGACCCACCTTCAGAGTGATGTCGGTCCAGTAGATGCGGTTGTCGGTGACGTCGAAGTCGAGCGCCGAGGCCTCCTTGACGCCGGTGAGCGGGATGGCCACGTTGTTGTTATTGGTCTCCAGAGAGATGCGGCGGATGTCGGTGTGGCGGGAGAAGAGCAGGAAGGCCTCAGGGACGATGCAGGTTCTCATGTCGGCGATGAGTTCGAGGCCGATGGGACAGCCGCACTGAACGCCCAGAGGCTTGTAGAGGCAGAGGTGACTGCAGCCGCCGTTATTCTCCGCACACGGGTTCGTACCTGAGGAGGGAGGTCAGAAAAATGTCACATGATTCAATTTCATACTGTGTTTTCTTTTTAGTGGAGCGATGCTGAGTGCGGAGGTCTCTCTCAAAGCTGTGGTTACTCTGAAGGTTGCTCAAGATTTGTCTTGTTCCTATTATTTTGTTCACCCCATTTCTGTCTGTCTGTCCCCGTTCAGGACTGGACCATCCTCTGTCCTGGTCCTGGTCGATATGGTGTCAGAGCTGAGGCCAACGCTCGCAGCTCTGTCCAAACGTGGTTGGATCTGAGTTCAGAGTTTATCTAAGATGCTTTCTGACTTTCTCTGGAAACAGAGAAACTGTAAGTCACCACATTTTTCTGCAGTAAACATCTCAACACCACCATGATGTTTTCAGTCAAAACGCTGTTTCAGAGTTTTTTCCATCCAAACAGGAGAAGAAAAAAAATCAGGGGTAAACACTGAATACTTTGGATTTCTTTGGGATGAAAATGGTCAGATTTGACGACAGCAAATACCAGATTCAAGACAAACTTCCTGGCAGCTTCCAACGTCCTGATTTCATCCTGAAACAGTCAAAATCAAACCCAAACCTCTGAGGAGTGGACAGTAAGAAAACGGACGTGTCCTGGAGTCCATAGAAGAGTGAGAGAAATCCCCCCTCTGTTCCTCACACTCATTTTCTGAGAGGTAGAGGCGGGAGGGGGGGAGGAGGGGGGAGGAGGAGGGTGCAGCAGTGTGTTTGCAGCTTCTATCAGCAGAGCTCAGGTGTTGAAATATTAATCCCCCATTATCCCAGTTTCCCAGTTAGACTGGGCGGCAGATTCCACAGGAAGCACAACATCGGGACTCAGGAGTGAAAAGACAACGAGCAGCAGGACTGAAGAGAAACACGAAAAACTCCTGCAACCTGCAAACTGCACATGTGAGCTGCTGAAACTAAATGAATGAATGATGGTTTTGAGTTGTAGATCCCAGCTCTGGTGTGTCTTGCTGTCCTAGATCCTGGACTTACCGAAGGACTCGTGCACGTATGTGGCCTTGAGTCCCATGAGGTCGGGCAGCTGGTCGATGATGAACTCTCTCTCTGCGGTGCGTTTGTGGACACGTTCGATGCTGCGACGCTGCCAGTCTGTCCAGTAGATGTAGTCGCCCAGGAGAGTGAAGCCGAAGATGTGAGGAAGTTTGTCCTCCACCAGCACCCGTCTACCTGTCCCGTCCATGTTCATCACCTGAGAGACAGAATAAAACCCTGTTAAACCTGCGGAACTGAAACGATAACTGATTCCAAAATAACTGAGAAACGGATTTAAGAGAATTAATGAAGTAAACAGTAAAGAAGCTGGTGTGGTGAAGGAGGCGGAGCCACCAAAGCCACAGCGACAGGTATCCCTCCTGAGCGTGGGCAGAGGTTGGAGCTGGAGAGCAGCTGCTTCTTTAAACTGCTGAAAAACTTGTAAAAGTGAAAACACATCTGTGTTCAATACCGAGGCAACAAGGCCGAAAGAATCAGACACATGTGACACAAAACACAGGGAAACTGGAGAAGTTTAACCCTTAAACGCCGCGCGTGGAGCGGACGCCTCCAAAAAGAACGCCACCTTCAGCGACTCACACAATTTATAGACTAAAGACCGAAATCGAGGAAATAATCCTCAGATTAACTGACTGAAATAATAATAATCCGTAGCTGCAGCCCAGGACTGGATCACTGTGATGAATCCAGTCCTGTATGTTTCAGCTAAAAGCAGCTGGGAGAAGTTTCAGACGACGATCAGGATGACAGCTGTCAGGAAGTAACGGCACATGAAGCAGATCTACGACGGCCAGCGTCTGCTGAGTTCCTGCTTTTACTTTAAAAACAAAACGACAAACAGAATAAACGCCAAACTTTCTACTGACGGTCAGCTGAGTCACACGTGGAGACAGACAGTTCTCATTTTCTCTGCACACGTCTCATCCTCCTCTACTCCCATCATGCACGCTGTTGTGGGTGCACCGATGAGAGTCTCCGCATTGTGTTTCCCGCTATGGATACTGAGCGTGCTCAGAGGAGCTCAGGCGACCTGGCAGCACATCGCAGCGCCGCTAATTAGAAGCAACAGCCGGAGCAAACAAACAGCGGCAGCATATGGCCGCCACATTTCCTCCTCTTCCTCTCTCACACTAACTTTGACATCTCACTTCAACGACCCAACAGGCAGCAGAGTTTCTCCAGGCAGAACTGAGACAGTCCGAGACCCGGACCTGACACGAAAACTCAGGCGACGAAAAACTGACCCAGCACGTTCGCCGTGTTTCACTCAGCCCTTTAAAAACAAGAGGGAGCAGAATTTCCCTTCATTCACAGCATCTTCACATGTCAGATCGCTGGATCGTCTCAGACACCGAGGCTCTGGACACCTCGCTGTCTCTGATCCGTCCTGTAATTTTCCCACATATTACAGGTCCAGTCAACTGTCTGCATGTAGAACCAAATCATGAGAGAAGTTACCTCGGGAAACGTTTCATACAGAGCAGGACCGAACTCACACCTGTACACGCCTGCAGAAAACGTGTGTACACATCATCAGCAGCAGGATTCACCTCCTTATTCATTCACCTTGTTTAGTTTCCAGTGCTTTTCAGGTGAAGCCCGTCCTGACTGTGACCCACACTGTTTCATTGTTAGTTTGGGGGATTTTAATTATCTGATCATAATCAGAGAAAATGAACTGTTGACCTAATCAAAGAAAACCTGGATCTGATCTGAAACTTTTGTCCATTCTGCAGAAACAAATGTTTTCAGCGTCCGACTCTTCGTTCAGACGCTGGTCCGACTTTAAAATCAGATACGATTGTTTCTGAAACATGCAGATGGACTTTGAGTGTCAAGAAATGTCAGGAATCTACAGAAGAGAAAAAAACAGGAGGCCTGTAATCTGCTCAGAGTCCTTTAACTGATCAACACAGCGTGGAGCGACGCTATTCGCTGCTCCCAGAACAGCCCCTGCGTGGCCGGCTGCCATCTTTCAAAACATCCTCCACACACACGCACACACACACTCAGAGTCAGAGAAACGTGGTGTGTATAAATATAAAATGAAGTTTCCATCCTCAGCTCGATGGCCTCAGCCAAAAGGTCTCCGCTGGTTTGGGAGTTGTGACCGCAGTGCGGCGACGGTTTCAGATTCTGGGTCTATTCTAAACAGAGCCGACCGCAGCTGGAGTGCAGGCCGCAATTGGAACCAGATGTGGGATCTGGCCGCAAAAAAGGGTCCTCCGAGGAACCTGGAGGGGGGAGGGAGGGAGGCCAGCGGAGGCCCCTCGGCCCCTCCGACCTCCTGAAGGGCTGAGGGGCTCGCTGAGCAAGACCCGAACCGCCGCAATCACCACCACATTTCAGGGGATCGGAAAAGGGTTCACCACCCCTGAGGGGCTCGGAAAGGTGGGTTCAGGTCGGGCCGTGCCACCCCTGGAGAGGACACCCAGAAAGTATAACCCCTAAAACATGGAGGAATGGCGTGAGGATGCAAACCGCAGAGAGAGAAAAAGAGGAAAGCTCCATCAGAGTCGTATTTTTTTTACCCAGCTGGGCTGTCGACACCCTTTACAGCGCCGACGTTTCACAGTCAAGTCTGTGAGCTTTGATGTGGAGCTGAACACATGATGTGGACAAAGTTTAACAGCTTTCTGAAAGACTGATGGGACCAGGAGACGGCAGAGAGAGGTCCGGACTGACAAGTGTCAAACTCATCCCATTATAACACATGCTCATTCTGGGGCTTTTCTCTTGCTAACATCAGGGCTAACGAGAAAACAGCTGAGATATATTTAATATTTAATAAAAGAGTGAAGCTTCTGGGTTTCCAGTAAGAAGTTTCCTGTGCATGTTGATCAATGACTGCGATTGAAAGAGTGATTTGGCTGAACAGGGGCACAGAGAATGAATCTGAGGTAAACAGAGGAAAGTCTGTGAGTTTACTGAGGGTGAGATGATTGGTTTTAGGGGAAGGACTCAGCAAAACGTCTCTGTGAGGCTCCTCCTACCTGCAAATACCTGCAAAGCTAATGACTTTCCCATCAGCCTCAGCATGACGTTTCTCAGAACTCCACGGAGGTTTACGGTACTCTGACACAGACAGAGCTCTGAGGGCTGTCTTCTGACGAAGACCATCCTTTTAACCATCGCCGTCACGACGGTGTTCGGCTGCGTTCAGAGCGACAGCAGCGCTCTCGTCGATGAGATGAAGCTAAACACAGGATCATCCAGAAAAACCACAGAGTTTCAGCTTTAAACTGAAAACTCTGCTAAAAGCCTCTGACTCTGCATTTTATTGGTTTGGATTTGCAAACAAATATCCTTGTTTTTAATTTGTCTAACACACACACACACACTCGGTGCTGACATGGTGTGTTTGCGACGCACTGCTGTGTGTGACTGTGCACTGTGTGCTGTTTGCTTACTGCCGTTCTGTCACTGTGTGAATGTCTGGATTGTGACATGAACTCTCAGATTAACACCTTCAGATAAAATCATTGAAAATAAAACACTCCTGCTGGATTCCTCTGGCCTGTGCAGAGTGTGGCTGCGTGACACCACAGCTGAGACGAAACTCAAACCGGAGCCCTGTGGGTCATCAGCCCTGAGAGACCTGAGATGTCTTCAGCTCCATTTGGACTGGATTTCTGTCTGTGGTGGGGGGGTTGAACCTCACCGGCTCTGATCCTCAGCCTCGGCCCTGGATTTTAAAGTGGCTCTCTGAGTTTCCTCTGTGCTGCATTTTATCAGCTCAGTGTGAAATTTCATCGAACATGTTGTCAGCTCCACGCTGCTGCTGCTGCTGCTCTTTTAGGTCCAGTGTTTTTAGCCTGTATCTGTTTCCATTCACTCAAACTGTCCCATTAACAGCAGCTGAATCAGCTGTGACCAGCTCCTGTTTGTGGTGAACCCATGAACAGACGACTCTCACTGACTCACTGCGATCCTGAAGGAAACTTAAAAATGGCAGGATTCTCAATGAAGTTCTGTGGGCTGGACATCAGCTGGACATCAGCTGGACATCAGCTGGACATCAGCTGGACACACGCTTTACCCAAAACAATCTGCATCAATATTTTCTCCTCTTTTCTGTTTCAAGCAGCTGGGGCTGGATCTCCAGGCTCACAGCCGTTCATCTGACTGCCAAAGCTTGCTTGCAGTTTTTGATCTACAGCTGAAAAGAAAAAATTTCTTTTATCTGCTTAAACCAACCTCACTGAAACACCTTCCAGCTGAGCATGAGGGCGTGGGTCGTGCCTTTATTCTGAAGGCTAACAGGAAGTATGAAGGAAGGAAGAGTATGAAGAACGAGTGTGTGTCTGCCTGACTCTGGTGGCCTTCGGCTCACTGACCGGCCCGGCGGGAGCTCGTGTTCGGCAGTTAACCGTCACAGCGAGCAGCCGCCGTGAAGCCAGCAGGAGCTCGACTTTAAAGAGCCGAGAACAAGAGCTCACAGCTCTCATCCTCCCAGGTGAATACAGACGCACAGAGAGCACGACGCGAAGCTACTCAACTCCCAGGTCTCTCTCTCACACACACACGCACACAGTAAGATCTGATAAAAAAAATAAATACCAACCTCGATCTTATCAGTCTTGGCGTCTCCCCAGTAGATTTTTCGTTCGTCATAGTCGAGTGCGAGGCCGTTGGGCCAGCCCAGGGAGGTGTTCACCATCACCAGTCGCTCCATCCCATCCAGATCTGCTCGCTCGATCTTTGGCACCTCGCCCCAGTCAGTCCAGTACATGTACCTGAACAGGTGAAAAGAAAGTGATCACTGCAGCTTTGTGGCATGAATCATCAGCTTCCACTGAAAACAAACAGGTTTGGTCTGAAGCATGATAATAAAACCAGCCGTCGCACCAGCGAATGATGCAGTGGGTGACCTAATTCTTTTGTCCATCAAATATTCAAAGATGTTCAGTTTACTGTCACGTAACAAAGAAAAGCAGCTGAGTCAGTCGCATCATGACTCACGTCAGCGACTCATGTCATTGACATTAGGCTCACCCGGCCACGGGGTCCAGCACGATGGCTCTGGGCTCGTCCAGGTCTTCAGAAATCAGGATCTTGCGCATGGTCCCGTTGAGTCGGGTCACCTCGATGCGGTCCGTCCCGGTGTCGGTCCAGTACAGATTTCGGGCGATCCAGTCGACCGCGATGCCGTCGGGGTGGTTCACCTGGGACGTGACCACAAACTGGGCGTCGCTTCCGTCCAGCAGAGAGCGGCGGATGGCCTTCACATCGTCGTCCGTCCAGTAGATGTAGCCCTCCACCGGGTCATAGTCGATGGCGATGGCGTGGCGGATGTCGTCCACCTGCAGGATGATGTCTGTGAAGTCCGGCATGTCCAGAGAGATTCGCCGCAGGTCTGTTCGCCGAGCCAGCAGCAGCATCTGAGTCGCACCTGAAGAGGAACAGAAAGGTTCATATTTTCTCCCTCGGCCTGAGCAGGATGTGACCACGCTCAGTCTGGGTTTCACGTCCTGAAGTTTTACGTTTTAATGTGAAGTTGAAAAGTAACAAGGGCTCAAAACACTCAAGTAAAGTACAAATAAAAGTACCTCCTGAGTAAAGAGGCTGAGAAGAGTGTAAATGTACTTCAGTACTGTCCGTCACATTTGGTTCGTGGCCTGTGCCTTAAACTCCCTGCGTCCAAACCCTCTGTTCACTGAGTCTAAACCAAACAAGTTTTTTGTGGTGATGCTGAACAAAAGCAACAAATTAGCAAAGATTTTCCGTCCCAAAATGAACACTGTGTGGTGTGTCGGTGGAGCGGGTGGTGGAGCGGGTGGTGGAGGCTTCAGAGGGGGAGAGACGTGGCTGCAGCCAAACAATACAT
The DNA here is from genome assembly GCF_017976425.1 of Toxotes jaculatrix. Classification (NCBI taxonomy): domain Eukaryota; kingdom Metazoa; phylum Chordata; class Actinopteri; family Toxotidae; genus Toxotes; species Toxotes jaculatrix. The sequence goes on from NC_054415.1 coordinate 577,098, forward strand.
CTGAACCCTGCAGGTCAGACTGTGGCCACGTTTCACTGCTCCAACCAGCAGATACTCTGGTTTAAGAAGCAGAAAAACCTCCAGTGAAATAGTTAAACCCCGGCAGTGAAAGGAGGCATTGTCTGCAGGGGGAGCATGTGATCCCATCTTTCACAAAAGCTTCCCCGCCTTCGCTCCTCCGTCGCTCCGCAGGCGAGGGTTACTGAACCAAAAAATGTAAATAAAAGAGGCAGAGGGAGGGAGGGGGGGAAATGTCCAGGGGCTGTCATTCAAACAGCCAGCTCGGTGATGAGTGGGGTTACCATGGCAACTACAGGTCAGCTCAACACCACCTTAAGCTGCTCAGAGCGTCCGGAGACGATGGCGATGCGTCAGACTTCTTAAAGCAGGGAAAAAGCTAATGAGGTTTGGTACAAGTTTGAAACTAAAACAGAGAATCTCCTGGTTCTTCTCTGTGCAGGAACCCACAGCTCTCACACACTAATGAATTCAATCTGGACGTTTGGGCTGAATTCTTGTAAACGGTTGCACAAGAGAGTTTTTTGTGTTTTTCTTTTTCTTTCTGAAAATAATAGATAATCTCCAAACTCCTGCGTCTTTCACTGACGCAGTTCAGGAAATATTTGGATCTTTTTTTCTGTTTCCACTCGAGCGTCTCCAAAGTTTCCTCTGCAGAGTTTTCGCTCAGGTTCACTTTCTAAATCCCACGTTTTACAGACTGTAACTTGTCTTGAAATCAATCAACAGTTGTGAGGACGATCTATCAGAGCCGCCTCCTGCTCACTCTGCAACATCACCTGCAGCAGATGATGTGAACTTTACTTCCAAACCTCTCTGGGATTTTTCTCTGAGACTAAAAAAAAAAAAAAAATACACACACACACACACACACACACACACACACACACACACACACACACACACACACACACACACACAGATATATATACAGCAGTGAACAGTGTGATGGTGATGATGGTGGTGCTGGGCTCCTCACCCTCTCTGCAGGTCTTCCCGTCCTCCAGTAGCTGGACTCCGGTGGGACAGGCACACTGATAGTAGGGCTTCACCGGAGACAGGAGACAGAGGTGGGAACATCCTCCGTTCTTCACACAGCATGGACTGCTCACTGTGGACAAGACGCACAAAGACTCGAGGTGTTTTAGCATAAATCCTCCCTCTCACACTCTCCCTATATTTTCTATCAACCTGTTACCAGCTGTCCATAAATACACAAAGTTTAACCGACTTTTTAGCATCCTGGTTCTTTCTACACCATTCTGACAGAAACACTCTAAGAACACCGGGTACACAGGTGGTTTATGGTAAAACGTTTCGGTCCTGTCAGAAATGAAACTCACAGATGGGTTGTCTCTTGGGGCTGAAGACGTGGATGTCCATGGGCGAGAAGATGTCCGAGTGGACGATTCGCTGTTCTGCTCCGGTCTCTTTTTTACAGGAGTGGATGGAGTGGGTGTTCCAGTCGGTCCAGAACAGCGTGTCCTCGTACAGGGTGAGGGCGAAGGGGTGAGGCAGCTCTCCTTTCACCACCACCTCCCTGAAACCAGACAGCAGAGCACAGATCAGTTCGTTCGTGCACAGGTTTTCAGTCTCACGGGGCAGCACACACGCCGTCAGCGTCGTCACGCCTCGGGATGATTAGTGTGACCTCATGAACGACATGACGACGACGTCCTGTTCCTTCAAAGACGGCCGTGCTGAATATTTGTGATTACCTGGAGGAGCCGTCCAGGTTGGAGCGGTGGATGAAGTTGTGTTTGGCATCGGCCCAGTACAGTTTCTGCTGGCTGTAATCCAGAGTCAGCCCGTTGGGCCAGTAGATCTCTTTATCGATGATCATGGATCGATTCGTCCCGTCCATCCCCGCCCGCTCGATCTTTGGGATCTCACCCCAGTCTGTCCAGTACATGTACCTGAGAGAACCCAGGAGAACAACAATCATCAGTTCATGTGTGAGAGGAGAACACAGAAATGGCAGAATTACCTCCGTCCCTTTCTCTGGTGTCTCAGGTTTCCTGTTTCTCTCTTAATAAACTGAACAATAAACAATAATAAAACAATAATAAATGTTTGTTTTGTTGACTCCTCCTCTGTGACTTCTGTTATGTTTTCAGTCCGGTCTGAAAACATTTTTCATTTTTATATTTTCATTTTAATGCTGATGTTCGGTTTCCTACATGTGGACGGTCTAAACACAGCGAGCGGCTCCTTGGCCTGCATCTGCTCTCCTGTTGCCAGGCAACAGCAGCATCACTAAATGTACATCCTCCACTCGAGACCCGACTCCCTCCGTCTGTCTGAGTCCACGTACGTCAGTCTGTCTCCAGCAGGCTTCACACTGGGAAACAACAGGACTCTGTGTCTCTGAGCACTTTGCTGAACATCCTTTCATTTCAGAATACCTGCTCTGCTCTGCGTTCAGACTCAGAGGTAAGACAGACAGACAGACAGGAAGATCCGTCTCTGATGAACGTGCACTGACGCTCACACCGGTCTGTGCTGAAACACAACTTCATCGAATCAAACTCCGACACGTCTCCTCTGCATCAGGACGACCATCAGCAGAGGGGGTGTTCACGGGAGGGCGGGGGCGACTGCTGTGCTGCTAATTCTCCTCTTTGTTTGCCTTAATTACCATCACAGCTGGACAGCCCCCTCTGTCCTCCCCCACATCCACACCACCATCACTAATCTCCGTCCTCCCCCTCCCCTCCCCTCCCCCGACAGCCTCAGCTCCTATGAGGAGCTTCAAGGGCAAACAGAGCTGAGACCACAGCGGGGTGAAGGCCGCGAGGTCGACCCCACAAAGACGTTTCCACAGAGCAGCAACAAACCTCAGCGCGTCCAGTGAAGGCTGAGGTCATCTTCAGCCTCTGTCTTACCCCTGTCCAACCACTGTCCCACCTCTGTCCAACCACTGTCCTACCTCTGTCCTACCTCTGTCCCACCCCTGTCCCCACTCTGTCCCACCTCTGTCCCACCTCTGTCCCACCTCTGTCCCACCTCTGTCCCACCCCTGTCCCACCCCTGTCCCACCCCTGTCCTACCTCAGTCAGCTGGACAGATATCTCTGATCAGATATTTATACCTGTGGCCTCCAACCTTTTCATTTATTGACTGATTCAAATATCAGAGAGATTTTACTGAAACATTTTCAGTGACAGTAAAATAGAAAGCTGGAGGTAAAACAGTAAACTGCTCAAACACAAGGACGGCTGTGGATGTAGCTGTCTTTATCAGAGGCTGCGAGACGCTTCAAAGCCCTTTGTCTCAGTGGACTGTCCTTCAGTCAAACACAGAGGACTACAGTCCTACAGAAAGTTGATAAAACTGTCCATCAGTCTCAGACGGTCTCTGTCTTTGACTCGAAGTTGTGACCAGAACCAAAGAGGCTGGCTGAAAGTCAGGGGCAGGAGGGCGTGAAGACGGGGGAGGGACAGAAGCCTGATCCGGGGGGGGCTGGGGGCACGTCCAACATGAAGCCTTTAATGAGTCCAATTACACGCCTTTAAAATCTGTCTGATGTAATGAGGCCTCTCCATCTGACAGAGCCGTGTCCACTCACCAGTTGTGTAACAGCGCTGCTTTGTCCCGTCACAGCACCAACAGACACACAACCACAGGGAAACAGCAACGGTCCCGTCCTCTAACTTCATGTTTCCAGGTGAAGAACTGACCCACAAACAGAGCTGCTCGGTCTCTCCACGTAATCCCATTCAGCACAAGACAAAAGCTCTAACTGATAGCCTGCCCAGGAGCAAAAAGCAGCAACCGCCTTTAAACACGGCAGCTGGTTGGGTTTCACTGCAAACAAAGCAAACTCCAACGACCAAATGAGCTGTTAGCAGTGACTAACCTGCACATGACGACTGAGGGTTTTCAAAATCCACATCAGAAACTCAGCAAGGAACAAAAACCGGATTCCAAATCTGAGAGTTAGACTTTTTACAGAAGCTTCTGAGGCAGGTATGATCCCCCCCCCCCCCCCCGGTCTGAACAACGTGGCCCCAGCCAGGCAGGAGAAATGCTGTGCACACAACACATCCCCTCACCACAAGAGCTGCATTGTACTTGGTACCTGATGCATTAATCATCCCAGTTGAACCGAGTCCAGCTCTGCGTTCCATCGTGGATTTGGAGAACCAGTTTTCCTCCGCTGAACTACGACAGGCCGAACCCGACGACAGCCCGAAAGCACGTGGACAGAACACGAAGTCCGTGGAACAGACGGCTGATTCTCTCTTTATCTCTCAAATCTAACTCATTTTCATACGGTTTAACATCGCAGCCTCACAGAGTTAAACTCGAGTTTACCCCGTAAGCTCTGGGTGGGTGGACGAACACGTTTGCCTCCAGACGTGGTTGATAACACGTCGTACAAACCAGCTCTTCTCTGCACAGCCCGGCCCTCGCTCTACCATACAGAGGGAGTGTTTCCCTGTCCACATACTTTTGGCCACAGACAGTGGTGGTCCTGTCCTGGCTCCTCTCAGGGCCCTCTACCCGTGAATGAAACAGCGTTTCCCTCCCACAGACGTGAGTCAGTTGGCGCGTTGCTGCTGCCGAACCTTCCTCTGACTGCTGGGAAAACAAAACAGCTGCCGCGGCAACAATGGGCCTTTGTGAAACGCACACAACCAAACAACACAACACAAACGTATGCAACCCATTTTATGCATCAATGAAAGAGCCTGAGTTTGTGTAGCAGTCATGCTAATGAGACAGCGCACACACACACACACACACACACACACACACACACACACACACACACAAAGACAAAGACACAGACACACACAGACGGACAGCAGGGGACGAGCCTGATGAAATCAGGAGCTGCTGTAGTTATTTGTACGAGTGTGTGATCACAGCTTTGTTCAGCGCTTCACCTCAATCTGCCAACTGTGTTCAGGACTCGCCGGCTGATATTCAAGCGTTCATCACGCCACAGAGTCCACCGTGGACGGCGTCCTGCTCACTCTGTCTCAGCCTCTGTCCACCCTAAAGCCTGTCTCTCCCTGCAGAGCTCTGCTTTCCCACGCTGATGCCCAGAGTGTGTGTTTCAGCAACCTGAAGCCGCCCGCCGAGGGTCGGAGGTCACGTGGCTCTGTGATTAGAAAACACTGATTTCTTCAGCAGCAGCAGTTTGACTGTGCTGATGGTGGTGTAGCAGAGCTGATCCTGAACCTTAGCCTGATTTTACCAGATCATGACATACAGATGTTATCAGCTGTCTGTCTCCTCACCAGATGTTGCTGAGACGCAGACCTGTCGTTTAACTCAGTCGAGTTTTCATGTTGTTCGAGTGTCTAATTTCACCCGGTCTGTTTCATGTTCACACACTCAGGAGGCGTGGACACACAGTCAGGTGGACTGAAGGTAACTCAGTCATTGGACGGCAGCGTCGGGGTTCGACAGACTCAACCTGCTACAGAATCACATGGCGGACAGCAGGTGGACACTGCAAGGACGAAGTCAAGGTCAAAGTCAGAGTTTCAGGACGAACGTCTCAGAGTTAAGTCCTAACAACCTGGTTTTTGTGCTGATGTATCAAACAAACACAACTCAAACACAAATCTGAGAAAAACAAGAGCAGAAGATCAGCCCCACCATCAGCCCCGGCAACACCCCCGGCAACACCCCCGGCAACACCCCCGGCAACAGCCCCACCATCAGCCCCACCATCAGCCCCACCATCAGCCCCACCATCAGCCCCACCATCAGCCCCGGCAACAGCCCCACCATCAGCCCCGGAAACAGCCCCACCATCAGCCCCGGCATCAGCGACCGGCTCGGCGTGACTTTTATCTCTCATACTGTGGTGGATCAAACACTGAGGAGGGAAGAGTTTCCATGAATAGAAACCCAAGAGAGAAGAGAAAGAAAGACGAGAGAGAGAGAGAGAGAGAGAGAGAGAGAGAGAGAGAGAGAGAGAGAGAGAGAGAGAGCCCCAGATTTAAATAAAACTAATGAATACATTACAGGCCTCTTTTATCTGAGTCCTAATGGATTTACATCCTAATCCAACGCCTCTCTGGAGCCTGACGCTGGAAACACGGTGATGAAGGACAGGAACAGGAGTGTGTGTTACACACTCTGAGCAGTGTGACGGTGCTGCTGGCTGTGGGCCGCAGGTGGATCGGTCGGACATTAGCATCACTCACTCTCTGTTTTAGTTTAGTATCTTGTTCTGGCCATATTGGTCTTACTTATATTTTACTTTCACTTACTGTACTGTAACCTTGCTGTTGCTAAATGCAATTTCCCTACTGAGGGACTAATAAAGGATTTTCTTATCTTATCTGTTTCACGGTACGGTTTATATGAGAATCCTCCTCCTGCAGATTCGCGCTCTGTCTCCAGCTGATATGAGACGTTCCTCAGCTGCCGACAGCGAGCTCCTCATCTCCCCTCGTCCTGACAAAAGAGAAAAAACCTCCACGCTGACGCTGTTGTTCAGTTTCCAGGAGAATCCGGTGGACGCCGGCCCACCGGAGGAGCAGCTCAGCCGCCCTGCAACTCAATCTGATCCCGGACAAGCTCCGAACAAAGCGGCACAAACACGCCCTCCTCCTCAGGTTCAGGAGGAGCATTCAGCTGCTCACACACGCTTCCACCGGCGGAGACGTTTTCAAACCACGCACACACACTTTGTTTCCACACTGATAACATGCATGTTTGATGTGAAAACACAAACTGAGGGTTTCACACTGATAACACAACTTTCTGGGAAACAGTTGTCTATTATTTCACTCCTTCCTCTGTACTAAGGCTGCAGATAACGATCACTGTCATTACCGATAAATCCCATGTTACAGTGGCTGTTCTGAACATTACTCCCAGTCCTGCTTCACGCCACCTGTACTCCCCACTCTGTGCACCTGGAAACACCTGGACAGTCAGACTCACCCCCGTTCTGGATCCAGAGCGATGGCTCTCGGCTGGTCCAGCTCCTGCCAGAACAAAACTTTCCTCAAAGATCCATCCAGCTCCGCCACCTCGATCCGATTGGTTTCTGAGTCCGTCCAGTAAAGTTTCCTCCCTAACCAATCACAGGCCAGCCCGTCCGGGGAGGCCAGACCCGGCACCACCGTCTGGATCGTGCTGGCCCCCGACTGGTTGAAGACGGTGCGTTTGATGGCCTCTTCGCTCACGTCGCTCCAGTAGATGAGGCCCAGGGAGTAGACGTAGTCCACGGCAGCAGCGTCCTCCAGCCCTCCCACCACCACCGTGGCGTTGGCCTTTTCATGTGCCGCGTCCACGAGCCGAAGGTCTCGTCGGTTCGCATACAGCAGCAGCGGCACGCCTGCAAGAGGTGGGACAACACACGATTTAAACCTTGGAGAACATGAGATAATACATGGTTTAAACTGTGGCAGGTGGTGTCACCGCCGGGTCAGTGGCTCGCCCTGAAACATTCCAGCGTGCTGACGTAGAAACTGTCAGGTTTCAGTAACAGTCCTGCATTTTGTAGTAAAGAGGAAATGCACCATTTGTTCTGTAACCAGTGCTATAGAAAGAGTTATAAAAATATCTGAGGCTAAAACATCTGCAAACAGTCAGTGATTATAATTCTCCTGAAACACATGAATACCTGAATCTCATTGTTAATTTGAAAATGTCAGCGACGTAGAAATCTTTCTGCAAAAGCCTTTTCAGCATTGAATCTGTCTGTCGCGTGTTAATCCCAACTCTTTGTATTGATCCCTTTCTTTGTGTGTATTTGAGGAACAGAGAATATCTCGGATCTTTCTGACTCATACTGTCAGTTACTGGTGGAAATCTAATTTTCCAGCAGATAAACACCATTAACTGATAATGTGTCTGTTCCTGATGTGGACGTGTGATGTTTTCTGGTATTTGCTAAAGAATTGAACGACCCTGACTGAACCAGAACCGGCAGCCGGGGACTCTCCGCCTCCTCTCTGCTGGATCTTGGCCCTCGTCCTAACCCACAGTTTGACACATCCAGAGCTACAAGCCTCCGTGGGATCAGAGGGGAGGTCACGGAGGGCCCCCGCGGCTCCGACCGCCAGCCTGGTTTCACTCCACTCGGGGGGGGGATTTCCATCTCTAAATATTTACTAAATCACAACATCAAAACCTCAGACTCAGGTCCTAACAGGCGGCGTCCAGCACAAACTCTGCCAGGAGCAAATATCAGGAAATTCGATTCTCGGGACACTTGGAATATACAAGTTAGTGGTGTCATTAGGGCTGCAGATAATACTTAGTGTCCTCATCAATTAATCAGCTGAGCACTGCGTCAATTCCTTGATTGTTTGATCTGTAACTGTCAGAAAAGAGATTCAGTTACAACGTGGAAACAAAAACAAACTTCTGTGAGTTTCAGGCCTCAGAGGAAACAGGAACCGTGTCTCTTGTCACTCCTTCCTCTGTAGTAAGGCCGCAGCTGATGATCATTTTCATTATTGATAAATCTACTGAGCATTTTCCACATTTATCGATTGATCATTGATTCATTATCTTCAGATGGTGTGTTCACGTCTGAGGAGCTGCACAAAGGAAAAAACTCAGATTCATTTTCTATCAACAGACTAATCAAACAATCAAAAACTACAAAACAACTTATTGATTAACTGAGAAAATAACCTGCAGATGAATCAAATGTGTCAATTGTCAGAAAATGTATCTGCAACTTTTTAAACTTAATTACTCCTTGAAGCCATTTTTCATTTTTCTCTCAAACTGAATATTTTCTGGTTTTGGACAAAACGAGACATTTGACATCACGTTGGACGTTTTCACCATTTTCTGAGATTTTAGAGACAAAAGTATTGACTGAGAAAATAATCAGCACATTCATCACTGATGGAAATAACAGTTTCTGTCCTAAATAAGTAATTTAAAGGGAAGTAAACCAGGAGACTGTGTTTCACAGCTGATTCCACATCACAGCACTGAACTCAGAAACAAGCATGAGCTCCTGTTCAGAAGGAACCTGTGAGTTTCTGTGACTGATGCTTCAACGTGTCTCTGCTGACCGGAACACCTCCCATCTTAACAAAGGAAATAAGTTAGGTTTACTATTATTATTATTATTATGTTGATTATAATGGAGGTCTGGGTGCTGGCAGCCATTCATCATCAAATAAACCGACGCTCCACCTAAATCAGCCCAGATACAGATGGTGAACTGGTTCCTGGTCAAACACAAACTGGTCCAGTGCAGAGATGTCCGGTGTTAGCTGCCTGCAGGTTAACACCACACCACAACACAACACAACACAACACACCACAACATGTACCCGGTGACTGAAGGAGCCGTGAGCCGGACGGAGGCTGCTGGTCCGGGCTGCCGTGGCCGTGCTGGGCTGAATGACTTGCGTTCGTAGCGTCTGTTGTGCTAACTGCTGCTATTCCCCGAATCTAAGGTTTCAGCCTGTTTAAGTTACAAACCCCAAAGTTAGCCGGCTAACAACCCGCACACTCGGTGAAAATAACACATCCACCCTGGACACACGGGCCCGGGGAAGGCTGGCCTGGTGTACGGAGGATAGTGGGGTGTTTTTCCAGCTAAGCTGGCTAACACAGGCTGTTTGTGGTTTCATTCTCCGGAGCTCCGGCAGCGAGCAGGCAGGGAAGCACGCAGAGCTGGCTGGCTAACGTTAGCTCCGCTCAGGAGAAGCAAGCCGCGGAGAGTGGGCCCTGGCCCGGACACAGCTCCGAATATCCACCGATAAAGCAGCTTTTCCCGGCTGTTCGCAGCACTTTCACACATTACAGACCACACACGCAGGAAAATCACAGCTAAAAGGCTGATTTGAACTCAAACTCACCTCGTATGAGAAAACAAAAACTACACAACAACAGGCTCCGCAGCACGACACCCATCTTTCTCCCGTTTCTTGGCCCTGCCGCCGCTCTCTCCTCAGCGCCGTATTCCCATCGCTGCGGCCGCTTCCTCGGGCAAAAAACGCGGATTTAAAGACGATATTCGTGTTGTAATTCAGCTACGGTGCGAGTTAAACGATCCCCGCTTCCATCCTGGCTCTGGCTGCTTGCTAACTGCGTTGGATCAACTCTCGGTGTCTCACATTGTCCTGCAGGAGATCCGTCGTCTCCTTCCGCTGTGAGGAAGCTGCTCCCCCCGCCTCCGCCTCCGCCTCCTCCACCTCCACCTCGCTCCTCGACTCCGCTGCTTTCTATTGTTGTTCTGATTTCATGCTCTCAAGCCAAAGATATTGTTACAACACGGAAAACGCCCCGATCCCGACACGTTTAACTGCCGCTAAATGAGAAGGCAACACGTCCCAGATCCCAGAGGAGGGAGAGGCTGCGCTGAGGAGCCGCAGGAGCCGAAGTTCAGCTTTAACGCTCACATTCCTGCGGGACTAGTTTATCACAGTCAGAGTTCACAGCAGCAGCACGGCTCCACTCAGCTGTTCACTCAGACACCGTTTACACCTTCTCCTCTCAGTGTGGTGCAGAGAGCAGGCACTGCTCCTGCAGCCTGGCTGCAAACCTGGCTCCACAGAAACCTGACTGCTTATTCTGAGAGAAGACACAGCCGCAGAAACTGTGTTTGAAAAAGTCTGAATTCAGAGAAAAGTCACGGCGCTGAGCATAAAGTCAGACTTTAGACAAAATGTCTTAGATCTGTTGGCTCCAGACCGAACTTCAGCCCGCATCCTTCTCCGAGGACTGAGGCTCAGAGAGCGGCTGAGAAAAATCCAGAATTTGTTCCGGATTGATGTTCACTTTTTATGAGACCTGGAAAAAAGGCAGCCTTTTCAGAATTTTGATCAAAATGAGTCAGAAATCTGAAAAAGATAAAATCACAGTTACGTGATGAATCTGAGGATTTGAACGGTCTGAACTCTGAGGCACAGATGTGTCAGAGGAATATGAAAAAAAAACAAAAACACTGAGCCATTGAACAGTGTTTTTTTTTAAAAATTAATCAGATTTTTCTACAAATTGTGAGAAAAATCAACAAACTGAGGATAAATTCAAAGATTCACTGACTCGTCTTTAAAAACGGAAGGATTCTGCTTCATCTGAAATTTGAAAAAGGTAAAAATTCTGAGGCAAAAGTCCAAATTTTGGGAAAACTTTCAAACTGTTCTAAATCCTGCAGGAAAGAAAGTAGAACCGGATTAAACGCAGACATTTTGTCTCAGTGTCTGATCCAGATCAGTGTGAGTGATGGTCTGCTGTGTGTGTTTATTCCGGGCTCGTTCACACTCACCATGAATTTCTATTCATCACAAAAGACAGAAACAACTCACACATTCAAAAATCACTTAGTTTTAATCCTTACAAGAACAAAACATCAAATTCCAAACTTATGCAAAAGCATCACTTCACAAAACAAGACCAAACTATCACCATTCGTGTTATTAATTATTAGACAGAGTAAAAATCAAAGCGATGTCAGTGAGCAGGAGTCTGCGGTGCAGCTTCAGGCGTTTCACGCTTCAGTGTGTGCAGAGGTTCGTCAGGCTGCTGCTGCCACCTGGTGGTGAACTGATGCTGCAGCAGCGTCTGCCCCCTACCAACACCCCGCCCCCCCGCAAAAAAAATCCCACTGAACTTCTATACAAACGTACTTATAGGAAAATAGTGCGCGGCCAGTGTACTCTTACCTATGAAAAACAATCTAATATTTAAAAAGAAGCAGGTCACATTTATCAAAAACCGCAGGATACAATAGTGCATCAGTTTTCAGAGGATTGCATCAATCGTTTAAATTTTTATCCACATGTGAAACAAGAAAAACGTGGAGGAAATACAAAACCTACACAGTGAGAGTGAGTCCGACATCTAGACTGAGTTAGTGATTTAAGAAGCAATCACAGGCTCGTATGGCTGAAGCATGGTGAAGTAAAAAGACATGCAGGTGTACATCTTATACACAGAGGGTTAAAGAACCCGATGGCGAAAAGGCCTCGAAACCCGAAGGCCCAGTGTACGTGTCTGTGTCCGCTCATACAATCCAGCACTCCTCTACATCAGCTCCACTTCAGAGGCTTCCTGAGTTTCGGGGAATAAAAATATTGCTGTTTGTTCTTAGTGAACCTTCACCAGCTGTTTCTCTACAGCCAACAGGACGAGAGGTGGATGGACTTATCTGCAGGAGGGTGAAGGGACTGATTATCTCACCAGGCGATGACTAAACTTTGCTCTCTGGCCTGTCCTCAGAGCTGAAGCCAAATAAGTCAGAGGGCAGGAATGAAAGTCAGCATGAGACTGAAAGCAGGGAAGGATTATGAGAAAAGGTAAAGTCAGACTTAAGTCCTCAAACAGAAGCTGCAGTTCTTCTAATAAATAAAATCAAATAAAACCCCCTGAAAGATTAGGGGTGTGTGTGTGTGTGTGTGTGTGTGTGTGTGTGTGTGTGTGTGTGCGCAGATAAAAATATCCTTCAGAAAAGTCCTGGTGCTCAGAATATGGTTCAAATTTAGGAAAATATCAGATTAACATGAGAATCGTGGGGCCAACAAAAAGTCTGACTTCTAGTAAATATTCAGAAAGATGGTTTTAAAAATCCTGACCTGTGGACACAAGATAAGGAAAATATCATCTTTCAGGACTTTTGGGCTCCGTACGATCCAGGGAAGACACAAATAAGAAAAGTGAAAAATAAAAGTCAGAATTCTGTGGACAAAGTCCCAGAGAGTCGGGTGATGTGATGATACACACCAGCATCAGTGATGCTCACTCCTCTCATTCCTCTGACAGACCACTCTCCATCAGCACGACTGAGCTCTGATAAGATTTTATATTTTATATTTAACATGATTTTTTCATATTGATAAAGTAATTGTATGATAATTGGTACGGATATCTCCAGACCAAATTACATCCTCTATGAAAAACAATGAAGCTTTTGGTGATCTGAGAAAAAAACCTGTTTTATTTTACCTTAAAAAGACGAGGAACTTTCTGTGGTGGAGGATTTTTTCACCCTCTCCTATTCCAAGAGAAGAGAGCATCAGTTTTACTAAGCGCACGGGTCTGAGTGTGTCGTCCGAGGGTCAAAGGCTCGTTTACTGGTGCTTTAGGACAATAACCAGTAACCATCCTCAGTGAAGTGTAAATGAAGCGGAGACGCTGTCAGAGTCCAGTGTTCTCTGTCATCCTGGTTTAACGTCTCCAACACGGTGAAGCAGACGTTGGCTTGTTGTGTAACTTTGTGCTGTTTAGAAATGAAGCTATTATCACACGAACAATCGTAGGTGAACTCATGAAGTCTTGCTAATTGTCCTCTCTGAGCTTCTGTCTTGAGGTTTTCCCTCCTCACACCTCGTAGTGCAGGTCATTGAGCTCCAGTCTCGTGTAATGTCGTCTGTCGAAGGACTCCATCGCCTTCCGTCCGCCGACGGCCAGAGCCAGTGTGAGGATGGCGAGCCCCAGCACCATGAACGCTACCACGCCGCTCTTCACCGCCCCCCGGGCCGCTACCGCTTTCCCCCGGCCGACGCTCGAGTTCTGGAGGGCGTGGTCGGACTGGAGGGGGCCTTTGGGGACGATGACCAGACTTGCTGCTGGAGTCGTCCTCATGGTGGACGGCTCAGTGGTGGTGGTGGTAGTTGTGGTGGTAGTTGTAGTGGTGGTGGTGGTGGTGGTGGTGGTAGTTGTGGTGGTGGTGGTGGTAGGAAGAGGAGTAGTGGCAGTAGTGGTAGGAATAGTGGTGGTGGTAGGAAGAGGAGTGGTGGTGGTAGTTGTAGGAGTTGTTGGGGTAGTTGTCATAGTGGGAACAGTGGTTGTAGTTGTTGTAGCGGTTGTTGCAGTTTTCGGCTGTGGTTTGACAGTATTTCTACGTTCAGCCACTTTGCCTGCTGTTACAACAGGAAGTGATGTCATGGAGCTCAGAGTGGGCTGGGTGACGGTGGTGGTGGTGGTGACAGTGGTGGTGGTGGTGGCAGTGGTAGTGGTGGGAGGACGAGGTTTTCCTTTCTTTGTGGTCTTGTTTTGCTTTTTGCTGGTTTTGTTTGGCTTTTTTGTCGTCGTGGTGCTTGTGGTAGAAGCTGCTGTTGTTGTTGTTGGTGGTGTTGTTGGTGTTGGTGTTGGTGTTGTTGGTGTTGTTATTGTGGTGGTGGGTGATGGAGGTATCGCAGCCATTGTGGCGATGATGATGATGGGTGCAGGTGCTGTCATGGTGGCTGGTGCCTGTGTGGTTGTGGTTGGCGGTGAGGTTGTGGCTGTTGTGGTAGTGGTGGGTTGTGTGGTTGTTGTTGTGGTGGTGGGCAGTGTTGTTGTACTTTGTGTGGTGGTTGTGGTTGTAGTTGTAGGTGTAGTCGGGGTCGGTGTGGTGGTGGAGGTGGTTGTCGTGGTGACAGGTCTCACAGTGGTTGGATGAATCAGTCCTGTGAAAGAAAGAAGGCAGACATGTTTACGACCTCAGCCTGAAACTGAGCAGCTACCTGACTGACTCGTTTCTGAAGAAGTTAATTTGTGTGATTTTATTTTGTTTCCTGAAAACAGGAAAAGGTCTGTGGCGGCTGTGGCGACTGTGGCGACGGCAGGCTCCTTTACCTTTGTAGATGTCGTAGGTGTTGACGCCGTCCTGAGCCTTCATTAGAGGACAGTCCTGCTCCGTCTGACAGTGGAACAGGAAGCAGTTATCATCACTGGCGTGTTTGTTGGCGTTGAACACGGCCATGTTGCACTTGGCACCTGCACACACACAAAAACAAAGTGGCGTGAACTTTACAGACGTTCTGACTCAAACAACAGGTTCCTGATGCACTGCTGCCTGGGACGTGTGTGATCCTGGGATATTTTCACATTTCATTCGTCTCACTCAGAGTTTTCTGTGTAGATTTGTGAGTAAAGCTCTCACAGCTCAGCCTGGAACAGAGTCTCACTCTGACCCGCTTCACTTCCTTCAAAGGCCGACGTCTAGACTCGATCCCAAAACGCAGCTCGGGGCCCGTGGCGATGTGACGCTGTTAGTGCAACAACATTTGGGCACAAGATGACAATAAAGAAACTTTCCACAGGAGGATTTCAGTAAGATACAGCAGTGTTACCTGAACAGAAGCTTTTTCTGGTGTTTTCCTTTTACAAAAAAAAAAAAAAAAAAAAGAAACTGACTGACTCAGGACAGAGAGCCCGAAGTGTTCAGGACGTTTTACAGTGTAAGACTGGTTGGGTCAGCGCCCTCTGGTGGACAAACTCTGGGACGGAGACACTGTTTCTAAATGACCTCAAATATGTCTTTACCTATTACCTACTGCTGTGCTGGAATAAATGATCCGAATTTAAAGTTAAGATTAATGCAGAGCAGCACAAGGATAAAGTGACTTCAAATTCAGATTCAGTTACCTCAGAGTTGAACTGAAGAACCTTCATCACCGCTGCCTGATTTACACTCACATGACAATGAATGTGCAACGAGCTGAAATCAGCCATTAGATCGATCTGAGGTTTTCTCATCACTGTATGATCCAGGCAAAGGTGCTCAGACGCCTCTGGTCCTTAAACCCAACATCCAGGTGTCTCTGACAATCAGTCCAATATCCCTGTAAATCTGTCTCACCTGGTTTGACTTCCTCTGAGCAGCAGGCGAGGACACAGTCCCTCTCAGACCGGACCGCCCGAGCATCCATGGCCGTCGTCGGTCTGTTTAAGGCCAGTCTGACGTTGACTCGAGCGCTCTGGTGTTGTCTGGAGAAGCAAGTCTCTGGTTCCACAGCTGACACAGGAAGTGATGCCAGCAGTACCAGGACAGCGGCGGCGGAGACGAGCAGCCGGAGCGTCCACGAGGGTCGACCTGACTCTGGAGGAAACATGGCGGCAGCAGAGCTACGGTCTGATCAGAAATGTCTCAGTGTCCACAGGAGAGCAGAGATCCACACGAACGTACTGCGGGACGGAGGAGACAGGAACCAGCTCACATTAATGATTCATGGAAACTGCAGTGACTCAGAGTAACAGAGCTTTGACACAGCTCTGATTTTAAAGGCTCTGTTCACCCAAATCACACACAAACAGAAAACCCTTTTCCTCTCAGTATGTAACAGCCTGTGACCAGGACTCCTCTCAGAACAGGAGGCTCTGGGACCAGGCTCTCTGTGCTTCCACCGAACTGGTGACAAACCAGGATGTTTTGGGTGAATGTCAATAAAAAGACACCGGTGTGATGGACAACAACAAACGGGACGAGCCCTCAGTCGTCAGGGTGAGAAAGATGAAACTACATTTCAGCTCAGTCTGATTAAAACCATGAGAAAGTCTTATTTCCTCCAAGGCGAAAGCTCACAGATCAGACGCGAAGCATCACGTAACGTCCCGTCCAAAGCTGCTCCGCTTCAAAAAGCCACAGTGCAAAGAAGAGAGAAGCTTTAACAGATTATCTTTAAACGAGTTTCTGAAAGTTTCCAACTTTATGATTGGACGTTTTTTGGACTTTCTCTTCAAACGCACGTCAGTCCGTCTCACTGGCAGCTTTACTGCTTACGTCTCTGTCCCTCAGTCCCAGATCTGTCTCAGTCGACAACAATAGAACAGAAAGAGAACAAAATTAGAAACCAATCTGTGGAGTAAAAATAGAAATCTAAAAACGGAAGAGACTGAAGGAGCTTTGCTTCTGTTTTTAGGTTTGTGCTGAAGGTGAACGAGGTCGGTCGTGATTTTACACACTGAGGAAAAAACATCTAAAACATTATGATTTAAAAATCCAAGACATTTTTAAACCTGTGTGTTGATTTAGTCTGTAGCTCTCAACGTGTCTTCGACGTGTCTCGAAATGTCTTGTATTTAGAGCAGAAACTCACCGGGCTGACAGCGGGAACAGTCCTCCATCAGATGCTCAGCAGCTCTTTGGGTCCACAGTCCACAGAGCAGGACTTTACCCCGTCTCCTGTGTGGGACAGGGCGGCATTAATTCTCCCTTATCTGCTTTACAGCTGGTGCTATCTGACCCACTATCAGGGAGGTTGGTAACCAGGTGCACCTTGGTCACGTCTGGAGCCTCTAAGGATCTGAGTGATCAGACTCGACCTGAACAACCTGGAGAAGTTCAGGTTTCTGAGCGTCAGCATCACAGTTAAACACAATCTGTCAAAAACACAGAGAATTAAACATCAAAACACAACGAGACGAGAGGAATTCAAACAACACACAGATCAGTCCTACCACACCTCACAGACGCTGAGGATGAACTGAGGAAGACTGTGGTGAGAGCTCAGGAAACAGTAAGAGCCTCAGCTGATTCTCTGCACTGATGTTTATCATGTTTCATCACACTCGGTTTAAAGCGTCTTCTTCAGATTCACAATCTCAGAGCTCGAGCTTCAGCCTCTGATGCTGATCGAACACTCAACGGCCCCTCACACTAACTCTAGGCGAAGCGAACTCTTCGATCTCGGCTGCGCGAACCCGAGGCGAAGACGTGTCCGCAGAATGCGAGCGAAACTGAGCTAAGAACTTCGCGGCTGCGTCGTGCTGAGCGGCGGAGGACCAGAGAGCTGAGAGAGGAGGAGGACGGTGCGTGGAGGTCGGACTTTCCAGCTAACAAACATCGGCTCGGTCACATCGCTACGTCGTTAGCTTGTTAGCTGTTTGTGGCTAATAAGAACTTCTCTGGGCGAAAGCGAAGCTAAAAGCCGCTTCGCGTTTGGTGTGAACGCACCGGGCACCGGGTCTCGGGACGGGGTCTTTGGCTGAAGGCCACAGCGCAGAGTGAATCACCGAGGCGCCGAACGTGTGGAGGAAACAGCCCGGATCTCGTTCACAGGCTCGGAACACGCTGCTGGTTCCTGCCTTTGTGTAACTGTTCGCCTCTGGGTTCTCCCGTGTTCGACCTGCCGCACTAACATGTCGCTGTACTGGTTTTAACGGAGCTGGCGATAGCAGATAATTCAGCCTGAACTGGGACACGGCAGCGGGCTTTCATCCGGGTTAGACCTCGGTTCATTTTCCTCCGCAGCTCCATATTCCTACCTTTCTTTTCCCCGGGGACGCAGATTAACTCGGCGCCGCATCCATCACCCCTCCGTCGGTCGGTCCTCAGCCTGATGAGTCGGTGTTTGACTGGAAACTGGAAGCTCACCGGCAGCGATCTCTACCAAACCAGTTCAGTCCCAGTAAGAGAAAAAGCAGGCTCAGCCATCCCGAGAGCACATGTTGATTAAAATAAAAGACCTGGGTGGACTGAGGACCGAGGGTCTCCCAGATGAGTCGGTGTTCTCCTGCTCCTGATGCGGAATAACGGAGGCTGTGTCCGCCGTCACCCACGGTCACATTCCGGGAATAAAAGCGAGTGTGTCGCCGACATGTCGGAGCTCTGCTCAAAGAGCCACGAATCCGTCAGCAGCTCCTGGCTCCTGCGGCTCCGGGACGATGAAGCACATTACGCGATGGCTGGTGCGGAGGATCTGCTTCAGTCTGACCCATTTCAGTCTTTGTCCTCTGGTGGAGGGAGGGGGGAGGGATGGAGCCTGCATCCAAAACCTGTCTGCAACACTCTGTCTAATTATTACCATTAATCAGCTTCAAAATAAATTCACATGCACGTTAAACAAACGATAAAATGCTGATTCTTTCCCCCGGAAACGCTGATTTTAAACACAAACCTCTGTTTGAACGAGACATTTATAGGAAGCTTCATCAATAATTGAAGATGCTGAACGTGAACAATGAGAAGGGAAAGCTTTTCTCCTCCAGCTCAGATTTCCAGCAAATGTCAGACACATTTATTAAGCCTGAAATCAGAGCGTTAAATAAAGTTTGACCGCAACAGAAGCGAGAACAGAAAAACATCTCAGTCTGAGTCAAAGTGATCACATATTAAAACTCACATTATATCCAAATTCAGACTGAGTCAGATGTGTGGAGGTTTTTTTCAGCCAAGAAACAAGAAATAAAAGTGAATGAAAGAAAAACAGGCTCCAAAATAAAGATGGTTTCTCAAAATCCTGACACTGAGCGAAAGTTATGAAATTTAGAAACACAATGTTTTAATGTTTCACACAGTTTTAAAGTAACAGGTGAAACTGATTGGTTTTAAAATCAGAATGAACAGTTTTTGATGAACTAACTTTTCACCTTTTCTTTCTCTTCCTGGCAGAAAGGTTTCCACAGTACGACCCCTCCTGTTTGCACAATGATAGTAAATATAAAAGGTGAATTCATGGATAAAACAAAATTAGATTTCAAGGCAAATCTGAGCATTTTCCATAAAACACCCAACAAATGCACCGCTTCAACCGGTTACAACTAAAAACTGCAGTGGCCAGTTTGTTTTTTTTTTTAATGAAATTATATATTTGTGAACCGACAATATAAAACTTTGTGAATGAAACAAAGACCAACAGGAAGTGACATGTTACAGTGGATGAATGTGGTAAAACTACACCCGCTCTCAGTGACTGACGACCGCAGCCAGGACATGAACGCGGCCTTTAAAACAGCAGGAAGTGATGCGACGTCTCTGTGTGTGTGTGTGTGTGTGTGTGTGTGTGTGTGTGTGTGTGTGTGTGTGTGTGTGTGTGTGCCCTCCAAATTAACAGATATTTAGTCAATATTTTGAGATATTAAGGACATTTCTGTGTTTAAGTCAAAATTATTGGTGAATAAGTCAAAATCTTGGTTTATCTCAAAAGTCAGACTTTAAAACGTTCGATGACTTCATGATGTTGATCCATGTTTTTGTTCTCTGACTCAAACAGAAGAAGATTTTCATTCCTCTGGGCACAAACTGTGAAAACACTACTTTACTTTCATCACTCCATCATGTTCCAGAGCTCCATCCACGATCAGCTGCGTCCTGGTCCTCCTCTGGACTAAAAGACAGGACACTGTCCTGCATCAGCAGATAATTCTGTCCTCTCTTCATTCAATATCCTCCATCTCCACATCCTCCTGGGATCCAGCTGCTCTCCTCTTCTTCTTCTTCTTCTTGGTCGGAGCTGACGAGGAGTCCTGCTTCTTTGGTGGTGGAGCTGCCGATTCAACTGAGGAGCAAAGAAGCAGCAGAAACATCCTGATACAGGTGAAGGTAAAGGTGCACATATCCACTGTGCTCTGTCTGAGACGCGGAGAGAAGCAGACTCAGCTCACAGCAGCTTCCTGTCACTTACCGTCCATAGTGGCTTTCTCCTGCTGCATGTGCTGCAGCTGTTTGAGCAGCTTTCGTTTCTTTTTCCCTGACAGAGTGATGTTCGTTCGTGGACTCGACCTGAAAAAGAAATTTATAAAAAACAACACAGATTCTTTAGTTTGAGTGGAATCAAATTAGCGATGCAGAGTTCAATCGGTTTCTTTAATCGACGCTCGGCCACGTTAACAAACAAAAAACTAACAAACCACAGATGAAGGTTCTCCCAGTCTCCCCACAGCCAACCCTGGTTTTACTGGTTTTATATAAGATAATACACAAACCTTGTGTACATGAGGGGAGTCACCTGTCTGACTCTCACCTGTCTGAGTCTGCAACTACACATGTAAGTACAACGCATCAAACAGTAAGAGGCTCCACCAAGTGGTGTGCTCAGGTACTACAGCAAACTGCAGCACATTCTCTCATGTCCTTGTCTTCTGAACGGTCAGTTAATATATTTTTAATCAATTAAATCATTTAACAGCACGTCCAGGCCTGTCCTCTTACCCACTGAAGAATTTCATTATTAAATAATATTTATAGAATTTCTTAAATTCACTATGTTTATAAAAATAAACTTAAATCTGTCAAATCAGTGTCAGAACAACCTGATTACATCCACCTTTACTCAGAAAACATCCAGCCCTACTCAAACAGAATAACTGTGGCAGGTGTTCATCACTGACTTTCTCTTCTTCAGGTGATGGACGGTGATGAGACCTTGATCCACCACGGCTCCGACTATCTGATGTTTCTTCCTCTTCTCTCGACTCAGGACTCGCCGTCGCTTGAAAAGCTTCTTACCGAGCTCCTGCAAGAAAACAACAAGATGTCGACATCAGTCCAACAGCTTCCATCTCTCAGCTGCTCACGTCCCTGTGATGTTGCAGGAAATGATGTCACGTTAAAAACCAGACAGGGAGAAAAGACGTCAAAGATCCGAGAAAAGTCCAGAAACTGAGAACAGATCAGTGAATCTGAACTTTGTTTTTTCTGCCTTCACATCAGTCATCTGATGACCCCTCACATTTACCGGCTGACCCTTTAGAGGGGCTCGACCCCTAGGTTTGGAACCTGTGGACTAAACTATCTACCTGTATATAAAGCTGTTCAGAGCAGCTACAGCAGGAAAAGACTCGGGATCAATGATGTGATCAGAGACCAGTCACAGCAGACAGGAAGTACAGTGAGTACAGGAAGCTGATGATACGCTCCCTGTCCCTGACACAGACTGAATTAAAAGACGCTGGTGATCCTGCTGTTAGCCGTCCATGCTAGCTGCTAACTGTCCCTGTGTAATGCTCCGCTCTGGTCAAACAAACATGAGCAGGCAGTGACAGCGTCTCCTCCTCCTCCCCCTCTTCCTCCTCCTCCTCCTCCTCCTTATCACCTCCTCCTTCATATTAAAGCGGGTTTGCTCACGGTTTTCGGTCTGTTTATTTTCCCTCCTGGAGGAGCCATGCTGATCCTCTCACGTGGACACGGACACGCTTCTTCTTCTACGGTTTAAATTACCGGCAGCTCTTCTTCTTCTTGTTTTTTTTTTTTTTTTTTTTTTTTTTTTTAAATGGCGGCTGATTAGCGACGTGACTGTGCGTTACCGCCGCCTGCTGAGCTGGAGCTGGATCAGCCTGGAGGTTCCAGCGTATTTACCGGATCTGGACTCATGGTCTGGACCTTTGAATGGATCCAGTGTTTCCAGTACTGGGTCCTGGCTGGGTACAGGCTGACAATAAAAATATTATTATACTATAAATTACACTGTTATACTACAATTAGGGCTCCTCAGCAGAGGGGGCCCGAACTCTGGAGGAACAAACAGCTTCAGCTGAAGGAGGTGTTGGGAGATCCAGCTCTATCCAGGTCAAAGCTCCAGGTGATGGAGCCGAGCAGGTCTGTGAGCTTCAGATCTTTCAGCCCTGTGGCCATTTCACTGAGGCTGGATCCTGATCCTGGATCAGCTGCTGCTGTAAACCCTGTGGATGTTTCCCACGCTGACGGCCGATGGATTTCCCTGCTGCACAGACCCAGAGGGGATATTGATGACTTCTGACTCATTTCTCTCTGCAGCCTCCAAACTCCAACTCTCAGCACTGACCGGATTATAACAGTCTGTCTGTTCCTGCACATCTGGACCCTCCACCGTCAGGATCTCCATCCACGGCAGCTCAGATTTAGCCGTAACAATAAAAGGATTGGACACTGTAATTGGCTTATTTTTCTTCCCTCCTCTTAGAGAACAAACTCTGATCCAGAAATCCTAAAGAGAATGTACGACAGCGTTAATGATCTCTGACACAACATGAATGGACTCACATTTGTGAAGTTCCTCTGAGAGTCTGGGATCAGTTTGACATGTCGTTGAAGTTTTGTTTTGGGCAGGATTTTTGGTGATTATTCATGCTCTTTTATTTCAGCTTTGGAGGAGTTTCAACTTTTCCTTTGATTTAAAGCCAGTCTGGAAATTAGGCCAAATGTTTTCAGTTTTTTTTTAAGCTTCTTTCTCATCTGAACAAGAAAAGAGTTTCTGTGAGTTTTCAGACTCTCAGACTCTGCTGCTGACAAATCTGCTTCCAAGCAAAACTGTGCCCCCTGTGTTCCCATTAATATGGTCCTTCAGTGTGTGAGGGTTTCCACCATGCTCTTTACCAAATTATGAAAATGTTTCTGTAAAAAACTTAAACCTGGTTTTGGTGTTGGGGAAGCAGGAGCCACTGTCTCACATCTCATGTGCTTATCTCTTTGTGCTGTTAACAGCTGGTTAGTCAGCTGGTTAGTCAGCTGGTTAGTCAGCAGGGTCAGTTTTGACCCAGTGATTTTTTACTGCCTCGTTGCTTTAAACAGACGTAATAATGAGCCAGTGTCAGCCGTTTTGTGGACGACACCGAGGACTGATGCAGAGTCGATGCTGTAACGTTACTGAGCGAGAAGAATCTGCTGAGTGATGAGTTTCAGTCTGTGTTGGAAACGTGTTTCAGTCCAGCTTTGGTTTTTAATCGTCTGTCAGTGGAAACTTTCCGGGTGTTGGTGCGTCGAGCTGCTTGTTTCTGAGCCAACATGACTCAGCCTGGTGAAACCTCACTGACACTTCACTGCAGAAGGAGGCTGAGATGAACGGAGTCGATCTGCTGACGAGTCAAGTTTGTGAGTGAATCCATATCAGTCACTTTGTTAAATGCTGAGTTCTTCACTGAGACTTCTCGTACGTATGAATGAGTTTTTCAGCAGGTTTGTTGTGGTCTCAGGGTTTTGATGGTGGGAGACAGCGGACTGAGCACTGAGAGGTCAGGAGGTCACTAACACTGTTACAGAGGCTCCTCAGCTCTCCACAGTAACTACCAAGGATGACTCATCACTAACCACTCTCTCACTTTATTGCTTTTTTCTATCCTACACGTGTGAGACCAGAAACGATGATTCAGCTCCTGAGAATAAAGTCTGGATGTGAAAATATTCATCTGCCATCCAACACATCGCGTGTAGGAGGGAGGTCTGACTTAACCTATGAGACGCACATACAAAGCAAAGAGGCCCCAGGACTGAACCCTGGGGCAAATCACTGCTCCCAGTTTAAAGCTGGAGGTTTAATGGTTGTTTCCATTATGAGTCAATCTGGTAAATCATTTGTTCGATTCATGGATGAAGGATTTGGTTTGTAAACTGGTGTCTCTGTGAGCTGAGGTCAGTTTGTTGTGACGTAAAACAGAATATAACCTGTGACAAAGAGACATGGAAGAGACATGGAAGACACAGAGACTGAGACAAGTTACTGTCAAATGTTTAATCCGTTCAGTACAGGGTGTTTATCTCAGTGCAAGAGCCAAAAACAACAATATCGAGCCGTGTTTGGTTTATGTACAAGTCTGAACGTTGGCGCTGAGAAGCAGAACGAGCCGTGGAGGGATCAGAGACACTGAGGACAGCAGGGGGTCCAACACAGGAGGCGAGACAACACACAGCTTCGATCGGAGCCCAAAAACAGCAGCAAGGAAACAGAAAACTGGACGAGTGAACTGAGCCGAGCGTCAAGAACCAAAGTGAAAATAAAACAAAACGGCAAGTCGTTTTTTCTTCATTTCAATCAAACACAAGTCAATGGACAAAATTAATGGTATATATATTTATATTTATATATCTAAAGTGCATTATGGTACAAAAATATAGAGGGTCAGCAGCACCTCGATACATTTCCAAAATAAATACACCATTCAGACAAAATAAATTACTGCAAAAAAAATCTGACATAATTGGAATAAAAAAGAAAAAAGCAAGGATTCACAAAGATTAAAATCTGTTGCCCCACAGAGCATCAAATAAGTTTTTTAATCATATTCTGCTATCTATTCTGATATATTTAGAATATTTACAGACAATAAATATTTTCCAATTTCTTTCCAAACAATCACTATTACAGAAGACTGTAACGTGAGGGTTTAGGAGTCCACTGCGTCTGTCCGTAGGTTTCTGAAACAGACCATAGAAAAAGAAAAGACAGGTTATTGTTATTGTCCTGTTTACTGTTGTCAGGACACACTCAGATTAAACACGTTCACATTAACATGTGTGAAATTCTCATCTGTGGTTTAAGCTGAAGAAAAGCAGCAGGAATTCCCTGGAAACTGTTGGTTGATTGTAAATAAAGAAGTGAAAGTAAGTGCGAACGGTTTCTGATCACACTGTGACCTGTGGACTCACCTTTGTCAGAGACTGACAGCGTTTTAAAGCAGCGCCCTCTGCAGGCCGAGCAGAGATCTCCACTCCAGGTGGAGTCCGCTCCCGGGCTCGTCCTCCAGCCTCCATCCCAATGAACGTGCCCTCCTCTTCCTCTTCTCTCCCTCCCTCCTCTTCCCAGACCTCCCTTTCTTCTTCCTCTTGCCGGACGCTTTGAGGACGCCGTCTTTGTACGTCTGAGACTTGTTGGTCTCCTGTGGCAGGTTGGTCCCCTCCTCCTCCTCCAGCCTGAAGCTGATGGGGAGGTTCTTGGTTCCTCCGGGGGGTTTGGAGTGCAGGGTGCTGCCGGTGGTGCTCAGGTTGATGCCCAGACTGACCCCCGGCAGCCCGACGCCGGCGCCGCTGCTGCTTCCGCCTCCTCCGGTGGTCCGGACGGGAAGGTCACGGATCTCCGCCGTGTGGACTTCGTCCAAAAGCTCCTGCAGCCACATGCGACGCTTAAAGTCCTGCAGCGTCCGGCCTTTGTCGTGCATCAGCTGAGCGTGAGTCACAGAACGTTTTCTGCAGAGAATCACACAGAAAATCAAATATCAGCATTTACACAGATGATTAAGATTCACTGAAGAAAGCAGCTCTGGGAGGTTCAGTGAGCCCCCAGCAGAGGGCAGCATACGGACACGAATGGGTGTGAATGAGGCTTACACCGAGCAGCTGCAGCAGAAAGATGAGTTTTAGGAACATTCTTTGGCTTCTCCCTGTTTTTTCCACGTATTTAATGAGCTTTCTTTGTCTCCTACATTCAGATAAACTCAGAGATCCTCTCACCCTCTCCTCACTCTTCAGTTAAATTGGTTAAGAAAACTTTGGACAATATTCCCAATAACTCCCTGCTGCATCCACGCAGTGAAATGACATGATTCATGGAACCGCAGGAGCTGAGTTTGTTTCCAGGGTTGTTAAAGCTGATACAGAAGATCTCCACCCTGCCGGAGGAGGTCCAGAGGACTTTTCTCTCTCTTTCTCTTCACAGAAAAATGCCAGTTTTCCTTCTGATTGTTCATTGTTATGATTGTAGCAAAGCAAAACCTTTGGCCCTTCACTTTTCATTAGTATGGATGTTAACTGACAGCTTCATGGCAGTCAGGGCCCGAGGGGTCAAAGAGCTGTGCCACGAACGTTTTAAGCCAATTAACTGTCGTCCAAATGAAAAAAACAAAGACTTGGGGCCGAACTCTGCTGCGATTCTTCAGTTTCAAATGAAACTGACTCCTAAGAAGTCCCAGGGGAAAAACCCTGACGAGGCCTGCACTGTCCCCGAAAACCGTTCTTTTCAAATGCTGTTCTGAGTGGACTGATCTGCATTTGGATCCAAACCTGTTTTAAATTACACACAGCGAGAGAACGTCTTGATTTTCGGGGAACATCTAAATCATGTCAGATGATATCTGAGCTCTCATGGGAGGCCTGAGCATCAGCTCCTGCTGAACCACCGTCACATTTTCCAGAGTGCGCACACCGAGCGTGTTGTTGTTTTCAACTGGCAGGAGGCAGAAATGCACTTCCTGTGCCTCGTCTGCAGGAATTTAAAAGAAGAAGAAGAACTGAAGAGTGTGCAGACTGGGTCTATACGTTCACATCCAGACTGTCCACTACCGATCAGATCATAATCCCAGGTGTCTTAAGGAGTTTTTGTAAAACATATTAAGGCCCCAGCGAGATTTGAACTCACGACCCCTGGTTTACAAGACCAGTGCTCTAACCCCTGAGCTATGGAGCCCTGAGCAGGTGAGCCCCGCCCACAAGACTCTGGCCACCTGCTGAGAAACCACCACATCATGTCACTGCAGACTTCAGGCTCATTAAGGAAAGCAGGTATCTGCTGGAAGATGAAAGAAAACTTCACTGAACAAACGTATTCATCATGTGAAGTAAGTCACTGAAATCACACCAAGAACAAGGTCTCACATTTTAGGAAAAGTCACTGAGGCCCCAGCGAGATTTGAACTCGCGACCCCTGGTTTACAAGACCAGTGCTCTAACCCCTGAGCTATGGAGCCCTGCCACTAACAGGCCAGGCGGTGGTGCTGTTCCCTCAGAAAACTGCAGGGAGACTGGCTGCACTCACCGGCTGCAGCTGATGACCTGTCTGCTGGCTGCTTTCACTACATCACTGGACTGTGATGAAGTTCTAACGCCTGAGAGCAGCAGAAGAAGAGGAGCTCCAGCTCTGACTGTGACCAGATGGGACGAGGTCGACCTGTTATCTTCCCAGATACAGTCGGAGCAGCAGAAGGATTCGGGCTTTGCTTTGCCGCGGTGTCGCGTTACTCAGAGTCTTAACTCTTAGAAAAACAGAGAGGCAGAGGGCACGGCTCGAAGCCTGGGAACGAGCGAGCGCCAACGCCGGCCAAACACCTCAGGTGTCTGAGCACACAAACACACCCGCTTCAATGGCAGATACCGGCCGTGATTAGGGCTCAGTGCTGGCGCTCAGCTGTCAGAGGTTCCCATGATGCCCTCTGCCTTCCAGCTTTATCTGGAGCGTGTGCAGTTTACGGTTTGGATTCATGTATGAAGGTTTTACAGCAGGGACACGAACATTTAGCTGGAAAACCTGCAGCCTGTTGAGCAGCAGGAGACACACACACACACAGAAACTGTGTTTATCTGCTGCATATTAATACTGTCCTGAACAAAACTCACCTCCCAAACACAGAGGGAGCCCCTGAGAGCAGCTTTTGTTTATATGCATACAGATATTTCCTGTAAAAACACACACACACACACACTCTTTGAAAACTGATCTGGCTCTGTTTTTACCTTCAGTATAGCGAACATCAAACACTCTCCAGTGAGAGGAACGGAGGAGGAAAATGGCCCAGACACATCCTGAGGTGGCAGCGCTCCAGCGCCCCCCATCCTCGGCCTACCTGATGCTAATTGTTTCTCTCTGTAGGAGACGAATGAAAGAGGGAGTGTGTTTCCTAAAACCAGTGATGTGTCATTTCCCAGTGCCGCCCGCTTGAAATACTTTGGCTCGCAGTCACAGGTTTGTCGGTTCAAATCCTGAGGCTGGGATATGGACCCCCGCCTCGGCCCTGATGTCTGTGAACCACAGCAGCTCTGGTTTCTGTCCTCTAACGGTTCTGCTTCGGATCCTGATCCTGGAGGTTCAGAGGCTCAGAACTCTCATCCTGACTAACTGGACAGGAAATAAGAAAAAAAACTTCCTGCTAAACTTTTCTCTCATCTCAGCGCAGAAACCTTTGGTCTCTTTCTGCCTCTAAAAATATTCAAAATAAACCTCTGAGAAATAAAAAAGGATCAGGAGGGCCGGGACACACGGAGGCGACTCAGCACCGCTGAACATCCGAAACTGCAGAAAACCATCGAACGTGAGTTTAAAACATCGAATCAGATTCCAAATGTTTTTAGCCTCCTCTGGTCACGAAGCTGCTTTTATCTGCGCACAGTTCACGTCCAGCTGCTGCGTTCACCATTTGAAAGTCTGAGATTTTTTTAATAGAAAAAAAAAATCTCCAGGTTTCAAAACAGTATGAAACATTATTTTAGCTTTTACACATCAGCAGCTGATCTGCCAGTTATTTTCCTGATCGGTTCATTTATCTTCTGATCAGGAAACAGTGAAACGTCCATCATCATATCTTAGTGTGTGAAGTAAGAATAAAAAGAGAAGCAGCAAATCCTCACATTTCTAAACTGATGAAAGAAATTTTTCTCTCTGCTGATGAATTCATGAATCAGCTGCTCGATGCAGACAGATCTGAAACCGTCCTGACCCGTGTGCTGGGCCTCTCTCTCTAACATCACCGAGTCCCTCTGCTTTCAGCAGCTGATGAAGGGGGTCAGAGGTCATCAGCGCGCACCGCAGTGTGAGGTTTTACAGTTTTCATCGCACCCGTGTTTTCCTTTCCACTCAGGTGGAGTTATCCCCGTCCCAAAACCCTATGAAGTGCATATCACACGGCGGGTGTAGGTCTGCCGCCCCAGCGCCGGCGTAACAGGCCCCACACACACTGAGAGAAAAGTCTCTTGTCCCGAGTGTGGAAACTGCTGGAAGCCGTTAACGTTCACGTAAACCTGGACAACACACGCTTTGAATCACTTTAAAGACTCAGCGCTCTTCCTTTAGCAGCCGGCCCCAAAACTCCAACTGCTGCCACCAAAATGCATTTCAGATGTGATCTGTCTCCCCCGGACTCCGTGCTTAATTCAGGCGGAGGGGCCAGAAGTTTAGAGGAGAAAATCTTCCTCACAGATTGTTCCTGAGCTACAGAAATCCAACAGGCAGCCTGCTTTCAGGGCATCCTCCCACTGCTTCATTATAAACCGATTACATCCAAAAACTGTCTCAGAGATATTATCTTTCCAAAGGGAAAAAGCCCTCAAAGTGTGCTTAGCATTCTGGCTTAACAACTTGAAAGAACATTTATTCTGCTTGGCATCAAACACCTCAGCAGGAGCAGCAGGTTTGGTTTGGTCCACGGCCGAGGCGAACATCAGCATTATTCATTTCCCTCCTTAGCAAAGACTTAAAGTCTTTGTCCAGGGATGGACACCAGAAAGCTACGAGGACACATTTGCCTGAAAGGCTGAGAGCTGCTGCCCGGGCCCCGAGAGTGTCAGAGGGAGAGGAGCAGCAGCAAAAAGCCTCGGAGTCCTGCACAGAAAGCAGCAGCGAGGAGGTGAGGGGGGTTCAGCCCGAGCTGCTGGGAGTTTATCACACGGAGACGGTTTCTGCTTAAGGTAAACACACAGGTGGGCGAGCGCTAACTAAACAGCTGCAGGCACGTTTCACAAATGAACACATTTTCCAGCCCTGCTCGCCCACCATGCAGGGGGGAGCAGAGCTGGAAATAAATGAAAGGAACATGCAAACACGGGAAAAAAAGGATCTGAAGTTTATCTTATTTTCACCGTGTCCAGAGCTTTCACTGAAAACACAGACCAACAGAGAGTCAAGAGGCTGAAGGGCTGGAAAACAAGAAATGCAGACTTACATTCTGTTGCTCAGGGCATCAATCGGCCGTCCAAAGTGTGGCACCGGAGAGCAGAGCAGGAAGAGAGCGAAGCACCACTGCTGCAGGACTCTCCTGGAGCAGAACATCTCGTCTGAAAGGAAACAAACACACGGAGAACCTGAGCTGAAAATGCACCGTCTCTCTCTGAGCTCTGACAAGCTGCCAACTCCGAGAAGCACTTTCTGAAATGATTAACCCTGATTCAGTTCACGCTCTGCAGAAACCAGCCCAGCATGTTTCAGAGCAAATTCCAGATTAAGCCACAACAAAGCTGAAATTAAACAAACCAAAACAAAAGCAGGAGGAAGGAGAAGGAGAAGCTAACGGGAAACTTACTTTCCCACAGCAGCGTCTGTCCCACACGGAAAAAAAGATAAGGTAACAGAAAATAATGAATTCACTTATGTCCTTTCTCAAACTTTCCAGTCTGACTTTCCACCACGAATGAAAAAAGTCTCAGGAGACAATCCAGGTGATGACACCTCGGGGAAGGAAAAAAATCCCCACGAGCCAAAAGACATCCAGGAGCTGCTCTTTAGATTTCAACCTTCCTCAGCTTAAAAATTCCTCAAAGTCAGAGAAGTCCAGCTGCAGCTCCAACAGTCCTCCAGGTATGCTGCGGTTAAAGGTGAGTGTTAGAGTGACGGCAGGACAGGCAGCGGCGGGACAAGCTGAGGCTGCACTGCTGCTGCTGCGGCGGCTGCAGGTCGTTCTGATGGGAACGTTTGCTGCATGCTGCCTGAGCAGGTCAGAGGCGAAGGGAAGGGGAGGACTTAAGAACAGAGAGGAGGGCTTCATCACGTCTCTGCCCACTTCATGTGGAGTCCACTGAGTGTGTGTGTGAGTGTGTGTGTGTCTGTGTGAGTGTGTGTGTGCTGCAGGAAGGTGGCGCTCGAGCAGCTTCAAACCACAGCTGGATCTATGGGGATCAGTTAGTGCCAAAAATACTGTGCAGCCACTTCATGTTCATGTTGACTGTCTTTAATCTGAAGGAGCGAATCTTTAAAGCATCACTGAGATTTATTCAAAATCTAAATATGGAAAAACAGTTTGATTAGGCAGCAACAAGTGTTCGAGCTGTGTTTCAGACGTGATCAGGTGAAGCTCGTGGTTCTCAGTGATCTGCACTGAACCGACTGAATTAAACTTCACCTGGTCTCCTGCTCCTCGTTACTGTCTGATGCACAGTGACACTGGTCTGAGTGGGAGTCACAGCAGGGACTGGGGGCCATCACTGGCCTTTATACGCTCGCCGCAGACCTGAGGAGTCAGGTGGTCCGTCCGCAGGTATGATGCTCGGCCTCCGGACGTGAGGCCGGCATGTGAGTGGAGGTCATGAGGTCATGAGGTCATGAGGCAAATTCAAACTTAGCTCCAGCTCATCGTCCGCGGTGCATGTAACGCCTCACAGAATGTCTCCAGATAACGAGATAATGAAATGATCATGTGACTTGGGTTCGGGAAGTGATGCGTATTTCATCACTTGTTCATTGAAGCAAAGGAAAAAGAAATCACAGTGAGAGAGAGCGTGACCTCCTGAACCTCTGTGAAGACATTTCTACCATCTGCTCGTCACATGACGTGAAGCGTTGACGATGCACGTCTGACATGTAAATCTGTCATCAGCTCAGACTCTGATCCCAGTGTCTGCTTCATCTTCAGTGTCAGACTCGTAACTCTTCCATCGGACGCTTCAGCAGCTCCCACAGATCATCGCATTAATCCGATCTGATTTAATCTGATCTGATCAAATAAAGAACGACTGTGGGTGGAAACCTTCAAACAGCTTCAGACCACCAACACTGTCCCTGCTCTTATGTAACCTCTCACTCTGCATCTACGAGCCCGCTGCTGTGTTTGAACGTCATGAATTAAAAAGAACAAAACAGATGTGAACTAAAACCGTGCCTGGGATTTTATGAACCTCTGACATTAGGTTAATCTGGTCTGTCCACCTCTAAATCCTGCAGCATCTTCAGCTTTAAAGTTCAAATCACATCATTTTCCACCTCAAAAGTCACAGCAAAGGTTTTCTGCCATCCGCCGAGTTTGATCTTCAACACTGAATGCAGGTAACGCAGACAGACAGACACTGCCTGGGACTGGATCAGAGCTGGATCAGAGCTGGATCAGATCAGAACATCTCAACAGCCACTGCACAGACTGGCTCAAAATCCCATGAATGTGCACAAAGCCCAGACGTCAAAGAGCCATCTCTCCTGCAGCAGCACTGCACAGCACAGTAAACATACTGTTCATTCTGTCTGACACTGTCAGGTCATGGCTGTGATGGACACTGCAGCCCGTAGGGGGCGCTAACAGGGTTCAGAGTCTGCTTTAAAACCTGATGACTCTACAACTGAGCTATTTCCATGATAATTGAGCAGCCTATGCACTGAGGCAGACTGAGAGGTGCAGTTAAAAGCTCCAGGAAAAGTCAGTGAGTGGAACTTTAGTTAAGATTTTTTTTTCAGACAAATCAATTATTTAACACACTCACATTCCACACAACACAAAAAGGCCTTTGTGTGAAGTCCACATCACAAAGAGTCAACGGGCTAAAGTGGAAGGAGCATTAATCATAGGTCTGTTGTTTCTAAACATGTTTCAGTCCCAGTACTCACGGCGCACTGGGACACGAAAACCTGTACAGTTACACAGAAACACACACATCTCAGCTCCAAACATGTGAAACGCTGATGCCACAGGCTTGTATAAACTTTTTTCCCCACAAACGATTTCCACACAGTTTTTTGGGGGTCCTGCCTGAGAGATAAGACCCGCTGTGTGTGTGTCTGAGTGTGTGGCTCAGTGTGTGTGTGTTGGGCTGCTTTCCTCTCTCACAGATCTGTTCTGAATTGTAAGAGGCGACAGCTGGAACACATTGCTGATATTTCAACACGTGTCAGTCAGAGCAGTGGAGGCGAATGGCGCTGCTGCCCGCAGTGTTTGTCTGCCTGGCTGTTGTTTGCTCTGTACAGGGGAGAGGAGGCTCCCATGTGTGGAGGATAACTCGGGAAACTCGTATGTTTTACTTAAAGCTGCTACGTGTGGATTTGTTATGTGATTATTGTGAAGGCAGATGAGACCTGTTACAGATAAAACGGCAGCAAGGCGGGAAACTGATGTGTTC
The DNA here is from genome assembly GCF_017976425.1 of Toxotes jaculatrix. Classification (NCBI taxonomy): domain Eukaryota; kingdom Metazoa; phylum Chordata; class Actinopteri; family Toxotidae; genus Toxotes; species Toxotes jaculatrix. The sequence continues at coordinate 610,036 of NC_054415.1, forward strand.
ACTCCGCATCATGTGGGTCTGCATCAGCTGTGACGGGTCCTCCGGGTGTGGACACTCTGAGTGTAATGAGCAGCATGACAGGCTGACGGTTAGCCCACCATGCACCGCCAAATGTTTAGCTAACGTTACGCATGGCCCCTGAACGCTGAGACAGGACTCTATCAGGACTCCCAGCAGTCTGTGCTCTGACTCAACACGGAGTCAGCGCGCTGAGTTAAGTCAGTCTGTGTTTTCAACTTACTCAATTATCTCTGACATTCTTGGCGACTGGTTTATTGATGCGTCCTTGATTTTCACCCAGAAATAGCAGCTCCACTGTAAAGGTCAGAACATACAATGAACATATTATTTGTTGAATCTGGAGGCTGCCAGCAGGAGATGTGGACGTGGTGATGCAACAGACTTTTCTGCTGCTCTTTTCATTCATTAGTGATCATAAACAGAATCCATTGTTCCTTCCCCAGTCATCACATGGGATATAAAAAACTCAGCATTTTGATGGTGAACGATTAGTGCCAGAGAGAATCATGGGAGTAGTTTTCCCCCCAGTTTGTCTGCAAATTAGTCGAGTTCCTCCAGTTTATGAGCTCCTCTGGTTGGAGCGGATTCAGGAACACGAAGTCCAGGCAGGTTTTTTACACCGGAGAACAAAAGGACGAGTGTCAGGGATCAGCGGTAGGAAAGACGACCTGTCCTCTAACCCCCCACCTCCTCCGATCCCCACCTTGTGCCGCACATTAAAAACATGTGTGGCACAAGGCTGGAAAGCGAGATGTTGTGCTGCGACCCTGTGAAAGCTGCTTTACCTGCACGTAAACAGGTACAAGAAAAAAGAGTTTTCCTGGCAGCGGGCAGCCTGTGGGGTCCGAGCCAGGAAAGCTGTTTTAGATTCATAGAAAATTGCTGCTTTTTGGCAGAGCACGACACACACAAAACAAATGTCCGCTTTTAATCTTTGCACCCCCCCGCCCCCTGCCTCTCTCCTTTTGAAAACAATTCTCCACACAAAGGCACGCACTGTTAGCATCCTCCCCCCAAAAATCAGTGGTCCTGACTCTGCCACCGGCTCCAACCTGAGGCCCCCACACGATACTAAGGGACATTAACCCCGTCAGGTCACAGCTCGTTCTCTCTAGGAGGTTCTCACCACATCACGAAGAAATAAGTGGACAAACAGTCATTACTTCAGAGCTGATGCGATTGGTCGATCAGTAGAAAATGAATTACACTAATGGATTCAGTACTTTAACCAAAGTTACAGCAGGAAAGCTACAATAATTATTTTTAGCATCTGATCTCACAGCTCCAACTTTTACTGTCACCTGGAATTAACCATAGACTTTAAAAGACATGGACGCACCTGTGACGTCACCCCTTGGTTTCGGGGAGTCGGTTCTGTGACCAATCCATGGGCATTGGAGCTGCGCCATCTTGGATTTTAGTGGGAGTGTACTTTCCATATTTGACGTAGAGACGGTTACTCTAAGGGTCAGCCGGCCGAGAACCCGGCAACTTAGCTCGGAGCAATATTGAGCATTTACCGGTTTTCACCGCTGCCTCCATCCACTATCCACTTACAGTTACAGCAGCACACAAACAACAGCAGCCGCTGACTGACGGAGCTGCTCTGTCCATGCAATGTCGGACTTTTTAAACTGAAAAATGAGACCAAATAAAATTGTAGCCTAGTATTCCCACAATAAACGGACTCTGAGAGCACGGAACACACCGCAGCAGCGTTCCTAACATTAGCTGCTCCGGTCCTCTATCTGTATCAGCAGCGACCAGAAATCGGCAATGAACTCATAAGCTAGCGGCAAAATATGCTAATACATGCTAATTAGCGCAAACATCAAGGTAAAATAGTGAGAAATTTACTTACCGAAAAAACTGCAGCACAGACTCCTTCGACGGTCGGTTAGTACAGTCTACGCTACAACAAGCCATACTGTCACAGAAACCTATCCGAACACTGGCAAACAAACACGGACACTGCAACTCCTGACAACCGCTGGAGGCAGCCGTAGGCCTCTGGATGTAGCCGCCTAGCCCAGCCGATGCTTTAGCAAAGAGCTAACTGCCAGTGCCTGTCTACGGGCTGTCACTCAACGTAACCACGCCCTAATTTATGTAATAATTTTAAGCCTAAATAACACCCCACAGTGTTCACGGAGGTGGAAACTATCAATAGAGACCAAAAACAAAAGATGTACCAGGCTGTAAATATGTTTTTTAGGCTGCAAAGTTCGCTATTTTAACTCCCCCCTTGGAAGTAACGTGTTCTTCTTCTTCTGTTGTTTAACGGTAGTTGTCAAACAGTTTTTAGGTGCATTACCGCCACCTTCTGGTGACAGTTATTTATGTGAAAACAAGGGAAATAAACAATCTGATAGTTTATAATGTAATGACTGTTCAAAAATGGTGACCCATCCCTGGTGCTGTTGTTTTTGGTGCTGGATGATGATGACTGAGGGATGAAGAAGAGACCATGACATGTCTCCTCACTCTCCTCTCAGGGGTGGCCTTCCTCCCTCTCTGAGCCTCTGGCTCACCTCCGGCCCTCCGCCTCTGAAGCCTCAGATACATATTTGAACGGAGGAATTGAGGAATGTGCTGGATTCTTCTGGACAGAAACACTTAGTGGCATGAAGAAGAAGTGAGTTTTTCTCCTTCAGCTCTCCTCCCTCACTCCCTCTTGTTTTACTCTCATTCACATTATACAACACACGCCCACCACAGGAACACATGCTCCACCACCGCTGTGCAACCACAAATAGTAATTCGTTGGAGTTGTACGCTGCACTGAAAACTGCAGCAGACATATTTTCAGAGGTTTGACCCTGTGACCATCTGACATAATTTGAAAAGTGCAGCCCACATAAGTACGGTGTTTTCAGCCCTGGGTTTGAGGTGTTTGAGTCGGTCATGAGAGATTTCTAAGACTGATTCCTTTGTTTACATTTAAAGCTGCTTCTGTGACTTTTAAACTAAAATACAAAGTGTGTCATATTTATACTGATATCATATGAAATGCTGAGGTCATGAAAAATGATCAGCATCGAAACGGAAACGTTTCTGATTCCAACATTTCATGTGACGATGGAGCTCAATTAAACCTGATTTGGAATAAAAAAATCTAAGTGTAGGTAAAACCAGGGCCAGCTGCTAACTCATCATTATTACTGTCATTACACTGGTACTTTATCATGAAATGAACAGTGTTTTGTTTTACAAACATTTAAATGAATGTACTTTAGTATCTTAGTTTTGTGATCAGGCCTGTGATTGTTTTCATGTTTCTCTGATATTATTTTCTTATTCCACCGAGTCTCTGTAGACTCAGATATAAAGAAGGAATCGGGCGTCAGACTCGGAGCAGCAGTTCTCAGAGAGGTCCTGGACTCTGTCTGTGGCAGATTAACTCTCTGCTTCACGTTAGCACAGAGCGAAGGAGAGAAACGGGGAAGGCGCCTGCAGTCTGCCTGTCTCTGTGTCTCTGGGTGACTTTTGCAGATGTCACCAGATGTGTGTACATCATCTGCTGGTGTGTCACTCTTGGATCCCATTGAGGCAATCACATCCCTGTGCTCAATTAGATCTGATTATGGTTAGAGCCCCGCTGCCAGCAAACTGGATTAGAATATGTAGAGGGACAAAAAGTGGTTTTTAGGAGTTTTTACTTGCTAAACATTTGTAATTTGCAGCAGTTTTTATGGGTTCAGCCTAACGATGTCGTTGGCATTTAAAGGAGACGCTGGGGTATTTAACACTGACTGTTTCTAATTGTTTTTAGGACTGAGACACTGAGAAGTATCTGTCAGTGAAGGTGTAAAAGCACCGATCGTTTTTAGTTTTCGGATTAAAGGAGAATGGATCAGTCTGCTCTTTCATCACATACGACAATACAACAACTCATCTCCTAAATCATCAACACAACAACAACCAAACTCTCCACACTGATGTCTTTATGTGCTGGCGAGCCCTGGCCCGGCTGGGTCCAGGTCCGGGTCTCACAGACTGAGGCTGGCTGCCTTCATGGCCCTTTTCTGATCAGGTCTTTGTTTCTTTCAAAATGAACGTATACATCTGGGGTTCTGGCTGTCCACGGGGCTGGTTGTGACCAAAACCTTTTAGACCAGTTTAGACCCGTTTCTCTGCAGGTTCTTGTCAGACACAGATTAAAATGTGGATCTCTGATCTGAGACTGAGAAAAACTAGCAGCTCTCTCCATTAATCTTTCCACCTCAGAGAATTCTGCAGTCCTTCCACACACTTCAGGTTTGTACAGCTTACTCTTTTTATGATAATGCAACACTGACTTACCGATATCAGTGCTCCTGGCTCCTGAATATTAGGAATCCAGTGGAGAGTTGTGAAAAATAATGAAAACTTTGTCCGTCCTCTGGTGATAAGTTGTGTTCCTCTGAAGAGAAGCTCCTCTGGTTTCTTGGAGGCTGCTGGAGAGACTCTGCACCCTCTTTGCTTGGCTGTGAAGGTTCGAAAAGCTTTTTAAATAAGGTTAAGCCCTCCTGCTGACATCACACGCCGGTCATCACCGTAGCAGAAGAATCCATGAAGCTGCATATGTAATTAGATGGATGAACTTACTCACTCTATCACTCTGTTCTTCCCTCCCTCCCACATCCCCTTCCCTTCGTCCTTTTCCTTCCCTCACAAGCACACCACAACTTCAGTTCATAATTCAGAGTCAGAGCTAATGACACATGTGAGTGCTGCCTGTTGTGTTGGTCCTCGGCCGGTAAATCTTGTGCTTCTCACCAGTTGTGGTTTTGTCGGTTGCTTTTCTCTCACTTTGCTCCTGAATGATCCTCCTCACAGAGTTTTTTAGCCTCGTGCACGTCACTGAGGCATGGCAATAAACCCTACATGTTAAATTCAACCTTAAAATGTTATTTCTACACCTCCCTAAACTTTACTTAGGCAGATTAATGTAATAATTTAAAAGCCAATTGTGAAAACAGAGTTCAGACAGAGCAGTCTTGGTCGGTGTTGTCTCTGTTTTTGTCTCAGTTTAATTCTACTTTATTAAGTAATGACCCCCTGCTGCCAGGCTTGTGTTTGACTGACCGGAGGCGGGAGGGAAAAAAGAAAACTGTCTCCAAAACATGGTAGTAGTGGTTTTGTCCATCATGCCTACCCCTGCTTGCGTAGCATCCCTCCTAATCTCCAACACGAAAGCAAAGCGCTCTAGTTTCCAGTTGTGCCATCTGGTCTGAGGTTCTCTATGTTTAGCAGAGGGTCGTGGTTTGGGGTTGTGAACGCCGGGTCATGAGTGAGGACTGAGTCGGAGCCAGATGCTGCCTGCCTGCCACAGAGGAGCGAGTGAAGCTCCTGAGGAAAATCAAAATCAGCTGACAGATTTAAACAAACTGTCTGCTTTATTTACTGCTGCTTTGTGCTTTTGTTTATATCAGTTTTAATTTAACAAACTTGTGGAAACTGTAGGATTAATAAAGCTGAGTTTAAACCCCACACATTAAGAGCAGAGTCCAGCAGTTCCAACCATTAACAGCAGAAAAAAATAATTCCAATACAAAGCTTTTTCACATGGCCATGAAAATATGCACCTTAAATTTAGGTGTGTAGTGTAACAACATTAACAGCCTCACATTCTAACAACACAAAGCACTGCACTGTTCCAGAAATACAAAGCAGGGAGGATTCGACACTGAAGTTAATGTTTATTAATTCGTGTAAATTCATAATCAGTGATCTTTATAAAATCGCACTGAGGTGAATAATTCAGAAACGTTTATTAATAAAAACAAGAGCTGCCTGTAGAAGTAAACAGGGAGCGGGCGAATAATTAGACAGCACCGTTTTATTCAGCTGCTCTTTGACTTTATATTAATGGAATGAAGCTAATTAACTAAATCAAAATGAACATATTAAATTGAGGGTTAGGAGCTCAGAGTAATTTGAGTGTTTTGTGTTCCCACGCACATTTTCCCATCTGACCCGGGGAATCGAACTGACGACCTTTCAGTGACACACATTCTTGTTTCTATGGCTTCATGTCAACCTGCCAAATGTCAAACCGACTGCTCGCTCTCCTCATCTCATCTTCCTCCTCGTGCCCTTCAACACACCAACAGCCAACGCTGAGCCAACGCTGACTCACCTCATCAGCAATACGCTCTCACTCTGTACATTTACCCATGATTCCTTTCCAGGGGAAGAGACGAGAAGACTCGACATCTGGAGCTGGATTCCACGGAGACAGACTGTCCTGTCCGTCAACACGTGGAGTCTCATATCTGCATTCTTCACTCATTCATCAGTCAGTGAACTCTTTATTCTTTTTTTAGTGGAAACATATTTTAGTGTTTTTAGAATCTATTTAATCTATGATTCAAATCTGGGATAAAAAAATTAAATAGAATAGAATAAAACCGTGAGAGGAAAATAAAAACGTATTTCGTGCTCTCCATTTGATGATTTGTGGACACGATTAATTGGTGCTGTTGATTGAATTAGCACAGATAAGGTTTCCATTTAGTCACTACTCATCTGATCTCCTCAGAGAAAGTAATATACATCATGATGTATCATCAGACTATCATCTCTTAATAATACGTCATTACGATTATGGCTTTAATGTCCAAATGTCCATAACAATGGCTTTAATCCTCTGCTGTAATACAGAGAATTAGCTAGAAATTGTTAGGATTAAAGTTTCATGCTAAAGTGGCTGATGTACAATAATGAAGGTTGAAACTGTACCACTGCGTATCGGAGCTTTACAAAGGAAAACATTAGTCATCAATGAACCCCAATGAAATTATTCCTCCTAATTAAATGTCCGGCCAACGTCTGACGCTGTTAATATCAAAGACGAGACTAAAGATAGAAACTAAACAGTGAAAGGACACTAACGAGATAACGTGAAGAAGAATGATCATTAGAGGGACGATGTCCTGAATGTACATTCTGCTCTGCTGCTGCTCACGGCTCCATGTGGCTTTCATTTAAGGCTTTTTCCTTCATAAAGACACTGAGAGATGAAGATGGAGCTGTAAAATGTTTCCGCGGGTCTAAGTGTCGCGTTTACTGTGGAGATGTAAAGTTGAAAGTCAGATACAGACGGTATATTAACACAGATACAACTGTCTTCTTCCAATGAATCTCTGTTTGAAGTTTATTCGTCGCTCCGCGATAAATTAAATCACATCCAGACTCTCCTGATTCACTGGATGTGTGAAGAAAAACACGGGACACAAATGAAGAGAACACGAACTGGAACTCGGAACGGGTGGAGGCCCAGAGAGTCCAGAGGAGACTGACCTAGGTCAGGTGACTCCTCTTTGACCGGCTCCACCCACAGGTAGAGCACCTGTCCGGAGCGTTTTTATGAAAACAAGACTGAATATTTCATCAATATGGAGAAAGTGAAGTCGTCTCAGATTAGATTTCATGTGATTATACTCAGGGAGCTCAGGGGCCGGGTGGTTCGTCCCCTGGGAGCCGTGCACAGAGCCTGACAGGGTCAGTATGAGTCAAATAAAGTGCTCGTCAGTCAGTCCGACGGTCTCTGAACCAAAGCCACAGTCTCTGTTTGGAACAAAAATACATCCTGAACTTTAGCTGAAGTTAAACTGAGGCCTCAGAAATCTGAGTTTGACAGGTCAAGTGGGTTTTTTCCAGAGTTTCAGGCCTTTTCTCATGAGAGGGAAGCGTTATTGGACGAGGCCCACCTGACCTGACTCCCTCAGACCACAGAACATCACATTATCGTCACAGAACCTTTGGAATAACAGGGACCGTGGACGCCGCCTCTGTTTCCCAGTATGAACATATGACAACCTGCACCTATCCTTTCAATCCAGGTGAGATTTAATACACTTCATGGCTTCATATTGGACCAGGATTAGATCTTATAAGGTGCTTTTTATTTATTTATTTATTTTAATGAGACCACTGACATCGTTATCTGCAGCTGAGGCCCAGATTTGGCCCACGGGCCAGTAATTGCCTCCCACTGCTGCAGAGGTTATTAGTGAAGCAGCTACAGCTGGTTAGGACGGGTCTCAAACCTCCGGAGGTGGTTTGGATCCTGACGTACAACATCACAAACAGATTCCGTGCTCAGACCCACACCAGCAACACGAAGCACCTTCTAATACTTCCTGGTCATGTGATCTGGTCATGGCCACAGACCGAGACCAGCTCAGCTCCTACTCAGACTCACTGATCGAATATCAGCAACTTGTCAGTGTGAGAATTCGATTCTCTGAACACCAACACACGTTTTCCAGCGTGATTCTCTCCCAGAGCCGCAGAGCTTCTCCATCCTGTGGATCCTGGGTGGGTGGATCTTTAAACGTCTTTAAAAAGGCAAAGAATTTAAACACAATCTCTCATTTTCATCTCCTTGACAATAAAAACATGTTTATCCACAGAAGTGGTTGTGAGTGAGTGTGAGGCATTAAAGAGCTGCCTATGTTCTTCTGTTTCTGTTCCCAGAATCCCCCCCACCCCGCCCCCCGACTCTGCGAGCATACATTACTGTCCTGATCCCTTCTGTCAGCTCTCATATGTTCTCCAATATGGTTTCACTTTGAAGGCATAATTTGATTCAGTTACATTTCATACAGAATAAAGCTGGGTCGTTTTTTACAACGAAAACAAAGAACAACACACGAAAAGAACCACAAGTTCTTCATCCTGCAGAATCACAGCAGAGTTAAAGAACATATGGAATGACAGCTGACGTCCCTTCATCATCATCATCATCATCCCCCAACGTTTAACGGACAAGAAATCTCGCTTATGATACGGTGACGGTGATGATTACCCCCCGCCGGCTGCAGGACGTGGGGTCTTCATGTTCCTCTGAATTCACAAATCAGCAGCAAGAATGAAACTGAAAACAGAGACAGAAGAAAGACCACTCAGCCTTTTGCTGTTAAACACGTCTTCAACATTTCTCTTGGCCGTTCACAACGTGGTTGGATAACTCCAGTCCATATGGGCCCCTTTACCTGGCAGGTAGAGCAGAACACAGGAGGCTGGAGGCTGATTAATGTGAGTGTTGGCTGACCCTGACCCTGACCCTGAAGAACCAGGCTCTGCAGCATCTCCACTTTATGCTTCTGTTGTTTTTTTATGCACATGAATTTAAAAAAGACCAGAAATCAAATAAATCTCAGGCCTTAAATCCTGAGTCGTTCCACTAATGAAGCTTTAAGCTCCTTCAGTGACGATGCTGCGCTCGAATCACAACACATGGAAACTCAGTGTGGACACACACACACACACACAGTTAAATCAACACAGGTCTGCTGCACTCTGTTATTAGCAGCAGTATTTTATAGAGCTATTTATAGTCGCGTGAGCTGTCTGATTTGCTTCGTGTGGCGGAAAGTCAACTTGGAAATTGAAGCTAACTGGAGACATTTCGAGTGAAGCCAGGCAGACGGCTCCACTACAGCAGAATTATACATTTTACTGGCTCTGAGCTGCTTTCTGTTGCCACGCTCTGCTGTCCACAGCCTCTTACAGCAACACATCCATCTCCCGTACCCACCTCAGGCATCGCGGCCTGCACGACTCTGACGCAGCTTCTGTCAGAATCGTGGACATATATCTGTGTTGTGGCGTCCACAGTCACCTCCCTTCGTCCTCATTCCTAACTGGAAAACTCAGATTGCGCTGGCGCCGTCCTCTGCAGCAGTTTGCTTGGCGTGTCCTCGTGTTGCAGTGGAAGAAATGCAGCTGGAATTACAGATTGGTCGGCGAGTTTAATCTCCGAGGACACCTTTGCACACGGAAACTACAGTGAACCAGCCACAAGAAACACAGCTCATCACACATCCACAATAAATATCGCAGAGAGGAATCAGACAATGTGCCTTTTAAAAAATTCATTTTACAAAACACCAGTTAAACTAATCGGGTCTGAAGTTTCAGCTGAATGTTCCTGTTTCTGATTTTTAAAATCAAATTTTTACTTGTTTAAAATAAATCATTAGATTTTGACATTTTGAGGTAAAAGTGAAAGTGAAGGTGGCTCAGAGGAAAGATCACAGCCCTCACACTTTCTGTGATTCATCCTCTGAGAACTATGAACAGACGCGGCTGTTCAGTAGTTTCAATTTTAGACATGTGCCTCTGGATTTAGTGACTGACAATAACTTCAGACCTTTAAATGTTTGGAGAGACTGAAAATAAAGAGTGAAATGACAGAGAGCTCCCAGTCCTCTGACACACTGAGCTGCTCCAATAATAGAAACCTCCTTCTAACTTTAGACGTGTTTGACGTTTTGGGCTGATCTCGGACTCCAGCGTCTCCCTGCTGCTCGGTGACAGACCGGAGGAGCTCCACCGAGCGGGAGGAATCCTGCGTCAGAGCGCGACTCCTGTGGCGGGAAAAGCCAAAAACCCTGCGAGTGGCAAGCTGAGTGTGTTTGGAGCTGTGAAGAGACAAAACCACAGCGGTGGCTGGGCCCAGATCAGTCTGACTGTGGTGTTCCTCCACCATGACTCTCAGTCTGCTGTGTTATTACAGCATTATCCAATCAGCCTAGTCTGGCCCCGAGGGATTTACCCCCATTTTTAACCCCCCACCCACATCACAGAAGGTCAGCGTGTGAGACGAGCTAATGGCTGTAACGTGGACGTTCAGCGCGTGGAAGAGGCAGCAGCAGGTTTACGGGAACACGACCTCCCACTAACGACACTGGCTGGCTGAGCCCATCGGTCACTTTCTCTCCGGACCGTCAGGATCTCAGTGTCGCACCCAGAGAATGATGAAGCCCACAGTGGCGGGAAAAAGCTCTGACAGGCCGACACTGTGAGAATGAGCTCATGCTTGTTCAGCGCCCAGTTAAACAGCCCCCTGCTACCACTCCGTTACTTGAACTTAACTCTTCAGGTGATTTTCTACGTAATGATGGATGAAAGGTCAGAAACAGGCTGTGAGACGGCGGTCTCTGCTGCCCAGCTGAGTGCTTACACCTCTGATTGGCTGTGGCTGTGTGACGTGTCAGCATGAAGGTGAGTTACACAATGACTGAACGGTGATGATAACACACGGATGGAAACCACTTCAGTCTGAAGTTAACACATGTTCACTGCGTGTTTCACTGTCCATGTTAGAAATGATTAACATGAACTCAGAGAAACACAAAGAGGGAAGAGTCTGTCAGAGACACCGTGGACATCGTCTCATCAGAAGACCGCGGTTTGTTTGTGTCCTCTGAAGGAGACTTAGCTGCTGTGCTTGTTCAGAGTTTGTTCTGTGCAAAGACCAGTTTAGGTCACTTTAAAATCCAGCACAAACACATGTGTGGGATTTATGAGTGAACTTTCACACGGGGCGGCACCGTGGACGCACAGATTACTGAGAAATGAACCACTCTCATGATCACTTTACTGTCAGCGCAGAGGCGTTTATTATTTATTGACCTTTTGGGTTTTATGATCGCATCGTTTGGGACACGACAGACCGAGCCAGCGTGAGCCGTGCTCAGTCTTTAATACAGAAATAATTGAAAACATTAAAAAAGAACTTTTCTGGGCGACTGCTGATGAATATAAATCTGCCCGACGCCCTCTGGTCTGTTTGGCATGATGGCGTGTGAACTGTAAAATGTGACAGTAAACATGTCACATGGGGAAATACATGTTCTTAGTGTCACATCCCAGATTGAGCAACAGTCTGTGAAAACTGTGAGACTGAACAAAGGTTTGAAGGACAGCGTGAGAACAGCGACACCTGCATCCTCAGCTGGATCCCAGAGCTCAGCTCTGATAAACACATCATGTTAATACGAAACTTCAAATCTGACAAGAAGAGAAGAAGAGCCACAGATTCCAGAGACATTTGAACTGCTGTTAAAAACAGGACGCAGGTGTTTGATGTCTCTCGTCTTTTTAAAGACAAACTCACTGTTTCGTCTTTAAATCCACACGTACACACGTTCATTCCCTTCATTTCTGTTCCCATTCATTTTGTCCCGTAGACACTTAAGTCAGACAGGAAAACAATGGAGCGAAGACAAACAGTGAGACAGAAACATGAGGGACTCTAAATGTTGGGAGACACACTCCACCTGTGTGTGTGTGTCTCTGTGACGTCGTCGTGTGTTGTTCTGTGTCACAGCGTCACGTGAAACTCCAGCAGCTGTGGCTGGTTCAGGTCCAGCTGTGGTCACATGACTCGGCCCTGCCTGTTGACCCCCTCACAGCAGCCGGCGTTCTGCTCACAGGGGGTGGGGGTGGGGGGAATCCACACAGGCCAGACTCTCTGCTTGTGCTCCCAGCAGCCCCCACTGCTCCCTAAACCTCAGGCTTCGCCACAAATGGCCGCAGCAGTTGCCAACAAACACAGAGCAGAAAACTCAGAGTCTGACTCTCTGCTTGGCCTCTGCTCGCTGTAAACACCGCCCGGCTGTAACGCCAGCGGGGGCGGCACGCCGTTTGACGAAGGCGGGATTCCACACGTCGCTAAATAAAACTGTTTTTGAGGCAGTGGTGATGTCATCGAGCCGTCTGTGGGCTCGGACGCCCCGATAGGCTGCTGGTGGCGTGTATCACCACCGTAGGCCGAGGCCCAGGGCAGCATGGGAACTTTGCATGTCGACCCAGTTCTTCACATCACAACAGTCCTTCTTCTTCTGCAGCCTCGTGTGGACATTTTTCTGAAGCTGTGTTTCTCATTTCACTGAATTACTCTCAGTCTTGATCACGTTAACGCCGCCTGTCCTCCTGAATGTCCCTGATGATCCTTACAGTAATGCTGATCACAGTGTGCGGTGCCTTCACGGGTGAATATCCACATGTGACAGGCGTGCTATTAAAAGCAGCAGTGGGCGTTGTGTTGTGGATAATGTCTGTGGTGTCGCTCTAAACCCAGAGAGCTTCACTTGTTATGATACCAAAGTAGAAAGGAATACAGTCCTGGCTCACGTCAGAGGCCTCAGAGTAAGCCGGGGCTTACCAGCACTGCCAGAGCGTCTGCCAGCGCAGCTCTGTGGTCTCCCTGCTAACTCACAGACAGATCTCAGATCAGCCGACGCCGAAAAACTCACTGCTCATCCAACACACATGTAGAGCAGATCAACACCGACGTGTGTGCACGTCTGACTCATCGGCAGGTCGGTCACTACACACACACACCGATGCAGACGTTTTTAACAATCCCAAACATGTGGAGGAGTGGAGGGGCAGGGAACGTTCAGCTGTCTGCATACTTTTGGCCATGTTTTGTATGAAGCCTGGCAGACGAGGACGAGGGGACGAGGGGAACGTGTGAACGAATGAAGTTTGTTGTTGTGAGAGAACAGTGTTACATCTGGATCTCTGCCCACGTTCAGCCTGTTTTCACAGCAGCTTTAACTGTTGATGCATCCACACAAAGTTTGAACTTCTCTCTCAGTTTTCTTCCTTCAGACAAACATTTCCCGCTTCACGGCTTCTCACTCCTCTCACCAGCACTTCCTGCGTGGATGTTCAGAACACAGCGAAACACACCACAGTGTGAGGTGGACGCACAGCCTGCATCTGTCTCATTCACACGTCCTCACACCACAATATTTTTATGAGAAAAGTCCCAAGAAATCACAGAAAGCTCAGACTGAAAAGGCCGAAAGTTCAAATTCAAGTTAAGGACACAAAGTGAAAACTGTGTCATGTGATCACAAGTTAATGTTTATGGACAGATGCAAAAATCAGTTCCCAGTTTTGATGCTGTGTCTTTTGGATTTCAGCCCACGTATCAGTGACTGACCTCTGGAACTGTCTCAAACTGTCTGATGCATCAGTTCATGTCGTCAAAGTCCTGAAATCATCGCTGAGGAAGATGAAGATGAAACAACAAGAATCTGTGCGTGTCAGCACATTTCAGAACATCATTAAACCTCTTTAAAAAGCTGAGTGAGGTTTATCACCATGATTCAGCCGTTAAGGCTTAAACATGAAGTTTCAGTTTAAATTCCTCACAGAGGAGTTTGTCAAACCGCCTGCCAGAGTTTCAGCAGCATGCGGACCCCCCAGGCATCAGCCGGAGGAAGGGCTGCTGGGAAATCTGCCAGCTGGAGGCAACGGCAGCTTCTCGGGAGGTCTGAGAGACGAAGAGCAGTCAGACCCATCGGACCTGTGGAGTCCGTGTTCTGAAGGTGGAGCTGCAGATGAAGGTGGAGCTGCAGACCGATGATCAGTGAGCTGTTTCCGCCTGATACCGAACATCAGACAACTTCATGTGCGACTGACAGAGCTGAAACGTTGTGTTTGTTTTGAAAGAGGACACCTCCTGTACATTGTGTGTGTGTGTGCTCTGAGCACAGGGAGGAGTGTGTGATCAGTATCAGCAGTGACATCAGTCCGTCTTGATGTTGTGTTTGTTTTCAGACTGTTTACATCTGAGCAGACTCACCGTCACTCTGGGTGTTCGGCTCTGTGTGATGATCCTGGGTGGTGTGTTTGTGTTTGTATGTGGTGGTGTGTGTGTGGGGGGGGGGGGGGGGGGGGTAGATTCAGTGATGGTAATGGTAATTGGGGGGGAGCAGGGTGAAGAGACAGCAGAGCGTCTCCACCCTCCTGGAGACGCCTCAGTGAGATGACGTCATGTTGGTTCCATGATGCAGCTGGTTCATCATCAGAGCTGGAGTCCCCCCCGATCACCCCCCTCCTCCATCACCCCCACCTCCCACCTCCCACCCTCTGATCCTGCTGCTCTATAAACCAGAATCTACATTTCTTTAATGTTGAAAATCCAACTAACTCTGCACAACAACCTCGTCTCTGCAACGCTTTAAACAAACAACAACAAAAACAAACTCTCAGGAGTCAAACACACACACACACGTTCATTCTGCTGTAACATGAGCTGCAGATGATTTCATTTCTTTTGCCACTGTCGTAATGAGCAGAAACTTTCTGCAAACGACTGAATTTCTTTTGAACCTGAGTAAAAATGTGCTCTTTTCTTTTTTTTACGTGACACCCTCATTCTCCATCCAGGGAGGGAGTGAACTGATAAACAGGACGACGCTCTGACGGATGTGTCCCACTGAGACGAACGTGCCACCGTCCAGCTTCGTGACATAGGACCGTTCATGGTCGCAGAGAACGTGGTCAGGTGACCTGCTCTCTGTTCATCTGACGACTTCTCAGTTCTTTGCTCTGCAGAGCTTGAACTCTTGTCTGCTGGATGCTGGGCTTGTTGGGATTGGCTCTGACAACGCTTAGATGGGTGTGGGTCCAAAAAAAAAAAAAAACGGAAAGGAAAACTGAAAGCTCCGACACAGTTAGGGGAACACTGACATTTATAAAGATTGTTTGCAGGTTGTAGAGTTACTGTCGTCTGCATGGAGGCCAGAACCCTCCCAACTGTCTGAGCAGGATCCTGGTTTATAAAAAGGATGTTTTACAGGATTTCATTCACTTCTATGTAAAACTTTCTGTCGTCTTAAAATGATCATGAATGAAGCAGAAAACAGGCAGAAACCTGTTTCCCTCAGAGCCATGGGCTTTAAAAGTGTTTCCAACGTCATGAAATCAGAGTAAACTCCGTGCTGCTGCCGTGACCTCGTTCTCCTCGGTGGAGAAAAGCAAAGAAAGATTTCCTCAGGATGGTAACAAGCCTTTTTTTTCTCGGTTTAACTAACAACTTGGTAAAACGTCACGTTGTATTAAAAGCTTCTTGATCTCCTGCTCCACAATAATGCATACCAGAGCTCTGGAAACTTCTCAAGGCTGCCCCTCGCTCCTGGCAGAGAGCACTAATGACGCTGCGTGAGTGTCTGAGCTGTTTTCACTGCACACACACATTCCTGAAAATGGGGCTAATACACACTGCAGCCACTCTGTCTAATGTTTAAATTGCTTATCTTTAAAGGAGAAGCACAGACCGCACGTTCCCCTGCTTTCAACACTTCACATCTTCAGTGAATGATGTTACTATTGATCTGCAGCCAGTCGGCCTGGTTTCTGTCTGACACACACACACACACACACACACACACACACACACACACACACACACACACACACACACACACACACACACACACACACACACACAGGAGGATGTGCAGCAGGCTCGGGTTCTGGGAGTTCTTCTGTTCTCCTCTGAGATGTACCACAGCTGCAGGTTCTGGGGACAGGGAGGAGACCGTGACCGGACCAGTCTGATGTAACGTTACAGGTGATGCAGTTAAATGTAAAGGTGGTCTGACGTGGCTGCGACGTCCTGAGGTGACACAGTTTAAATTCCTCAGATTAGGTTGGATTGTGAAGCATCTTGCCCTCAGATCAACCTGCAGGTTTAACCGTCACGATGGTGAAACTCTCCGAGTTTTTCGTCCACTCCTTTGTGAGGTTTAGATAAAGATTTACCAAATCATTCCAGTGGTGAAAGCAGACTGAGCCCAGAGTCACACAGCAGAACAAAAACGCCTCAGTCTTATCTCCTCCTCACTTTTACACATCCTTCTGTGACAACAACATTCAGCTTCATCCTGCATGTTTACCACAGGACGAGGGAGGAAGGTGGGCCACTAAGGTTCAGGTTCAACAGAACTGTGAGAATTTCACACACCAACAGAGCTGCATGAATCCTTTCAGAATAAAAGAGGCCGAAAAGCTCTGTAACTTTTAGTAAACTGAAACCATTAAACCTGGGCCTCGGGTCAGAGCTTTCGTTGTGGCTGGCCTCAGATCAGGTGGTAAGATTTTTTATTGATTAGTTATCAGGGACAGCACACGTGAATTCACAGCAGTGTGATGTGGATGTGTCAGATTCTGCAGTTTGATGTTAAACAGTCTGCCACCTCCACATCCTCCATCATCTCTGGTTCTGGGTCCTGGGTTCTGGCTTTCAGCGTCATCACAAAACCTTCCTCCCTCCTCTTGCTGGGCGTCTCCCACGTCTCCTATCTGATCAACTTCCAGAGCCTCTTGACCTCAGCAGTGCAGGAGGTCCTGTCCTGATGAAAGCTGCTCCTTTATCTGGTGTTATCAGGCTGAATCAGAAGGCGGAGCTGGAACAGAGAGGAGAGTCCCAGGATTCCTGTGACGCTGCTGCGGCTAAAACACCGGACAAAAACCAACCTTCAGCGGCGCAGACCTCAGATCAGATCTGATTCACCTGTTACTCTGTTTGTTTAATGGGCTCAGTTTAACCCGGAGTGTTTCCTAAAGTCTGCTGTTTATTGAAGGAGCGTGTTCACCAGCTGAACCGGAGTCGGTCAGGGTCTCTCTGTGGTTCACTCACATGTAAAAACCACTAAACTTTTGCTCCATTTCATGTTTTTTCCAGCGAATAGAGACGGGGTTCTCCGCTCTGCTGCCAGGTGCACCTGAGCTCCAGCTAACTACATAATTGGATTGGCTGCAGAGTGTGATTGAATCCTGTTAACCTATTTCCTCTGCTCGCAGCAGGCAGCAGACTCCACCCTTCAAACCTTCAAACCACGCTGAGCTCCAAGGCTGAAAGTCCACCCCGCCAGCCTCGCCAAGGATTATGGGTCATTATGAGCTGTTAGTCCCTCAGTTCTCCAAACAAACTCCTTAATAAGATCAGGTTCTCCTCAGAGGAGAAGGAGGCACTCACTCAAATCCTGCACTTAAATCACAGATGTTCTATCACACCAGAGAAAAACACAGCGAAGTTCTGCTGCTGGAAAACCAGATGAAAACTGTTTGAGTCTGATCTTCCATGTTCTTCATCTCTCAACAAATCTCATGTTTAGTCTCAAACCAACAGTGTGTTCGTCCGTCTCCGTCCTCCGTCTGTGTCCCTCAGCTCGGAGCCCATTGGTTCAGTTGTTTCCTGAAACAGCTGTTCTCTACTTTCATCAGAAACAGGGAAAAGTCCCCTCGTTGTGGACTATTTTCAGAGGCGGATTAATCCACAATGGTGCTGCAGTGAGGCTCTAACCTGTGCCTTTCACTTCCCTCCTGTGTATGTGTGTGTTTGTAGAGTGCAGACTGTTTGCTTGTGTGTCTCTGTGTGTTTATTTGTGCATATAGACCAGGCAGACTGTGGCAGGTGCTGTGGATTCCCGTCAGGGCAGGAGGGGGGGGGGGGGGGGGGGGGTGGTTGGTGTGGGGGGGGTGGGGGTGAAAGCCGCTGTGGTTTGGGGTTCACAGCTTGGACCACCGTCAGTTTGCTCTGCGGCCTTGGGCAGGCCAGGCGCTCGAAGTGAGCGTGCTCTGAAGGCGCCCTCAGCCTGCACACGCTCATCAGACCTGACAGGTTAATGACGGACTGAGGAGGCTCAGTGAAGAGTCCAGAGTCCTAATGAGGGAACACGCCACACAACACCACAACCAACAAACAGGCAACACACCAACACATTTCTGCAAGAGTCTGAGCCCTCAGCTGTGTGTTTGCCTGTCATTAGAGATGTGAGTGGTCCTGGCTTCTCTGCCCACAGTATGTGGGCCAGCTGGGAGGTGCTGCCATTTTATTTTGTAGTTTGTGTGTGTAGTATTTTTATTTTTATTTTCTATGGAGTCTTGAATGTGCCAAACAAATGATCACACACCAGTAATTTAGTCGTTCTGTCAGAACCATGGATGGAAGTGTCTGCTGGTCCCTGACTGAGATGATGGACTGTGATGAAATGTGGTTCAGACACTCATGGTCCCCTCAGGATGAACCCCAGGAACTCTGATGATCCTCAGACTTTTAATCCAGTTTTTACACACAGAGTAAGCAGCAGAGGACCTGCTACTGATCCTAGTGGATCCCTGTCAGCATCAGTTTAGGGACTCAGCTTAAATCAACCTGCAACAACAGGAACAAACTCTGAACTTTTATTTTTTTGTTGGTAAATGAAGGTTTTCTCACACACTAATTCAAACTGTGCATAAAACCCTGAGTACAGAGACGTTATTTGAATCAATCTGTCTGCAGAGCCTCAGTTTAAACATGATTTCAGTGCAGGTGCAGTGGGGGGGTAAGGGCCTCGCACTGCGCTGTTTGTTTCAGAGGGGCCATGTGGGGGAAATGCCCCATTTGTAAAGTGACCATCAGTCATAGTGACAGGCCCGAGATGAGCGCAGAGGCGGCTGAGTGAGGCCATTCAGGCCGCCGTGAGAAGAGCGACACACAACCAGCTCTGTCTGAAGCAGCTATGGATAAACACGGCGAGGCATCGGCCAGAGCTGCCCGCTCACCACTTCAGACCTCACACATTAACCACGAAAACACACACCAGCAGCCCCACAGACAGCTGTGAGACATGCACTCTAAACTTTATTTAAATGAAGGCAGCAACAGCACAAAGTGTAAAGTAAAAGCCCTCAATCAGCTTCACTGCTAACACTTGTGTCAAAAACTAAACTGGTATTTCTAAGTTTTATTAAACTATAAAGAGAGACGATGCTCAGGGCTGGGACAGGCTTCACTGAGGTCACATGTCAGGACACCTTTCCTCAGACTGTACACTGGGACTGTGCTGTTTTGAACCTTTGCTTCATCTCCGGTGTACCTGTCTGGACACAGGTGTGCACCTTTTGTTTGACAGAATTCTCAAAAGCACCAACCAACAGCCAACTGTCCCAGTTCAAACCAGCCAACTGCCCCTGGTTTAAAGAGGCAGCAGAAACACACAGGTCACTCAGTGCTCCTGCAGCTGGGTGCTGGACTGAAGAAGCTCCCTGGACCACCATGGATGCACTGGGGGCTGCATGAAGATCACTTTACATCGGGGTTTTTCTCGTCCTCTCTGTTGTGTCCTGGTCTGTATTTTACCCTGAGGACTACAGCTGCTTTCATCTTAACATGGCAGCCATTTGTGCCCAAAGACAAATTTTATTGGCAGTTTCAGATTCTGTCTACACCATAATCAAAAAAAAAATACAGCATGTCAAGTGTTGTTTTTAATCCCATTTATGGCCTCTCATATAGAGAGGAATCCATATTAGCAGGCTGTGTGTGAGTCATGTTACTGTTGTGGTGTTGTGGTTACAGGCGCAGGGCGAAGCTGTCGCCTCCATGGGCGTGTTTGGTCGCTCTCAGGAAACCGGCCAGGCTCAAAGTCATTTAAAGAAGTGTGTAAAACACTAAACGAGCTCTGCCTTAACAAACCGCTGCAGGCTGCTGATGGCTACTGGGAGGGGGAGGAGGGGTGGGGTGGGGGGTGTAGGGGGTGGGGGAGGCGTTCAGTGTGTTAAATACTCCTGAACCCTCTCACCTCTCCGTCATCTGACAGAAGATGTCTCACAGTGTGACGCAGCTTCATTCACCTGAGAACCAGGACCCACCTGCTCAGACCTGAACCTGGATATTTTCTCATGAAACGGTTCCTTCAGTAGCGCTGATGCTTTTCTCTGAGGACCGAGCCGATTCCATTCGAATGCTGATGAGCGTGTCTGGACCTGAAGCTGCTCTCTGCAGAGCCTCTGTGTGAGCAGAGCTCAGTGTTGGTGCCTGTCAGGTCACAGTCTGAGCAGCAGGTCTCTGTAAACCAGAGCTCTGCTGACTTTTCTCTCCTCTTCATTAAAATCTGGGCCACTCTGCAGAGCACATTTAGAAACTCCACCGCAGACCAGGCGACTGTGTGACTGTGGTTAGGCACCTTTGAGAAGAGGATGATAAATCGCTTTTTAATTGCTTATAAACGTGTAACGGGGCTTGGCCGGCTGCCCTCGCTGCTGATTGCTCTTTGGAGTGAGGAAGCTGCAGCAGAGCTCCGTGCTGAGGCTGCACATCAGGTCAGAAACTACGAGCAGTCATGGAGAGTCTTTCACAGAGGAGAGGCCTGCATGGATACCACTCACACTGCTCTGTTTGTGGTGGTATTATGGCAACTTAACATGTTGCATTTCCACAACTCCCCTGCTCCTAAATATATTATTCTCTGCCAAACATTTCACATTATTTCATAACACGACATGACTGAACTTGAAAATCATGTTTTCTGAGACATAAACTCCACCTAAAGCATAGAAATGCCCCCAAAAATGCCAAGAGCAATAATTTTCTGCAGCGTTGGTCCTTCAGTCGTCTGAGAAGTTAGAGAAGCGTCTGACTCGCCGTCAGCGCCGAGCTCTGAGCGTTTAGCACTGAGAGAAATCTGCCACTCAACAGAACAGAGACTTGCTGCCATGACTCGTCATTTTACTGAAGCTTTATTAATTATATTTTCTTACAAAAATAAAACACGCCTGTCACTGCTGCCAAATGTGCGTCTAGTAAATACAGACTTTGAGTGAGTGAATACTTCTTTGAATTCATGCACGTGCACGTGTACATTTCCAGTCACTTCTGACATGTTGAGGATATTTCAGTAAAAGCAGCTTCATGCTGCAGGACATCACCCAGATCATCAGAGATCATCTTCTGAAGACAACGAATGTTCACAGGAAGTGCTACGATGAGAATCCATCCAGTGGTGAGGCCGGCCGGCCTTTCCACTCTGGCACGGCTCGAACAGACACTGACGACATCTGCTATTTGTGCTGTTTAACACTGTATTTACACTGAATAAGCTCCAGTTTAAAATCAACTCAAACACATTAGAGCTCTTCTGACAGGACGTTAGGAGAGATGACCTGTGGTTTATTCCCAGCGAGATGAGATACATTCGTTCTGTGTATGATAACGTGGAATAATTTTAGCTCTTAACTCATCTACCTGTGAATACACTGAACCCCCCCCCCCCCTCATCGGTGTGAGCGGCAACAGCAGCTCCCTGCAGCCCTCACCCCCAGTGTTGGCCCTCTCTGGTATGTAAACAGTGTGAGAGTTAGTCAGCGGCCTCAGTGATCCAAAGTTTCCAGAGCTCATTGGGGAGAGCCTCGCCACCAGGGGCGTCTGAGCAGATGACTAATAAAGGTGTCATTAAGCCTGTTGATTTTCACAGGCAGCAGCGACTCGGGCCCAGGTAGACCTTGGCAGGTTGTTGTTTATAGTCTGGGTCTGAGAGGGGGGGGTCACATCCTCAACTCTTCAAGAGGGCAGGCCGTGTCCGACCCTGAATCAAGGTGTCATTAAGTGTGTTGATTTTCAGTGTAGCTTTTCCACTGTGCAGTCAGTCAGTCAGCCGGCCGCTCGGTAGGTAGAGCCTGGCATGTGTCGGCCTCTCAACCTTTCAATAATTATGTTAGCTTTAAGTTTGGGGGGGAAAAAGTGACTGGTTGTTCCTGGATGTGGAGCGGAACATCTCCCTGAAGGGTGGACCCCGCCGAGGCCCGTGTCCCCGATTGGCTGCCGGGTGCCCAGATGAGATGATTCAGCTCCTGTCTCCGCTCGTCCCGCTGATTAACTGACTTTTTATACAATTACTCGGGTAACAAGTGAGTGCAGGGCGTGGGCGGCCTGTTAGGACTGGGGATGTTTAGATGACATTGCTGATCAGCCGGGGCGTGAGGTTAGAGGCTTGATTGGGGGAATAAACCGAGGCGAGGGCCAGCAGACAAGCTGACCGCAGCTGTCAGCAGCAACTTACTCTGAGGTCTTGAATAAATTAAAACAGAACAAGGAGTGAACTGTAAAGTCAGTCATTGTTACAGGAGGAATTTGTTGTAGCCTAAGAGTCATTTAATGAACTCTCCACAAATAAGTCATTTGTTATGTTTGGTGAGTATTACTGGGCTGGATGGTTTTCAGATTTCAGAGGCCTACATGTCTGAAGCCTTGACAGCAGCCCCTACAGGCCCAAATGTTCATTACACATGAGAACAGAAAGTGTTTGAACACCATGATGAGCTACAGGTTTCTGAGGTGGTTCTGCTCACTGATCAAAATCAGCAGGAGCAGAAACGAGTGAAGCAACTGATGATCTGGTTCTTAGATCCGATTCAGGACATTTCCACTGTCCACAGGGACATTTTGGCCTGATGGTGGTGCCACAGGAAAGGTTGAGATGTAACCATAATCACTGGGGATCATCCTCTGAGGACCATGAATAAGTAGCTGACAAATGAGACATTGACAGAAAAGGAACGAACTTCACACAGAAGCAACAAATATGGGAAAGATTCGTCTCCTGAAACTGAAACAGGCAGAGGACATGAAGAAGACATCCCACAAAGTATCTCATTAGTCCTGACTGCTAACCGTGGACTGTGGTGTATCTGAGCACGTCACTGCTCTGAGGCCTGTGATGCAGTGGGATGAGGACAGTTTTCCCGGCCTTCATGTGTAATTCACTGGGATTACAGTCGCTCTTTCCTTGGAGTTGTATTGATTTCACCACCTTCTGGCTGCTGAGAGCTCGACACTCAAACAGTTACAACCTGTGACACTTTTGCGCTGTGAAACGCCAAAGAGCGGCGAGGAAGAGAGCGACGGAGTCGACTCCTCCAGGTGGAAGCGGAGTACATTTTTCTCGTGTGGACCCAGTTTGTGTGTGGACATTTATTTGACGTGTCACGTCATCGCCGGCCGTGCCAGGCAGCCCGGCCACCCTGCAGCCGACTCCAGGGCCACGTTTGAACTCCATGCCATACCTACACTGCTCTTATTCATTTGTGCAGTAATTGCTCTGACCTTTGAGTTAGAGTTTTCCTCGCTGTGCTTCAAAATATAGGCTCAAATTCTGGAAGATTTCAGGTACTAATTAAGCAGGGTATCACGGCTCTTTCCCCTCACCACACTTCATATTTTAGCTAATTTGTCTGCACTTCTGTTCAGGCCCATTTGTGAGTTTGTGTTGAGAATGTGTGATGTAATGGCTGAACAAAGTAGGAGTGATTCACCTGGATCTGGGAGCTTAAAAAAACCTGTATTTTCTCAGCTGCAGGTTCCAGTAGTCGTAAATAGTGTTTGCAGAATGACTAACATTCAGTATTGGAGCAGTCAGTCAGCTCATTGATGAAACGGTGAGCGAGTCCAGATTCTGAATCAGAGTAAATGATGGAAAGTATGCTAGTCAACACTTGAACTGTGGCTGAGAGCCAGAAATAAATCCACTCCAGTTTATCACTGCAGGTAGCTGCAGGCTGTTGGACTGACACAGGAGTTTATCGACTGCATCAGCTGTTGATCGTCTCACCACATGTTAGTAAGTCGGGGATTATTTTTATAGGACGCTGCAAATCAAACGTTGCAAAGTGCTTCACAATCAAAGCGTGAAAGTGAACGTATCAGCTGTGTCTGACGCAGTCCCATTCACCTCAGCACTGAGCTGTGGTGCTTACACACAGTGTTGTGTAGCACAACGTGTTTTCTCTCTGTTTGTATCCTGCTAAAGATTCACAGGACCTCAGCCATGTCATTCAGTCTCAAAGGTCTGGAAGACAAATGTCCAACAGGACCAGACTTTATAACCTCCTTTGGATCGTTAGCACATTGAGGACACCTGAGGCTCATTAGGCTCAGGTGAGTCACTGGGTCACATGGCAGTCATGTCAATTAATGGGAAACATCTGTGCTTTGTCCAGAATAACTGCTTCAGATTCATTATTCACCATTTCATTGTCTGAATTCTGAGAGCGAACATTTGATCGTCCCTCAAAAATTCTGTAACCAAACAAACAAACAAAAAGAGCTGTTTGTGCTTCTGGGTTCTAATTTCATTGCTCAGCTCAGCATGTGAACAGGTTTGCTGTGCAGCAGAGAGAAAGAAAGACGAGTTTAACCAGAAAACACACACAGCATCAGACGCATCAGTGCTTCGACAAACCGGCAGGAAACTGTAACATGAAAACAAGCTTACAGGCCTGTTAAATACCTCGAGTTAAACCTCACTTCTCCAGTCTCAGAGATGATTTCAGTGCCAATCATCTCATCACATTTTGGCTAATAAGGTGACCGAGGGGCCAATCTCTCAAAAAGAGACCTTTACACATTCCAACATTATGATTATGGAAAATAAACCAAAGCCATTCTTCTAACCTTGTCCCTTCAAAAAGACTTCAATTTTTCTTTCCCTTATTCCAAACATGGCACCGGGCCTGCAGGCTCTCTGCTCTCGCTGGTTGCTGGGCCTTGGAGCTCGGAGGTATCCTGTGGTTTGCCCAGTTGTGAGCTCACTTTTTATTTACTTACTCCCCCCTCCAGGGACGTCTGGATACGAAGGCCAGGTGAGGAGGTTAGCTGAAAACCTGACGTCTCAGAGACGCAAAGTGAGGAGCGCAGAGGCACTTTCAGTCCCAGTCAGACCAGACTTTGGGGAGCATGGCTGAAAGTGCGAGAGATTAACACTCCTACACCAACATGTTAATGGTCTGCAGTTGTGGATCATAGAATTGCCACCAGCCATTACTGTAGTTGTGGCGAATTCAGTCAGGATATAATGAGAGGCATTTGTTTGAGTTTAAAAGGAACAGTCTATTAAAAACAGAGCTCGTAAATACTCCCATGTCCACACCTCCTGAAAAACACAGGCCGAGTCTGACAGAAGATAATAAGCAGTAGTGGAGTCGGTTTTTAATAACGTGACCTCCCTCGCCTCCATTTTTTTCCACTTGCAGCCACAAAAACCTGCTGCTGGAGCGTCCAGGCTCACGGCCTCAGGTTGTAAAAGTCAGACAGCTCTTAAAAATGTGGAGGAGGAATGTTTGATGGGTCCAGAAGCGATTAAAGAAGAAATCCTCATCATCCTGACTGACCTCATATCTCCATAGGAAAATGTGTAAATGTGAGTGAGAGACACAGAAAGTAGTAAAGTACATGTAGATGCAGATAGATCCAGCTCTGCTCGTCAGTTTGGTTTTACACTATTTCCATTTTGGGAGACGATATTCACGAAGGAAATGCTGTTTGTCTTACTCCACTGCATTCAGCTACAGGGGTGAGAAACAGTAAGTGAACTCAGATTCACACGATCTATGCAAACTCATCACACAAATCATTGTGTTGTTCTCGTTCATTCTGAAAACGTCATTCAAACATTCTCCGTGTCGCCTGACGCAGATCTCACTGACTCAGGATGAAGCCCATCATCCCAGAGGTGGAGGACGGTGATGGAGCATCGGGATCTGGGGCTGCGATGCCTCTGCACCTGGACTGTGCCACATCATGGAGGGCAGGACAACGTCAGGGAGGCTCTGTGCAGCTTTGACTGAACCCTGGAGTAAAGGACGGGACACTTGTGCTCACTGTGGGACACATTTACAGTCCTCAGTCTGAGAAGCAAACTCCCTGCTGAGCTGAAAGCACTCGTGTCTTCATGTTCAGTGGCTGCTCTCCTGTTTATTGCTGAATGGTGGCTGCTTTTTCACTGGCTTGTTAGACTGTAAGTTTATAATAAAATTCAAATTATGGTAAGGAAAATGTTTACAGAACGTAGCCGGGACTTCACAGCTCCTGACAGAGTCTATATTTATCCAGACTTCACCAAACATCTGGATCTGGTACAGCAGCAGAGAGGCTGTAAACTTACAGTAGGTGCTACTGTACAGCCTCCACTTATTAGCCCTTGTCTTGTTCCTGAGGCTTGGATCGAATTGCTCGACCGCACAGTAAAAAGAGAGGAGGAGTAGTCGTGTGGAGCGTCTCCCTCTGGTCTGAAAATCCCCTGGCAGACGGCGGTCTGGTGGCTGACACGTCGGCTTCAGCGCAGGACGGCTTCGTCTGAAACAACACGAGCACCAGAAAAATGGGCCACAATCAAACTCACACTTTGCTCCAGTGAAAACCCTCAACCCACAAGACAAGAGCTAATTTCTGCAGCGCGGACGACGTCAGTCACTTCAGATTCACACAGGCCTCCTCGGGTCTGATGGACATCCAAACCTTTGACCATTAAAGCTCCTTCTTTACCTTTGGAACAAGAAAAAAATCTCAACTTCTTCAGCTACCTTACGTCTTTGGGGAAGATAATTTACTGTGAATAATTTAAATCATTGAAATAAAATAATTTGTTTTGTTGGTCACTGGTCGTCTGAGCTGGGTGTAAAACTGATGGATTCAACTCTAACTGAACGCACCGCGCTTCGTAACTGCAGACGTGATGAAACTAATGGAACTGAATCTGCACTAAAATCCAGTCACTTGTTGGTCGGCACGAGGCCAAACTGAGACTCACTGCAAAACAAAAACATGGCTTCCTGTGCAGAGCACATTAAACAAGATCTGAATCCAGCTCTGATTTAAGATGTTGCGCAATTGGGAAAGTAATTTCAGTGATGTTGTAAATCTGTGCTCATTTACTCCAAGTTTCTGAAGTGGTTGACTTGATTGCTGTTGGCTTTTATTTCAATAAAAAACATCTATAAACTTTCTATTATGTCAATGAAAACTGGGAAATGAGAAATCTGTGTGGCCTCAATCTGTCCGACTGTCGCTCCGACTTTACTGTGCCGTCTTTGAACATTTCTGAAAGAGAAACTCCTCTGCTGCAGAGCTGAAGTGGAAAAGAGACACGATGAAATCGAGAGAAGGAGAATGGAAAGAAGAAGAGGTTTATCAGCCTCTGCTTCCTGAGGTAAAGGTTTGTCACGAGCTGGGTTTGGTTTCTGCTCCGGGCATTAGTTCTATCAGCAGTAATAAAAACCTGTTCATCAAACTAATTGCTTTGCTCTCGACGTGCACACAAAAAAGAGTTGGAGCAACAAACACAAGCAGTCACACAATCACCTTCGATTTTCACACGACCACAACACGTTTCCAACACGGGAGCTTTTAACCATTTCCTTTGTTTCTCTGCTGAGGACAGTGTCAAAGACGGAGGACCAGACCTGCTGACGTCTTCACCGTCATCACATCAGGTCTGTGAGGCTTCTGGACCACGACGGGGTGAAAGACAGCACAGAGAGACCTCACGTGTTTTCATGGAGACGGATAGAAATTTCTGACCTCGTCACTCGTCTCAGACAGGACTGAGACCGACGGCCCGTGCAGGATCTGTGGTGATCTGCTGGATCCTCAGTGAAACCCTCAACCGAGGACCCTCAGTCAAAAAACAACTCCTGATCCACGTTCTGACCGTGAATTGGTCCTGCTGCTCCTTCAGGAGGCTGTGGCACATTAGATGGCGCTCTCCCCAACAGACAGGTAGAAGATCACTGAAAGACCTGAGCTGCTCACCTGCGTCCTGTGCACAGCGTCACACGGTTTCACCGACCTGATCCAGAGTTTGTCTTATTTCACAGATTTATTTCATCATCTGAGAAACGCCGCCCCCCCCCGTTGATGTGATTAGACTGATGGTGTTACCATGTGTGACGGAGCCACTCACAGTTCCAGTTGTTGATTCTTCTTTTTGATCCAGGTCTCAGTGAGCCTGCTCCTCTGGAGCCAGTGAGACAGATTCAGATGGACAAAAGCTCAGTAGTGAATAACTCTGTCAACCAGATGCCAGCACGAAAAAAAGCCTCTGCTTTTTTTGTTTAACTGTATATGACATGTTTAAAGTATCAACTCCTTTAACCTAACTCCCTTGTTCATACCAATTGACTTGAGAGGAGAAGAAAATGCAATTTGGCCTCGGCCGTTTGCGTTTCTTTTTTCCCTTATTTGGGAGTCTCTATGGAAACAGAGCTTTGTTGATGGGGCGTGTTGACAGGCGGCCTCTCGAGCCAAATACAAAGAAATCCCCACAACTCCTCATGAGGGCAATGCATGCAGGGAAAATCCTGTAAAAAAATCACTCGCTCAGGGGAGAATAAGAGCGCTCTGTGGCTGCACAACAGCCTCGTCCTCAGTTTAAGGCCTTCAGAATGTCTCTGCATGTCCTCAGGTGTCTTCTAAGGATTCACTTTATTTTTAGTACTTTTTGTTTTTAACATCTGGAGCAGAAACTTATTTTTACCTGAATGTTTCAAAGAATTTTCTCAACGTCCTTCTGTCAGTTTTCCATTTCTTTTTCATCTTTCCTTCCTTTATTACTTTCTGACCTTTTCTCCTTCTTTCCATTCTTCCTTCTCTTATTTCTTTCACTCCACGTCTCCTTGTTTCCTTTCTCTCTTCCCTTGCCTGGAAGGAGTCAGTTTTAGAAAACCTTGCACATTTATTTCTCAGTGTAATGTCCTCATCGGCGTCTTGGACCTGCAGGAAGTGATCCACTGCAGTGATGACGTCATTGTCACTGTCAAAATGGCCACCACTGAGCTCCTTCATCACCGTGGGGCAGAGGGGGTCATCTGAGGGGCCAGATCAGGGCAGATCAGGGATCAAGGACCTGCTCGGGTGATGAGTCCTTCAGACCTGACGACTGCACGGGGGCCGACGTGTCCGTTTCATCCCTCCCATTTTTTATGTCCCTCTTTTCATTTTGTACTTTTCTTTCTTATGTTTCCTTCTTTGCGTCCTTCTTTTCCACACTCTCTCCTCGTTTCCTTGTTACTGATACTTCTCCTCCACCTCTGTTGATCCTGAGCGATGAACCCTGTCAGTGGGGGGAAAATGGCTGCTGCCTTCTGGTTTCAGTGACTGAGAATCAGGCCGGCCTGTAATCTGTTGCAGACCTCGGGTTCCTGATCCAGCAGCGATTCCAGCGCTGGGTGCAGGATGTGCTGGTTTCCTCGAGCAGTCAGGGGAGATGACTGAGCAGAAATGGACACCAGGACACGACTCCTCCACACAGGAGCCTCGGGGTATTTACAGCAGAGTACCTGCAGCAGAGGCGACGCAGGAGGCTGTTTGGATAAGTTCAGCGTCTGGCTGCAGGTAGCCGCCGAGCTCAGGTGGGTGTTTATCCAGAGCTCTCAGTCCTCAGCCTCCAGCCCTGGAGCCTCGACGCAAAGAGAAAAATCTTGACTTCCACTCAGGAAATAATTAGTCTCATTTCCTTCTTTATTGGCAGGCTTGATCTGCCAAGATGGTAATGGAAGTTCTGTGTCAGTTTTTCTCCAAAAATGGATGCCTTGAAGAAAGCAGCTTAGTGAGGATTTACTGATGCACTGTCCTCCTTTTTCCCTCCTCGCTCCATCAGCCAGGAGATCCACTGGACAAGAAGCAGAGAAGAAACCTGATTATTGACGATCGCCCTCTGTTTCTCTTTTAAAATATGGATCCACTGAGGCTCTGAGAGGCCGATAAAGACTCATTTAAACCCGAACTGAGTCCCAACTGCAGTAATAACAGACACTAATACCAATAACATGTAACTTCAGCCTTTGGCCACACCCACAGTGATGTCACAGCAGGTAAACTACGTGGCCAAAAGTATGTGGACACCTAAATGTTCCACCCATATGTAATGGCCCAACATATCATTACAAAAACATGGCCACTGGCAACATGGCCACCATCTGCCTGCCAGTGTTTAGTTTAGTTTAGGTGACTCATGTTCAGCTGCTCTCTAATGTTTGAAATTCACTACACAAATGTGACAATGGCACAAACAGAGCAGAGCAACACAAAGCAACACAACACAGTGTCACTGATATAATAATCATCTATTTCAGCCTTTTTGTGTTGTTGTCTTTTCCACTGTAAAATATCTTGAATCGGTCACAATAAAAAATCTTCGGGATCTGAATCAAGTTGCTTTTTAATTTATTGTTATCAGATTTGTTAAATGTCAGCGTCAGTATCTACATCAAAAAGAACTGAACCGGATTTGAAGTAAGACGCTGGTGGACTGTTCTCGTGGCTGACTCGTCAGCAGCCAGGTGTTAAAGGCTGTGAAGGTGTGGTGAGTGGCACAGTAAAAGAATCAGCTCCTGAATCAAACTACAAACGCAGCAGCTTTCCCTCAGTCCACCTGCCGTCCAGCCTCGAACCGGGGACAGACTCTCGTTTCTTCTTGCTGTTTCTCGTCTCAGCGAGTTGTAACCGGCGCCAGTCAGCCGGGTGGCTCTGGTTTTGTCTTTACCTTGTTTGGACTGAAGAACACAGCGGCCCAGTCTGCGTCCTCGTCTGAACCGAACTGACCGGTCCAACATCCTGACTGGACCCTCAGCTCATACAGAACAGGCCTCATTTCCATCCACAGTCCCTCTGTTGATATTAGCCTGAGCCATGTCAACTTCACACTGGGACATGTCCTTCTCCATCAGTCAGCAGAATGAAAAACACAGAGAAGAAATGGAAAATGTCAGAGAGAAATCTGAAAAGGAACAAAAAGGATAATTGTTTTGTTTCTGTATTTTTTTTATTCTCTTAAAGGGTCGATATGTATTTTAGTTTAAACCTTCAGATCATCAACAGACTGTGAACAGTTCTGACCTTATGATAAAACATTGCAGAGATATCTACTAAGTTAGCACGCTAACCAGCTAGCCTCGGCCCGCCCAGTCCTGTAATACCACTTTATACCTGAAGAGGCAACAGCTAGTCACAGTATCGTCCAGTCTGCTCTACCTGTCCCTGCAGCCATAAAAAGGAAAACATCACTTTACTGTCGTTATGTGGTGATTTGTTGTCCAAATACTGGACTCTTGGTAACACAGGGTGGACGTTTTGGACGTTTTGGACATTTTGGACCTTTCTAATGCAAACATCCATTATGCTAATGCAAAAATAAAATCTGCAGCGGTTCTGACGTGGCTATTTTTAGCTGCGTCTGATCCTCTGGACGTGCACATATCATTTTCCCTGCAGTGAGTCTTAGAGTGGACAGACTGGAGGCATTTATTATAAGAGCGAGTGATTTACTGAACTAAACTCCTCTGATAGTTTCCTAATTTGATTTTCAGCAGAATATTCCAGCACTTTTCCCCATGTGTATCAATTTAACTGTCGTTATGTTACGTCTGTCTAGAAAAACAGTGTGGGTTCTTCTGCAGACTGACTGGAGGGACTCGGTGTCGGTTCTCACTGAGAGGGAACCAAAGACGCACGAAGAACCAATCGATGCTCGCTGGTTTTGAGTTTTTGTTTTCTCGTGGTGTTTGCTGGTTTTCAGGAGCAGGCGTTCCTCATGTGGGTCAGCGCTGTGCAGAAAACGAAGTGAAGGTCACGTCAGGGCCATTTTTCTTATAATGGTAATACCATGCAGTGTGCGGTGTGTAATAGATACGCAAGTGCAGTTACACGTTTCCTTGTTGTGACTCTGTGGTTGTAAATTGTTTTTAAATGTCTTGAGGACGGGCAGTGAAAGCACTGGAGGAGATTTCTGGGAGGAAAGAAGAGGAAGGAAGCTTGTTCAGCGTTTCTCCATATGTCCCTCGGACACCGGAGAACCCGAACCCTGAGAAGTGGAGTCATTAGGTAAAGAGAGGAGGGCACTGATGGTTCACACAGCCTCAGTGTTCAGAAAAACCTGCTGCCTACTGCAGGTATTCAAGTTGGGAGAAGAAGATGCTCCTTCTAGCTGCAGAACTTCATTCAGAATCCTGCTGTTTTTAAGTTTCCTTCAGTATCACAGTGATCCAGTGAGAGTTGTCTGTACATCCACGGGTTCACTGCAAACAGCAGCTGATCACATCTGATTCAGCATTGATTTTCCAGATGTAAACAAACAGGGCTCAGGTTGTAGCCCACAGTGTAAGTCACTGAAGCAACATTATACTCATTATACAACATTATGCTCATATGAACTACGTGGTCTTTTGGATAATGCAGCATTATCCAAAAGACCATGTATAAAAACAAACATTTAATAAAACCCATATTTAAGCTTGTTTTCCATGTGACAAACAACCATCACAAAATAACCTGCTGTCCTACTGTTTTCCTCCTCGGGAACGGAGCAGGAAAACCTTATTTAATATCAGCGTTATTGAACGGATCATTATCTTATCAGCAAACAGCCGACCTTTCCCATGAACGGACGCCAACACCCAGAGGAGAATCACCCTAAAATGCAGATCTCTGGTTTTCCTCTGCGCTCAGATGGAAAGATGCTTCCATTCCCCGCAGGCTGAGGCAGATGTGAGGCTCGGCTGCAGTATTGATTACAGCCTCCATCTGTTGTGCGTTTTCTCAGCGCTTTTCTTTTTTCCCCTTTTCTATTGTGAATTACTCCCTTTGTTGTGTGTTACTTTTCCCATCCATACTCAGGCTATTTCCATGAGTCACTCAAAGTGCTCTCTACTGCGATCCAGGCCCAAAGCATTACCACAGACAGACTCCGTGTTTATGGTTTTCTCATCAATAAATGGTCTATTGTCTCCGGACACCATGGCATTCACTGTGGGCCATATTTTAATTTTAGTACAAAACAGGAACTCTGCTATAAATATTATTGTGAGCAGACATTTGTTCTGCTGAGCACTATTTTCATGCTCAGATTCAAGTCAGTTTAAATGCTGGGGCAGCCACCAGAGGCCGGAGACACGCACTGAAATCGTCGTTCACACTCATGTTTTCAGAGTCAGTATAACATCCACTTCCTGAGGATATCATTTTCTCTGATGTGCATAAATGTTCACAGAAATCAGAGAAAAAAAATACCTTCTTTGTACGTGCAGAAGTTCATTGAGAATCCTGCTGTTTTTCAGTTTCCTTCAGTATCACAGTGATCCAGTGAGAGTGGTCTGTTCATCCACGGCTTCACTGCAAACAGCAGCTGATTCAGACAGTTTGACTGATGAAGCAAAAACGAGCTAAAAAAAAAGCTGGAGCTTAAATTATAGCCCACTGCTACCTCCCAGGTATGCACGGCATACATTATACTTCCTGTTTACTGCCCCCAAAGCATTATGGGAACTGTAGTTCCACACATGGTACACTGTCTTTAAACACCAGCTCTGTTTACTCAGCCTGCAGCTGATGTGTTTCATTACGTCTCACTCACATCACAGGTCTCACAGGTTCAGGGGCTGAATAAGTCGCACTGCAGCTGTACATAAACAGATGCTAAATATACATACAGTTGCTGAATGTTCTTCTGCCACAGCTATAATATATATATGATTACACAATGGTTCACATCAGGCCGTGCAGTCTCTCTGGGTTTTACAAAACATTTTCCACAGCTTCTCTTCATGTGAAGAATCAAACACCACAGAATACGTTTGTCATATCTATGACAAAGACGGAGAACACGGCCCACCGGGGACACATTCGTTTGGAAAGATTAGTCGGTGGCTCTGAACCATTTATCTTCTGGTGTCAAATGTTAAACAGAGGAATATGTCAGTTCACACACTGTGGTCACACACACATTCCCACTGACCACATATTAGGCTGTCGCTGCTCCCACGGCTCTGCATCAGAGTGTGGGTGTCAGATGATGGTCCTGGGTGGAGGGTGGGGGGTTTTTGGCTGGTGGTTGGTGGGTGGATCTGTTGGGGATGGAGGAGGCTCGGAGCTCTGCCAGCTGATGAAAAACCCCCGTCTGCTTTAAGTTTTAGCAAACATTTTCTCATAATTACATTGTCTCGCCATGCAGAGCTGGAGGGTTTGGGGGCCGGGGGTAATTGAGAAAGGTGGGTGGGCATCTTTGCAGAGGCTGATACTTGAAATGGGGTTTGTCCTGCTTAAAGTGCAGGATTTGGCTCCTCGGCTATAAAAGTCATAGTTTCAGTGGACCTTTGGCAGTCCCTCTGAAGGTTTCAGGCGATCCAAAGCCACTTTTCCTTTTTCTTTTTCAACGGAGACATGCTAAAAATAAAAATGGGTCTTTTTAAAGAGTGTGGCTTTTAATGGCAGCATGTAAAAATCTGCTATGTGTTAACAGCTTCACTGAGGCAAACCAAAAGACATGCCTTAGCAGCCTCAAAACAAATTGGGATGGCAAATGACGAAGTAGGAGACTCTGGATGGAGTAGGTGGATTTCTTTCTTTCTTTCTTTCTTTCTTTCTGTTTGATCAGGAGGGTGAAGGCGGAGGTGACGCCCTGAGAGAAAAGACAACCACTGAAAAGACTCTCGCTTTGAAATGTGAAATATAAAAGATGAACCTTTAACAAAGCTCCAAAGGACACGGACACATAAAAGAGAAAAAGACGTCGTCATGCTGTACTGACTGTGAAAAACTTTATGCTGAGGGACAGTTAAAATGTTGGATTACAGTGAAATCCTCCGTCACCGCCTCCATCAGCAGCCTGTTCACCACGGCACCAAACCAGTTTCCAGCAAATCACAACAGCAAATTCATGTTGAGGGAAAAGTCATTTTGACAGGATCACGTTTAAGAAATATAATTCTGACTTCAGCATCATGAAACTGGTTTCTGGTTCTGTTTCTGGTTCAGACTCTCACAGCACCTGGTTCAGGTCTGCACCTGGTTCAAGGTCAGGGAAAATATGTGCTGAATATATTTTATGATTTCTGAATGAATCGTTTTTGTTTTGCTTTACATTTTACCAGCTGTCAAAAGAAAACATTTCTAAAACTACTCAACAAATTTTACAATTTAACAGTTTAACGGTGAGAAATTCGACCCGAATACGTCAGAAAAACAGAACTTAGACGAATTCTTCCAGGAAGGAGGATGGACACTGTGGGCGGATCAGAGCGCAGGATGAAGAAGATTCAGGCCGGCAGGCAGGAAAACAGCGTCGCCAGGCTCTGAGACAATCAGGGAAGGTGAGGCACATAAATCCGGATCAAAGCGCAGCCATCTGGCACTTTAACAGGCGTGTTGACATGTTTGGCAGCGTGGAGGTCCCTCCAATTATACCCCCTCTCACTTTTCCCACTGGGTCTAATAGTTAAATGTGGACTGGTTGAGCTTAATGCTGCAGTTTAGGTCAGACAGTGAACTCATACAGAGCTGTCTGATGGAATAAATCACTGAATCTTTCTTTTCTTTCAAGTGCTGCAGCTCGTACAGGCCTGAGCACAGAGAAGTTGCTCAATATGTCGCATTATATGCAAAAGATTTAACTTTAAATGTGATCTGACATCATCATCCTGGACACGAGCAGGGCGCTGAGAGTTTCTCCATCTACAGCGTGTATGAAAAAAACACCTGGGACAGGCAGACGGCCCCGATGATACGGAGACTCACGTCATTCCAGTGGAATTATTGAATGTCTTCATAGCAGCGAGGGACTGTCCTCACAAACAGCAGGGAATAAAGACACTGGTCATTTGATCGAATGCATAAAAGGAGAGATGGTATGGATAATTACAGCGATAAACGGAGCCGCCTGCGGTTTGGAGAGTCTGATTTTGGAAGTCAGAATCAAAAGAGAGAATTTTTTTCATCAGACATCAAACTGTCGTGAACTTGAGCTTGACCTGCCTGAGGAGCTCAGATTCTCCAACTCATCATCGTCTTTCAAACCACGTCTTACGCTACGGAGTTTACTGAGCTCTGGTTGAATAATTAGTTCAAAGTCAGTGTACAGGTGTAGGTGCTGCAGTCAGACATCCATGATAATTCATTATTAATTCACACACTTCTGTCACATCAGCCTCACAGTCACAGAGTCAGGGGAGAGCAGGATAATCAGCCTGAACTGTTCGGGGGTGTTTCTGTGCTCTCTGCAGGGAACTCTGGGTAATTTTACCCCCATGAAGGCCTGATTGGATCAGGCCCTCAGGTCTGCTCTGTTGTGGTCTGAGCCTCTTCAAAGCCTCGCTCTGCGCTCAGCTCACAGGAATGCCCATTACCTTGCGGTCGCATGTCTTTCTCTGAGCGGCTCGACTCCTGCAGAGCCGCTGCAGCCAGGTATCCCATCAGCCACTGCACGGCTGCTGTCAGGGCTGGCTGGTGGGAAAGAGCAGCGGTCCCTCACGTCGTGTTTTTGATGGGGATTACAGAGGTGAACACGACGACGCCTTCCTGTGTGGGCCTCTGTAGCTGCAGGGCTTCCACTGTGACTGACGCACAGTGATGTCTCTCAGTGTTTTCAGAGGAATCTCACTGTAGGCCACCAATCTATTTTTAATGTGCTCCGGTCTAAATATACAGCTGCCATGTCTGGAGCTGGACTCTTTCACTCTTTCCTCTCGGCTCAAACAATGCGTAAGAAATGTAAAAATGTAAAAGCTTTGTTTGGTTTGCGGCCTCTGGAGCCCCGCGCGGCGAGCGTCGTGTTATTTCCGGAGCTGGAATGTGTATGAGTGGTTATTTTGGATGTGTCATGCAGAGCGGGCCGCCCGCCGCCGCCCACGTCTTCAGCAGGGATGCAGGCAGCGTCTTGTTTGATGTTGCGGCTGACAGCAGCCGTGATGCAACCGTCGCTGCAGAAGGGTGTGTCCTCTCCGGCCCACCAGCTGACGCATTTCGCTGGGAAACTTCTTCCAAATTCCCAGAGCTCCCAGTCTGCTGGGCCGGGGCTGGATGGCTGCCATGACCGTGCGAGTGTCGACTCTCTCTGTGGTCAACAGGATTACAAACCACACATGTTTATGGTTTTTTCCTTTAGTTTGTCTTTTTAAAAGTCTGAATCCACAGTTGCTTGTGTACAGTAACAAGGATCCACATTTTCACTCTGTGTGAATTAGTGGAGGGAAACATACGACTTTTTCTGAATCGAATTAACAAAATATTCAGAGTCAAAGCACCAACACAAAGAGAAACTTACTCTGCATTAATAACCCAAAGCCCAAAAATATATCTGTGCAAACACAAACACTCAGTAACTTTGAATTTTGGTTTACTGTCAAACACACGATTGATGTTTTTCTGGGGGGCATTTATTGGACAGCATGCAGTGACGATGAACACAGGTTAAATAACCATCAGGCCACGGTACGGTCTATATTTCATAAGTGCCTTAGTATCACAGTGTTTTATTTTCATCATCTAAATAAAAATATTTCTTTTTATTTCTTTTCTGGGCAGAAATG
The DNA here is from genome assembly GCF_017976425.1 of Toxotes jaculatrix. Classification (NCBI taxonomy): domain Eukaryota; kingdom Metazoa; phylum Chordata; class Actinopteri; family Toxotidae; genus Toxotes; species Toxotes jaculatrix. Next base: position 647,527 of record NC_054415.1, read on the forward strand.
AGCTTCAGGCTCCAACCTCAGGGGACGACGCTGCTGTCGTATGGAAACGTCGATGAAAGTCAGCACGAAGCCTCTAATATGAACCAACTACACAGGAACAATCATTTAAACACTGAATAATTGATGTTTGTGGGATGAGTTTCCATGCAATAAGAAGACTGTGGATTTTATGACACGGAGGAGCTCTGTGGTTTTGTATGTCAGGCCATCCTGTGGGATGTCATGTCATCATAGCTGTATTCCTAAGTGTTAAGTAGACAAAACATTTTAAGTCAATTTATTCTCCTCACGGTCGTAAAAGAGAAGCCGAGACGCTGCCACGCCTCTTCTGAAAAACAAAGTGAGGCACAAATTGCTTCGAGGTAACAACAGCTCATAAACAAGAGGAACAAACTCCGACAACATGTAGCACGGAGCTAAAGGAGTGACTTACAGTCTTATTTTATCTGCAATTAAACTGTCAGCTTTAAGGAAATAACATCAGTAAAAGTCTAAAGTCAGTCTGATGACTCACGTTCACTGAAACGTTCATTACGCCTCAGAACACGATGACGCTGAACAGAAAGAGAAAGTTACACATGTGATGTTTGTCCTGAAGGTGACACAGATCAGACGCAGGTCAAACTGGGGCTCTCTGGGGCCCGAGTGGTCAGGGGGCCCCTGGGGCCATGCCTCAGAGGGCCTTTCAGTAATTTATCCGTGGTTGCAACTGTGGACCTGTTGTTGTGAAATTTGGGAGGATGGCTGAGATTCACGCCACAGGAACAGGACGTTCATACGGACCAATGCAGCAGAGCCGAGACGTGAGGGGATACTGAGGTCCTCAGTGGGACCAGCTTTGCTGCAGAGGGTTGTCTCTGCAGGTCTCAGATGTGATGCACCTGTTGACTGAGGCTGAAGCAGGCCCACGTTTGATTCACTGATTTGGATGAAACTTTGCCTCACAGGAAAAATCCTGCGTCTTTCCTCAGAGAGACGAGTCTCCATCGCCGTCACGTCCATATTGTTCTGCTCTGAAGATCCAGCCTGTCTGTGAAGGAGGTTATCTGAGCAGTGAAATAATGGAATGTGTAATTTAAGGATACGTCCTAATCCTTCAGCCCGGTGTCGGTGCCAGGAGAGTGTATAAATCCCTTTCCTGGTATCGGAGCCATTGATTGATCCATGGATCATCATTCATCATTCGCCTTTCTGTGTTCCCGCTCCGTCTTCCAGCTGTGGCTCTGAGCCAAAAGGCTTTAGGCTTCGCTTGCTTTTAAAATATTCCAGACACTGAAGGACTCAAACCTTCCAAGCATAAATATCATGGGAACATTTCAGCGTTTCCAAAAGACCTCCACACACATCTGCTCCATGTCCGACTTCACAGATTGACCAAAGACAGAAGCAGCGTTGGAGGAATTTCTGATTGTTCCACTGCAAAACACTCACAACAGAAATACCTTCAAATGTCCCTGCAGGAACAAGCTGCGTCTCTGTTTGTTCCACATGGAGACAAAGTCCAGTTCCAGTTTGAAGTGAAGCTTCTTCCTTTCAGTGGGATTATCTCTGCTTTAAATCCACAGTAAACTGTTGTTTTGTGTTATTTATTAAATGATTTGGATCTTCTTAGACTTCATGGCTGTAACAGAGGACAGGTGCTCCTGGGGACAGGTGCTCCTGAGGACAGATGCTCCTGAGGACAGGTGCCAACTTTCAGTACTTTCTGGGTTTTGGTGACCGCATCAAAGGGACTGAGGTTTGACGTCCAGTCCTTGTCCTGGGGTTGGAAAATCCACTGTCCATGTCTCACATTAAAAACACTTCCAGTGTGATTTCTAAACGTAGCTGCAGTGCAGCGTCTGATCTGCTCATCAGTGAAGAAAAACTTATCAGCAGCTTCGTTCTCTGACCTTTGACCTCTGACCTCTGACCGAACATCAGCCTCTGTCCTTCTCTGTTAAACGCCTGTCTGATTTGATCAGCTGTTTTCAGAGCTGGTCTGTGTCTGAGGTCCTTCCTGCTGATGACGACACATCAGATCTAATTACAGTGTCATTGTTGTGTTTTTCTGAGTGAATCATCAGAAGAAGCTGAACAGGAACCTGAACGTGGCCTGAGCAGCTCCACCACAGGCCCACGCATTAAACACTGAAGTAGAATTTAAAGGAGACATGACGTGTTTCCTTCTTTCCTTTCCTCCTTTGTTGTTTCTCCTTCACTGCCTCTTCACCTCTTTCCTTATTTTTTCCTTTCTTTAATTCTTCCCCTTTGTTTCTTTCTTCCTTTCTTTTCTCTTCTTCCCTCCCTTCTTTTCCTTCTGTCATAATTTTCACTGTTGAGGCTTTCTCCAGTAAAAACCTTTATTGCACCAAACACGACTCACAGCTCAGTTTGTTAATAAAATGCTTGTTAATAAAGCTTTATTGATTCAGTGTCTGTTGGAATGAGGACGACCGGCTGCGTCCCTCAGAGATCAGACTCGGCGGACGGGACGGGGAGGATCTTCATTTAGATTTTCTGAGGAGCCTGTGGTCGGGGAATTCACCCTGACTCATCTGATGAAGCGTAAACTTTTCACAGCTTCGACTTTATCAATATTTTCTTTGGGCGTGTTTCTGCAGTTTGGAGATTCTCAGAGTCTATTTGTGTCAAAACACGGGGCCGTTCTTCGACATGTTAAATTCAGCTCCCTGGGAGTTTCCACACACTCCCTCAGTGTCAGTGTGAGCACAGAGACCATGCAGTGAGGACAAGTCAGTCAAACCAACGTGATGCAGGTGACGTTTATGAGACACACAGCCACAGCCACGCAGTCCAGTCTAACGTCCGTCTCACATGAGTCCGACTCTGACAACACATCATCTCAGTTAAACTCACTGATGTTCAGCTCCTGCAGGAGGACGGAGGAGCGGGGAGGTGACTGCAGACTTTCACTGAGCATCACAGAGTGTGCGTCTGTGTCCTGTTGTCTCCTCGTCTCCTCTTATTTACTGTGCTTTATTGTCTTGTTTGCGTTTTTATGCAGCGCTTCCTTTAATCTGAGACACTTTTCTCTGGGAGACAAAGTAACGTGGACTTTGACCTCAGGAGCTTCACAGCTTGAAGCTCACATAAGGTTTGATTCCAGCTGTAGACCTTTGTGGCATGTCGTCCCCTCTCTCTCTCTCTCTCTCTCTCTCTCTTAAAAAAAAAATCATCATGAAAAATTCATCCTGTTTTCGTCCCTTTCATCCTCTGAGGGTAAATCTGTAAATGATTGCCCTCATTTTCTTCTTCACCTGGTGTGTTTTTAGATTTCAGGTGCAGTTTAAACCCTCAGGATGAGTTCATCACATTCTCAAACGCTGAATGAAACGATCGGAGCAGTGAACCAGTAAAAGAGGCTTAAATATTCAGGAGAACGAGTCCAAGGCAAACACGCACACAGATCTGCTGATCCAGTTTCAACGGTAACAATAGTCTGAGAAAAACTAGAAAACAAGAGGAGGCGCAGACCACACACAGAGCGTACACACAATCATAAGCTGTAATTCACAGCGAGCAGCCTCAGCTGCAGTCTGTGCTGCATGTGCAACATTTGGTTTGGGATCAGTGTTAATAAGCAAATTGCTGTAGTTTGATTTCAAAGCGGCTTCACAGTCAGACTGACGGGACGTTCTCATTGGTGGATTCATCAAACACGGCTCTCTGAACCCAGGACCTGATTATTACACGAAGAACACGCGCTCACATGCTGCTGGAGTCACATGTTCAGCTCTGATCATGTCTCATAATGTCCCCACAGCCACCACAGGTGAGGTTAGCTAACACTGACGGAAAATCTCGTGTTAGCGTGTTACTTCACACGTCTGCTCAGTTTCTAATCCGGCGCCGGAGCAGCTACACTTTCACTGTGCAGCAGTTCAGGCTCTTTAGATGTTTAGATTGTCATCGTCAGGGAGACGTCACGTCGACCTGACATTGGAACGCTTTGGGAGACGAAGCTGATCCAGGACTCCTGCTTGGTTTGGGTCAGGTAGCAGGACCCTGCTCTGATTGGACGATTGTGTTGTTCTGTGTCTGCTGGCTGTGAAAGCAGCTGTTGGCTAACAGGTTAGCCACAGTGTGTACGAATGCTCCTGTCACCTCGGCCTCTCATTTCTCCTCAGAGCTGATGTGTTGTTGTTTCAGTAAATTCTGTTTTTTCATCATATTTTTTCCTGGTATCTTCACTGTTGGCTCCGTTCGAGCTGTTTCACCAGAGCTTTTATAAGAATTTACACCAGCACACACACACATCAGTAAATTACGTCTCCCAGCAGGCCGAGCAGCCAGAGTGCAGATGTAGGCCTAATTATAGAGAGTCCTGAAAGAAACTAATCCTCCCCGGTCTTGGAGAGCTTTCAGTCCTGGAGGAGGCTCTTCGACTCATCAGCCTGTAAATCAACGCTCCATTGGCTCCAGCTCCACTTCCTGCCCCCACGGCGGGCCTCACACTCTCTGAATCACGGCAGATCCTGAGGATTGGAGCCGCGGGGAGGCCAGCTATATTTGCTTACCTTGCACTGTGGGACACACTGGAATCTGTGCAGAGTTCCACGGAATATTTGGCCTTTTGAAGCACAGAAGCGTAAAAACTTCAGGTGCTGACAGCTCAGATGCCGGCTGTGAGTGTGAAACGTGGCTGCGGCGTTCAGAGCTGACAGAGACGCTAACGTGAGGAAAACTGATCAGACGCTTCCTGTTTCAGTGAAGTGAAATGTCCCTGAACTTTGTTCCTTGTTGGTTGTTGACGATAGAAAATGCGTTGTTTAGTGCGACAGACGGTCTCCTCTGATTGGCCGTGTGCTGCTGTCCATCATCACCTGCTCTGTGTTTTTATACACACTCACTGTTCATAAACGTTACCTGCTGACCAGGTAACTCGTCTGCTGCTCTGCTGTGCCAGGCAGGTATGAGTCCTCAGCAACAGGTACGCTATGTGGACAAAAGTATGTGGACACTGGAACACTGTAGCCATCAGTGCTGGTTGAACCAGCTGCAGAGCTCTGGAAGGGAAGTGTGTGGTGGCGACCTCCTGTATCTGAGTTACAGCTGTGAAAGTTCAGGCTGAAAAACATGGACTCAGATCAAAATCTAATCAACATCCTTCAGCCAACATCTGTCAGGACAGCAGACGATTATATTTCTAACCTTTTGAAATATGATCGGCCCCCTCTCCTGTCAGTCAGCAGTGAAAATATAAACTCCCTGCAGCTTCACCTGAGCAGGTAATCATCACATTGGATTCATACCTGCATGTCAGATTCCTTTTCTTCTGTCGTCAAAGCAGAGCGGACACACCCCGAATCAAACTCTCTGCAGGTAATTGCTGAGCTGTCAGGTCAAAGTCTTTGATGTTCAGGGGAGCGTTTGTTTCGCTGATCACCGTCATTGTTCACCGCTGAGCTGCCGAGCAGAACATAATAACAGGGAGGCCGACGCATCCTGCAGGCTCACACTCACTGTTTATGATAGTTAGGACAATTAAAGCTGAACATCCCCATTAGACTGCAGAGGGTGGGAGACGGATTACACTGGGCACACACAGTGTCTCTCAGCAGGGAGGGGTCCTTGTGACGTCAGAGGACAGGTCAGATCACAGGTGAAGTGAAGACAGTGGAGACCTGTGACATGATCAGAGTCTGAAAGTTCTGGTCAACATTTAGAAATTTGGTGAGAATTTTTATTTTATTTCAGTCCAGAAAAGTCGTTTGATTTGTGAACATCACAACAGTCTCACACGCCACAGGCTTCCCAGCCTCCTCTGTCCCAGGGACTGGTCACACTGACCTTGACCTTTGACCTCTGGCCTCCAAAATCTAGTCAGTTCATCCTTGAGGCACAGTTGACACTTGTGCAACGTTTGAAAGCCATCCCTCAGAAGGCTGCTAACTCTGCGTGCTCCTCTCTGACTGGAGCAGAAACACCAGCCTGTAACTTCAGTTCCTGCTGTGAGGGCATTCTGACAGTAATTAGAGAGCTGGTGCTTGAACACACAGACGCCGTGTCCGTTATCATCAGAGGTCAGAGGACAAAAACCTGAGGCTTTAGTCACATCTTCCCATAATCCCTGGAGGTCAAAGCAATTGATGAATTCACATCTGTGTGTCACGTTATGTGTTGTCGCGTGAGACATTGCGTCCTGAGTCACCTCCCGACAGTCCACCACGTCACTCAGGACTCTGACGTCTCCTCAGAGCTCCATCATTTCCCTCGGCTTCTTCTCTGAGCTGATTTTAGCTGCTGCCTCAGCTTCACGACCTCTGCTGCTTCCGAACACCAGCAGCTATTGTTGCACTAAATGTGACAGCAGTAAAAGAGGGGAGACCTCAGCAAAGTGAAGCTGGAGCTGGAAAAACACATAAAGAGCTCAGTAATTTACTGTGTGTGTGTGTGTGTGTGTGTGTGTGTGTGTGTGTGTGTGTGTGTTAAAGGCAGCTCTGGCAGCAGTAGCTTTTATTTCCTGACATGGAGGCTTTTTATGACCTCTGTCATTTTGGTCTGCGGCCGTGAGCCTGTGGTCAGTCACTGTCTTCCTCCACTTATCCCCCATAATTCATCGCTGGCAGGATTGACAGGCAGAACGAGCAGAGATACTCAACACGAGTGCAACGATCTGCTGTTTATGGCAGGAAACTGCACGAACGTAAACGTGCGTCAGCGTCCGAACACATTGGAGCTCAGCTCACAGCTGTTCCATCAGACCGGTTTTATTCTGTCACCTCAGCATAAAGAGGAAAGACTCGCACCTTTCATTTTCATAACAAATACAGATTTTAAATGATTTAAAATCAATATTTCATCTTTAAAATCACCAAGAATATTTCAACTGTTTCTACTGCGAGTGTTCAGTCAGAAACAGATGTTACAGATGTTAGCGTTGTGCTGCTGTTTCTGGATTGTGTGTGTTTATTCACCGGGCAGAGCAGGATGATGAGACACAGTCGGATCATGAGCGTCGTGTGTTCTTCAGACAGCAGACAGATTTCCCATCAGTCCAAACACACACACACACAGAGGCATCGTGTCTGTGTGTTGGTCACAGAGTCACATTCATCACATTGCTTCATTACAAGCAGAACAGAAGTTGTGAAGCTGCAGGAGGCTCATAAAGACGCCCCCCCCCAGCAGAAATACCTGCAGACAGGTATGCACCACATGAAAGCAATCCTCTTTACTGGTAACAGTGTCATTAAAGCTCGCCCCGAGGCTTCACCTGCACACGAGCGTGTGCACGCACACACACACCGGCTGTAGCCGGCAGACACCAACAGCACCAAATATTTACAAGAGGAAACTGCAGCGACATGAAGTGTGAGTGTGACGGCTCTGTGTGGTCTGAACGCATCACACCTCCCATACCTGTCCGCCCCCACGACCAATCCCGGCCCAGAATTCCCCCTGCATGCTGTAATGCGTATTTTGGGTGTCTGTGGGTGACCGCGCCGCGGGACAGCGTGATCTAACCATGCTCGCTGCTCAGCTGGAACAGATCCACCTTCATTTACATGCAGTCGGTTTGTTTGTGTTTCTGCTGCAGGCTGATCCGAGTCCAGCTCTTCATGCCTCTGATTTACAGCATCTGTCTGCACTGCAGCTCTTATCATCTGTGTGTGGGCTAATTCACCTTCAGTGTGAATGTTTCTGCTCACAGGTCAGAGAAAACATGAATGGTATTAACAGAGGAACATGTCTGATGCTCAGGCCTGAGCAGTGCAGTAATATATGAAACAAATTCAATATGATCTTTGATGCTAACACTTAATGTGGAGGAAACATCTGGTTTTAATTACCTTAAACAATGGGCTGATGTTTGTTTGTTGACTTTTCTTTTGTTAAGTGTTTTATACAAACACATTTTTATCCAAAAGTCCATCCTCATGCCGTGGAGTTCCCCAGGGATCCACCCGAGGTCCTGCTTTATTCTCCACATACAGTTTACATGAATGTTACAGGCTTCCATTGTTATGCTGATGATACACACCTGTACACCCGAGACAGGCCGACCTGTCTCCGTTATCTCTTGTCTTGGATATCGGATGGTTTTTAATTCTCTATCCTTATGTTCTCCTCAGATCCACCCACGCTGCCCTTCACTGGTTACGTCTCAGGTTTAGTATTAATTTGAACATTTTAGATGTTTTAAATGACTTAAACAGCTCCGACTGTGCAGATTGGTGAAAATAAAAAATCTCCAGGAAACATTATGGACCCAGAAAAGGTTTTAGGTTGTTTTTAAATAAAACAGAAGCCTTTTCTCTGTAACGCCTCCACAGCCAGCTCAGAGAGGAAGAGGAGGAAGAGGAGGTGCAGGAGGACAGAGGGGTCCAGCTTCCTGCTTGGGTTTTCCCTCCAGCTCCTGTTTCACAGGGGGGGTCGTGGACCTGATGGTCTGTCACCACTGTCTGCCCACACCTCTGTCATGAGTCTGTGCCTCCTCCCTGACCTCTGAGACTGCAGGAGGAGGAGGAGGAGGAGGAGGAAGGTCAGGCGTCCAGGTGATTGATCCTTGGCTCTGAGGTTTGTGATATGAAGCCTGATGCTAATGTTTTGGGACAAACGTCGCTGGGAGCTGATATTTGCTGGAAATCTTCAGTTTCTCGAAGGATGAAAACTCAGACTGGTTCCCACAGAAACCAGCTGTGAATGTTCACGAAGCACCAGTAAAAAATGTAGCTGTGATGATCTGTTCTCCAGATTCTGAGGCATCTGGACGAAGGTGAAGGTGTGCTGATGTTGGCGTCGGGTTTTTGTGTAACACTGTCACTGTAGCACGTTTCTTCTCACATTACGTTGATGTGTTGTTGCTATTGTTGCTGCGTTGTTGTTGAGCTGTTGCTGTTGTGTTGCTGTTTCAGGTCTGAATGTTGAAAGCAGCTCCTCCTCAGTGTGTGTCCACTGTGCGTTTCCTCCTCACAGGTCACGCAGACTTTACCATCGTTGTACATGTCGTAAAGAAAAGTGGAGTTCACCTCCTCCACCTACAGCGTGTGCATGATTTTTATTTACTCCCTCAGTTAATTTCAGGGCATTAACTCAGAACAGGATGGGTGTATTTTATTCTGAAAAACTTCCAGTGGACAGTAAAATCTGACAGTCTGGCAGACGAGACCTCACTTATTTTATTCTTTGGAGCCCTTGAAAAGATTGTGAAACATTTCCTCCTGAGCGGTTCAGTATTTTCAGTGTGTTCAGAGGAAAAAGCGCCGTCAGTGTGAGACGGAGGAGGCTGCTGAGTGTTTGTATCACTCAGAGAAAATACCTCGCCTCTGATCGAGCATGTCTTAAAATAACTGCACACTGAGGGAGTGTCAATTAATTTTTCCACACCACCACTGAACAAAACTTTCCAAGAATTATGTAATTTCATCTGACGGCCCAGAAAGCTCAGACTCACCTCTGCACACTGCCCCCTCATGGAGGAGAGTGCAAACTACAGGCAGGGATTAATTAATCACAGCAGACACCAACTCAAGGAAGTTGTTTATGCTTTCTGATTTTTAAAAAACTGTGTTCATGGATTTTCAGAGATCAGGACACATGCTGCCGGATTTATGATTTCTTTAATATTTCACTGTCAAACACAAACGTTTGGATGCTCCTGGGAAAAGAAGCAGCAGCAGATCAGACAGTAAATATGAAATATCATAATAACTCATATGAAAATAACACACACTTCTTCCCACCTCAGCGGTGTGTGTTTACCTGCGTGTATGTGTGTACCTGTGTGTGTGAGTTGTGTGCTGGTGGGGGTCTGGGTGGGTCTTGTATAAATCTCTCTGATGAACAGGAAACACCCGGCGCTCTCTGACTGATTATGTTGCTCTAACTTGTACAAATATTTGGAGGCTGATTATTTTGGAAGTGCAGTTTTTTTTCTCCCACCTGAATGTGGATAAATACAGAGTGGAGGACCCGTCCGTCTCCACGGTGACGGGCCGGGGGGCCGGCGGCAGCGCCGCTGGTGGGCCAGGTGAGATGAGAAGAGGCTGACGGAGACCAGAGGACGTTTGGCCGAGGGCTCAGAGGGGCACTGAAACTTCTGGAAGTCGTTTGTGGGGGGGGGGGGGGGGTGGAGGTGGGAGGATGGAGGGTGGGAGGGGGGACACAGCCAGGAACAGGCCACACACAACACTTACAACTTGAACACATTTAGTGTTTAGTGTTCATGTTCTCTAATTATTTTCTACTTTCACACGTCGCCCTCCACCTTGTTGTTTTGATTTTCTTTCATTTTGCTTTTTTTCCTGATTCTTTGTCTTTTTCCTTTTTTACATCACGGTTTATTTTGTACATTATATCCTACATCTGTTTTCATTGACCCTGAACATGTGGTTATTTCTGTAACTATGGTGACCGAACCCAAACCCTTCATTCTCCTGAACCTGACCAGGAGTTTGAGTTTGCAGAAGCAGGTGAAGAGTGAGGATCTGTACAAATGTCTCTGCCTGTGTGAGCAGATCTCCAGCAGAGCGCTGCATGTGTGGACTCTGATCCACAACATTAAGCGTCCACCTGCAGTGTTTCTGTCGTGCTGCAGCTCAGGAGTTTAGAGTTTTCTCTGTTACTCAGAGTGAGTAAAGAGTAAAAGTCTGCAGCTCAGAGCTGCAGGAACAAAATGCTGTGAGCGACTGAGACGGGTCACGTCTGTGTGAAGCTGTCTGCTCTTTGTCTTTGAGCTATGTGGACCATGTGAAGGTATTTCCTGTTGGAAACTGATGTGGGTGGAAGATGGACCGGAGGTCATCCTCCGTCTGCTCAGAGAACTCGCTGAGCGTGACCACCCGCCCGACAGAGTTCATCTGATGACGTCTCTGCTCCTGAGCTTTGAGCTGCAGGAAAGAGTCACTCAGGTGGAGGCAATGAACAATCAGAGCCTCAGCAGGCTGATCAGCAACAACGGCAACCAGGTGCAGAGAAAATGATCCAACTAACCAATCAGCTTCAGAGTTTTCATTTTAAACCAACTAAAGACACAGACACAACAATTATTTAAGTAAAGAAATATCTGAATAAAGAAAAAACTAAAGTGATAGAAAATGATCTGAAATCATAAAAATGAAATCATAAAAAACTAAATTTAGACGAGCTGAGGTTCATCCTTCCTGTCACAGAAGTGTTTTCAGAAACATGACGATTCACAGTTGAAAATCTTTACAGGTTTTACAGCAAACAGCTGTATAATAATATAAAATCAAATAAATGAGGGAGAGGAAACGGTGAAATGAAGCCATGTTTAGAGGGAATCACTCCTCAGCTGAGCTGCTGCAGCTCAGCCTCGTTTTTAAGGTTGGAAACTTCGCTGCCTGAGTCCAAATCAGCTGATTTAAAATCAGTTTACTTCCTGTTAAAGTCCATCTCTCCTTGTCCTCTGACTGTGATTCTCTGAGGTTTGGACGATGTGCAGTTGGACGTCTGCAGCAGTTTCCTCTCTGGTTGTGATGCCTTTGTATTCACATTAACTCTCTGCTCCTGTGCCTCTGCTCTTTTTGTTGTTGTTGTTGACTGGTTTTCTTTTACTTCTTTGCCTCTGTCGTCTTTAGGCTCCTCTGATGTTTTCTCAGAGGACATCAGAGGACGTGTGGACTGTCATTCTTTCCACAGATGAGGCAGGTTTCTATCGGAGTGGAAGTCGTGTTCTACTCATCAGAATCACTGAGGTCTGAGCTCTGCTCACTCCTCCGTGTTCTTCACCTACTTTCTGAGCCCCACAGTTGGACACAATAACGTCTCTGTTGTGAGGGGTAATTATTTGGAAACGGCTGGTGACCACACCTCAGCCTCCTCTGACAGCCCCATTAAATGTGACGTGGGTGTGCTGAGCGCAGGAATAATGGTGTGTGCAGCTCACAGTGGGACCTTTTAACCAGAGGATGTCACTCCACATTTTACCCCATTAACACATTAGTGACACGCGTGGGTTCATGCATGTGTTGTGTCGGATGATCTGGATGGTTCCTGGAGAAAAGCGGCAGTTTTCCCTTCTGATTGGTGAATTCATTACATAACTGCTAAATGAAGAGAGTGGCTGAGGGAAATTGAGATTTATTTCAGCGGTGCAGCGGGCTGTGTGCTTTGGACCGCAGGCGTATTTTCTAAACATGACGGGTGCATGTTGGTCAGAGAGAGGTGAACAGCAGGCTTTTGTGGCCGGCCGCGGGGCTAAGTGTGTTTAGACTTGTGGTTTTAAAAAGACGACGGGGCCTTCGGTGAGACGGAGACGATGAACCCGGGCGAACAATACGAGCAGACCTGCTGCAGCGGCGTCCCGAGTCCTGCAGGGACACGCTTCATTTCCTCTTCTTCACCATGACTCTGACCTCAAACACCAGAGGAAGTAACCATGGACATTCAGCTCACGGTCCAGGTCTCTCTCCTCGTTCCCTCCTCTTCACCTCAGAGCGAAACATCAGACGTTTTCTTTACAAAAATGTTTTTATTGATTTTCAACAAGACAACGTTTTACTGTTCAGTGTGAATGTTCTCACCTCAAACTTCAGAACGTACAGACGTGTTCTCAGCTACATGTTTTTAAAGGGTTGAAAGTGACTGAGAAAAGGAATCAGATGTAACAATGAGTGAAAGCACTGAAAAGCTCAGGTTCCTCCTCCGGAGACAAAGACTCTACGGTCATTTCTTTGAGTTGTCAGATACGAAGAGAAACACGTGAGAGAAGTTTTCACCATCTCTTTAGTTTTGGAGGAAAAGTGGATCATCCGGCACGAGTAGTTTGAAATGTTGGCAGATTTAAATCAGTTGTCATCACTGTCCTGAGATGTTTCAAGCCACTTCTCAGTCCTGCAGACGCTTTTTGATTCACAGAAGACAGATTTTGGGTGGAGTGTCCCTTTAAGCTGACAGTGACGCATTGATCTTTTCTTCAGTCTTTGTGTTTCTGCTGCCGTCTCCAAGCAAACACACAAACACAAACCAAACTGCGTCCAGAGATCTGAGACTAAGTGGACCTCCAGAGACCTGAAACCACATCATCATCATCATCATCGCTGTTCAGATGTTAACATGCAACACAATCTGACTCCCCTAATGATCCGAGCGTGGAGACATTAGCAGGGAGAACGGAGCAGGAATGCTAACAGACGCACAGTAACAGCAGGAAGAGGAAACAGTGGCTGCAGCCGAGGCCAAATGGTTTTCTCTCAGGACGACTGTTTTCATTCCAGACGCTCGGCTCGGTTTTAGACACAGGTTTGAGTAAACGTCTGAGTAATTATTTGAGCAGAGGCTGGCTCGCCGCGCCGCAGATGGCTGATAATTGTTGGATATCTGGTCCAAAAGTGACCACATGTTGATGTGGAAGCAGAGACGTTTGATTGGGAGCTGAAATCTGTGATTCTCGTTGAAAGGAAGGTGTGGATGGACAGACGGGGCTGACACTGATTCTACTGATGGAGACGAAAGGATGACGATGATGAAGATGATGTATGTTAAAGACGTGTTTAGAGGAATTCCTCTGGGATTTCTGACAAACTCTGAGGCATCTGTAGGATATTTTTATTAGCCTGTTTTTACCTGGTCTGATCCTGAGGGGCCGTGTTCAAACAAACAGGTGTGTGAGGTGAGGACACACTTCTTTAAATAGAAAACAGGATCTCAGAGACCTGGTGGAGTCATCTGTTTGGACTTTGGATGGGAAACCCATCTGGGCGGGGGGGGGGGGGGGGGGGGGCTCACAAGGTTAAAATCCTAAAAATAGAAAGTGTGTGTGGAGGAATGTGTGTGTCCTGCTGATGTTTGAAGTGTTTGATGAGGTGAGGCAGGTTACGGGAACTGACCGGGTCTGCTGAGGGACAAAAAGCTTTACCAGAAAGAAAACTATGTCAAGTATTCACAAAGTGTAGGGAGAGAGAAAGAGAGATTCACAGGTGAGACACAGGTGAGATGCAGGTGAGATGCAGATGCTGAAACAGATGCTGATGCTGGTCAGTTTCTCTCAGCAGACACACACTGACTTCAGTTTTTCTATTTTTACTTTCTGTCTGCATTGGATCCTTCCTTCTTTCCTTTCCTAATTGTGTCCTCTGTTTCCTTTCCTTAGGCCCATCCATCTTTACTTCCTTTATCCTCTGTATCATATTCTTCCTTCCATACAATACTTTCCATCCACACTGAAGTATTTCCCTTCTTTCTCCACCTCCGTGCAGTATCTCCTTCTCCCTCCACATCTGTTAAAAACCGATAAACAAAGCTCCAAACGTCTCGTGTCTGAAGAATTTTCCGGTTGGTGCGGCCGTCCCGAGCTGCTTTTCCAGAGAATCCATTTATTTGGAAAAGACACATCAGGAAGTGTGAGTCCAAACAAAGGCCAGTGATTGTAAATCTAAATGTGGGTCGTGCTGCAGGTCTGTGGGCTACCTGCCCCGTCACAGAGGAGAGTCCAGACCGAGGCGTGGGCGGAGGTCTGTGTCAGACAGAGGTCTATTTAAGGTCAAAAACAGACTCAAAGCTCAGTCACACACACAGGAAGGTGTGTCAGTGTTTATTATGCCACCCAGAAGACACACACACACACACACACACACACACACGCTGCAGACAGGCAGCACCAACACCAACCTGCAGCATCATCGGAAACTTGAGGAAAACATTTTTCTAACAACTTTTTTCACACCGTTCCTGATCCACAGCTCGTGTGTCCTGCAGCGAGCTGCATCTTCAGCCGCTCTGATGAGCTCACACTCGTTCACTGGCTGCACAGGAACTAACATGTAAATCTGATGTTTCCTAAACTGTCAACTAACCTGGAACAAACAGAGCTGTGGAAAAGTTTCAGACACTTCAGACGTTCAGCTTCGTCTCCATCATCAGTCCCACAAGGATGTTTCGTGAAAATATCATAAATCTGTTAAATACATAATTAAATAAATGATCCCACTTCCAGACAGACAGACAGCTGAGGCGAAAACCGAGACCCGACCCCAAAATGTGAGCGCCAAACTTCGTGGTTCATCAAACTGCAGTTTGACAGCAGAAGATTTTTTAACCACGACTTGTGTGTCCAGCGTCAGCAGCTTCAGACGGAGATGGTGAGTGAACGAAATCTGAGACGCTCTGATTCCCATGAGGACACCACTGATTTCATAGCTGATGTTAGTAAGAGTAAAAACAGGATGTGATGGGCTCTGATGGGCCTGATGGGGGAGGAGAACCTGAACAGACAGAAGATGAGACGCAGACTGAACGCGGCGATGATGTTTTCCTTCGTGAGGTGGAACATGTTCCTGCGAAGACGTCACGTCCACACATTCGTCACCTCGAGCGACTTTGAGAAGCTGCAGAAAGTTTCCCCACATGATGACGTAATGACCTTTTCATTGTGTTTGCTGCTCGGACTCACGTTAACGTCACTGCAGACTGAAACATGCAGACACACAACTGAACAGCAGCGCCAGCATTTGCTTTTGGCTACAGTTGGCCTTTGAATGACATCCTGAATGCAACACAGGACCTCGGTGACGAATTCAGAAATGACACAATGACAAAACACAAGTCTGATACCTGAACGAAAAGTGGTTCTGTTTGTCACTTCTGGCAAAAGCACAAATCGGACGCAGGTAAAGGAAACCTTTAACCACGTTACACAGGCCGATCTGGTTATGCAACAGTCTCATGAAAAGCTGCGTTACAGTTTATTTAAATCCTTTCTGACAAGTTGAGGATGGAAAAGTTTCTCCTGCTGTTTCCACAGAGCTGAGCAGCAGTTTGTTCCACACAAATACAACAAAACACTACAAAACACACGAAACACACAAAACAGAGCAGCAATCTTCTCTCAGATTCACTGCAGGAAGCAGCCGAGGCTGAAAGTCGCCCACGAGCCTCCTCATCGCTCCACTCAGACCTGACGTCTGACGTTTCAGTCACGTGACTCGTGTTCGTCGCTGTTTGTCTGAATTTTATTCTAAGCATTGACCAACATTTGAATATAAAAGCTGTTTTGGATTTTACTCAAACTGACGGTGAGAGTTTACGGTGTGTCACGTCCGTGTTGAATCACTGTGTGACATTAAAAAAGCTGAAAAACCGAATATAATCCATCAAACTGCTGCGAACGCTCAGGATGAATATCTATAATTTATCTGTCAGATGAACAGACTGGAGCAAAGGTTCACACCAGCACCTCACGCCCGGCCCGGGGCTCCTCATTACCTCCCTCCTCTGGTTGAGTTTTGAACATCAGCGAGTAAAAAGACAAATGAAACGTTAGCTCTGGCCTCATTCGTCAGCTGCAGAACTTAAAACCTTTCCGTTCTTTCTCGGTGCCAGGTTATAAAACAGCGAGCCATGTAAACCAGAAAACCTTTCAGACGCTCGCTGAAACAAACAAAAGTCCAGAGCTGTGAGGTGGTGGAAAGGTGCAGGGTGTTATTCATTCTTCTCGAGTCAAACAGACGTGTTGATGTTAACGCTTTTAGCATTTGGATGAAAAAGGTGACACAGAAAATCTCCTGAAATATCCCAGTGAGCTCGAAGGTGGAGGCTGAGACCTGGAGCTGGACCGGAGCATCGGTTTTTGTTCCCCCGTTAAAAACTGCACAGTGACATGTTTTTGTGGTCTGCTGTTAATGAGTTGTCAGGACTCGATGATAAACAGTGAAATTAATGACCCTGATTTATATGTTTGTCTTTCTCGGTTGTGTTTGTAGCGTCTGTTCTCACGGCTCTCTTCACACAAAGATGTTATGCAACCGTCCTGATGGCAGATGGCAGAGTGTGAGCCAGTGTTGATGTTCCTCTGGAAAAAACAAAGCAGCTTCAAGGAAAGGCAAACAGGCTGGAGGAAGGCGTTCAGAGAGATGGGCGTTAGATAAGGCTCCACCTGTCTGAGGACAAATCTCCTCAGGAAAGATCACAAAGCTTCTCAGTAATGACGGTTTGTTTTTCTGATTTCAGTCCAGCTCTTCGTGAAATCTGACTGAAGCCTGAGCCGTGGTGACGCGTGGGAACATCTCGGAGAAAGAGGAGTGGAGGCTCACGTTTGGCTTCTGGCCGACGAACATCTCAGAAATCCTCGGCTCAGGTGTGAGCTCATGTCTGCTGGACTCTGCCCATCGATGGGACCGATACGCAGGGTTCTCGAGGTCGCTGATGACGTCAGCATAACACAGCTGAAAGCACCAGAGGGGCAACCAGCCCTGAGAGACGCTGAGCGGATGGATACGCTGCCGTTTGTCAGGAAGTAGTTCCAGCACATAACTGCTTCTAAACACCACAGAGAGTCGTGTGGTCGGGGGTCAGTCACTGTGCAGCCTCTGTGTCTGACACAGTGAACTCCTTTGTTCACTGTTTGTTTGTTTGTTGGCTTGTTTTTATGAAGCGGAAACCTTTTGTTTTCCTGTCGATCAGCTAATCAATGACTGTTCGAATGGTTCCAGCTTTGATAGCAGCTTTCTTTCCTCTCTGTGTTGTGAAGGATGACTCACTGACTCACTGACAAATACTGTGAGAATAAGCAGCTGCTGACAGATGTGACTTCAGAGGGTGTAAATATGAATTTCCCACCGTGAGTGAATCTCAGAGCTCTCGCCCTGCGCTGATATATAAGATCAATAAGGCAACGCCCTGTGGGTAAACATTCGGCCCCTCGGCCTTCGGGGGCCCGGGCGCTCCGTCCTGACCCCTGCACCGTGAAGGTGAGCCTGTGGTGTTTGGCACCGCCGACGGAAATCAAACCCTTCCATTTATTAGTTCTCAGAGCTCATGTTGTTGTAAGGATCAGAGATGAAGAAAGAGTCTGGATTAATGCGATGAAAAGACAAACAATCGACGGGCCGTGGAAGATGTAAATGCACCACTGAGTATTATTTCCACTACTTCAAAGACTACACACACACACACACACCAGCTGCCTCTTTAACACACTCTTTTTGTTCTGTTTTTAAAATGATTTCCAACATTTTACACAAACGCTTCTCCTTCTGTTCCTGTGAAAACTAAAAAGAAAAAAACGCTGCCATCGTCTTTTCTTGGATTTTACCAACTGACGTCCAGTTTATTTATTTCTTTGTCCACCCCACACACCCCAGTACACCACCAAACTGTCTGTGGTCCAGGTGCACTGTGGGTAATCTGTTTCGGCAGAGTGGACTGGATCTGATCAGCCTCTGTGCGGTGGAACCTGCAGGGGGTTTAAGCTCCAGGTCCAGCTAAACTTTTCCAGTGTGTTCAGTAAAATATTACACATCAATCTGAGCTTACAGTAAAACCCAGCAGAGCTCAGACAGATCTACCTGTGAACCACAGCTCTCCAGTCTGATGGTCTGTCGGTGTGTAATGGCTCCACAAACCCAGTCTAAATAAACCCAGATTACCCACAATGCAACTGCAGTGCCCTTTACTCTCACACCTTTTCAGTTTGTGATTTCCAAGAATGTTCTTTTCCATCCAGCGGAATCTTCCCTGGAGGTGGACGCAGCTCCGGGGAATATTCAGAGTCTCTGCAGAGTCACATCTGCTCCAAAGATGAGATTTCAAACACAGAGGCTCTGAAGCCGGTGAGCCAATCACAGCGAGGCACGACAACAGCCACGTTGTTGTGGACGGAGCAGAGCGACACAATGTGAACACACGGCTCCGCAAGAGACCCCACAGAGACCTGGCCTCAGCATCATGGAGCAACCTACCTGACAGGTACCTGAGAAACTGTGCAGGTGTGCTGAGGAGAACTGCTGCTGGTTTAAAGACAAATCCTGATCTAACTTTCTCTTTACTGCAAATAAAAAATATAAAAATGTGGCTTCAAAATCCTCACTTTGCTTTTAATGTGCTTTTTAATGAGACTGCACAGTGTGTGTGTGTGTGCAGTCTCACACACACACACACACACACACACTCTGCGATTGGCTGCAGTCGGATGAGTCTCCTCCGTACGTTTTCGTTTGTAACACCCCCCCTCCTGATTTTCCGTCAGTGGATGAAAGATGTCTGACATTCTTCTTCTCTGCTCTCTTTAAGCGTCTCAGCCTGTGTGGTCTGGAGCTGAGGACGATGTCATCTTGGTGA
This sequence comes from Toxotes jaculatrix, assembly GCF_017976425.1. Lineage (NCBI taxonomy): Eukaryota > Metazoa > Chordata > Actinopteri > Toxotidae > Toxotes > Toxotes jaculatrix. The sequence goes on from NC_054415.1 coordinate 666,550, forward strand.
GAGTTGGACTGCGACTCATCACCTTCACCGTGGGAGACCCACTGAATCAGTCTGGGCCCTCAGCTCCTCCAGGTCCTTTAATGGGATCAGGTCTCACAGAGGAACTCGCTCATTTACTGGTAAACGTAGAGAAAACAGTGAAACTCAAACATGTGACGCCACAGACGCAGCGTTCAGGAGAGAGATGTGAGTTTAGCTAAGTTTAGAACATGTTTGTCAGTGTCAGACAGTGCTGACAGACCGGACTGATGACTGGTGAATCAGTTTTTACTCAGCACTGAAAGAACTGGACTGAAAACCAGCGAGTGTATCAGCTCCGATGGAAACTGCTGCTGCTGCTGAACCGAAACCAGGAGCTAAAAGAGGCTGAAAGCGTGAGAGGGTTGGCCACTGTCATGTGATTGAGTATGGATACAGAACATAACGCAGGTTTTATTAAAGCTATAAATGGATTCTTTGCATGTTTTTCATTCCACTGGAGGCGAAAACATTTCTCTCACATTACGCCTCATTTACACCTGGTGGGTCTTTGATTCTCTGCTGAAGCTTTTTTTCATTCAGCTGCCAGACTCGGAGTCCCGTCGGTTCCCTCTGACTGAATGAAAACACAATGCAGAGTCCTTCATGCGAGGGCCCTCTGCAGGCCGCCCTGTTGTGGTAATGATGTGTGGACTCAGCAGGGTGAAGCGAAGTGAGGAGTCCTGTGGAAAAAGGAGGTAAGATGCTGGAGGGGAGTGAGGCATGAATACACTTTTGAGAGGTTTTCATAATGGCTGCAGTGATTCAGAGCTAAATTCAGCTCAGGGAAGCCGGCTCCAGCTTCAGGGCGGGGCTTGTATTCTCATAAGTGGTATTATTTAGCCGGTGATGTCAGTAAATTGGCGAGTCGCTGGTGGCCTCGCTGGTCCAAACTGACATAGGAGAACAGTAAATACATTGATGCATGCAGCCTCACAGAGCGGCTCACAGAGCCAAGAGCTGCACTCACAATCTGTGAATCACATCCCAGAACATCAGAGCAGCTTCAGCCTGTCAGCCTTTTTACTGAGCGCCGCAGCATCTCGCTCTGTGGGCGGGGTTCTACCACAGGGCCATGAACCGCAGAACCACAGAACCGCAGAACCATGAACCACAGAACCACAGAACCATGAACCACAGAACTCAAATATTTTATCCAAAAGCTTGTTCTCTCCCCACATATCACTGCTCACAGGTGTGGAGTGATCCGTGTCCTTTTCTTTTTACTGGGAAAGTTTGAGACACCTGAACAGGTGAGCTTTAAAAAAAAAAACGTGGACGGTTGTCCACAGATGTAAAGAGTTCATCCTCTGGAGAGCAGGAGGGAGATCAGGACATTTCACAGCAAACTGCTGATCACATCTTCTCCTGGTGTTGGCGTGTGGGTCAGGCTGCCGTCAAAGTCAGTGGTTCATCATCAGGGGATCATGAAATTCAAAACTCTCTGGAAATGATGGGACGTCACTCTGTCCAACACCAGAGTGCTGGACATTCACACTAATTCACTCGCCCAAATTTGTTTTGCCGTCCGTTCCTATGAAATGAAAACTCCGAGCCAGCTGTCGCGCTCACACAGAGGTCAGTTCAGTTAAAAGCTTCACTATTTGTGTTTCTTTGGTGGAAGTAACACCCAGACGTCCAATCGCTGGACAGCAGCCATGTCGGCCTCTTGAAGTTCGCAGGTGTACGAAGCTTCTCTCAGCAGAATCTTTTGTTTTGTTTTGTCTTTATACATTTTACCGCCGTGTTTCTGGCCCTCAGATAAGCTGCTGCCAGGGAAAATGTAAAAGTAGGTCATATGTGGAGGTGAGCGGCTGTGCCAAACACTCTCAGATTCAGTTTCATTATTTGTATTTCTTGTTTCCTCTGGAGCCTTTCAAACAGTCAGCTGGCCGGGATCAGTGGGACGTCAGGATGAGGAGCTCAGACACAGCTGCCAGGTGAGATCAACCCTGATCAGATGCCAGGAGGGCAAAGGTCACGAGGTCGCCATCAGCTTTGGCCGCTGGGATGACCTTCAGGAAGGAGTGAGGACAGGAGGAGTCAGTGAGTTGGAGCTGGGGACATCAGAAGACGTGAGGAAACTCTTTCACCAAATGACTGAGGAACACACACCTGCCCAGTAAAGCTGTGTCCCAGGTTCTCTGCTGGGAAACGTACAGGTGGACTGATGCAGGATCAGCAGCAGTGCAGACCCTGTCCCTGAGTGTGCGGGTGAAACTCTGGCTCTTTATGAAGCTCATGACTTCACTGATGCCATTTTTTGTCAGCACTGCTCACCTGCACCTCTGTGGATGTTTCACATTAAAAACTTCCTGTCCTGGTAAGCGCATTAAAAGTTATTGGGAAGCTTTTATTGTGAAGCACCTGTGCAGGAAATGCTGAATTTTACTGATGCTAACTTAACAGTGATTGCAGAAGTGGCAGAGAGGAAGCAACAGGAAATGATGAGTAAATGATTTTCTCTCTAAGGTTTAAAGAGAGGAGGACGGTGTGACTGAGCCTGACAGCTCACTGCCTTCAACTGTCATTCAAATGGAGAAGTGGAAACAGTCGTCTGACTCTGTTGGATGAATTCTACCATCACAGCTTCAAACTGGTGAAAAGTGCACACAGAGAGAAACGTATGGAGAAGCAGCAGAGCAGAGGGAAAACTCTTCCTGGCCACAGCGCACATGAACATGAAATTGGATTATAGCAGAATACCTTCAGCCAATATTTTCCCTTTCTGGTAAATTACCCTCAGCCCTGAGCCGCTGCAGAGTTCAACAGCCAGATCTCAGATAAGGCCACAAAGTGATGTTGAACAACACTTTGTGGGAATTTGAGGCACCAGCTTTCTGATTCCTCCACAAGTGTCTCTTTGAGTCCAAACTGCATGGGAACCATTACAGAGAAACGTATACAGAGTAAATATATAGAGCAGAGTGTAAATTGTCAGCTGGCTGCAGCTCTAAGTAATCAGACGGGAACCGTGGAGCTGATGTGACCCGATACCTGTGTAATTTAGCTCTTCGCTGTGTGTAATAATCCATTTCACGGTTTATGTTTTAAGTGGAGAATTAAGTAATTCTTTGCTTTCTCGCTGCACTGACTGTTTGTTCAGCAGTTCTGGGGTCAGCGCTCTGCTGCGTGTGGTCATTTTCTCCACAGTTTATAATACTCCCCGTATAAATCGCCCTTTGAAGCCTCCTTTTCCTTCCACAGAGGAACATTTCTCTGTATCCGGTTTATGATTCAGGTCTCCAGCTTCTTTTGAACAAACCCCCCCCTTCTTATTTTTTTTTCTGCCCCGGACTGGAGCGAGATCTCTACTTGTGTCATGTAAACTTGGACATTCCCTGGGAGGTTGTCAGAGGAGGAAGAGGGAGTCAGCCTTTTCCACGAAGGCCAAGGCAAACATTTCCTTTATTGAGGAACAGTATCTGCTGATGTGAGTGCTGTTAGTTGCTCTCCTATAAAGAGCCACTGTCTGAATCAAAGAGGTATTGATGCAGGAACTCAGACCTCCAGCTTGGACCAGTTTCTGCCTTTTGTGCTGCTCGTAATCAATCATTGAAATGCACAAAAAAGGAAACACAGCTGAAAGGGAGCTGTTTGTGTTCGGATCCAAACTTTCCACACACTGAACAGAAGCAAGTTTCAGTCCTTTTACAAACGGGATCTTATTTTGTAGTTTTGGGGACATTTCCTGTTGGTTTTGACGACATTTGACGATCAGCCCACGATCAGCTGCTTTTCCATTCTGAAGATTAAACATGTTGGAGTGAAATCACTGTAAAACTCTTCTCTTTAATTTAAAGAGAGGAACAAACCAGGGGATGACGGCTGTCAGTCAGAAAACATTTCAGCAGCGCGACACAACCAGAGCTCAAACTCTTCGTCAGTGAATCACTGTCACTGCAAAAAGCCGACGTTTGTTGATTCAGGTTATTTAAAGCCAAAGGCAAAAGTCCAGGTGTCCTCAGGTCTCATTCCTGAGGTCCCACCTCTGCTCCCAACACGTTCATCTGGACAAACTCAGCGTGAGAATCTGGGTTCAGTGAGCGGGAAAAGGCCCAAGAAGTTTTAACATGAAAATCTCGCCTCTCTTTAAAAATCCTTCCCACCTTTAAGCGTTAGCAGAGCCTGAGCTGTGTCATCAGTTTCTACTAAAGCTCCTCTGCTCTCGCTCTCTCAGCTCGGCTCTGTTTCACCGTCAGACCCGATCGAAGCACCTGGAACCGCTTCAAGGACTCCAGGGTGGTTCTCCAAAACCAATAAACAAACCAGTTCTTAGGTGAGCAGTCCAAGTGTTCATCAATCTGATAGGTTAAGGACACGTTACCCTGTGGTCCACACCCAGATCGTCTCTGAGCGGCTGCTCGGCTGAGCTCCGGGCGCTCTGTTGGACCTACAGATCCTCAGCACCTCGTCCAAGTTGGCCTCATTCATACAGCGGAGAGGCACAAACCACTGACATCACCCCTTATTTCCCAAACATGTTGGCAACCGCTATGTTGGAAAATTAGATAAACTTTAATAAACAAATTGTCAGAGTCTCTGAGGGGCTGTGGAGGGAACATGCCAGTTTCAGTGCAGACGTACAGCGAAGGACACGCATGTATTTACTGAGAAACGCAGCTCGACAGCTCGACAGTGTGGCACTACAGTGTGCTTATCATTACACCATTAAAGGATTAAGGTTCAGGTCCAAATTTAAATGTGAGCTTTTCACACGAAACCAAGCAAGTTCTTAAAAGTGCTTCTGTTTGTGTTGCTGCTCGCACACAGGGATTTTAGAAATGCTGAGTCTGAACTCCCAAACACTCCCGTCCACCTAAAACTGGCAACCAACCAAACGCTACAGTTTTCTGAGAATTAAAATAATCGTCTTCATGTTAAATACTCCATGAATTGTATCTGACAATAGTTGTGTGTTATTGTCTTATTTGGCAGACATGGTTTGGGTCCACTCGTCCCCTCAGAGGGAGGGGTCACAGCTGCTCTGAGTGATGAAACATGTCCGTCCTGATGGGAGGGGTCTCAGTCCATCTCCCTGTCAGACCTGCAGCTCCTCAGCTAACTGAGAGTTAGCTCTCTGACTCTGTCGCCGTCCGTCACACGGAGTCACGCTGCCTCCAGTGTTTCAGCCGGCGGTTACTTTCCTCTCAGAAACACACGCTGTAAAACTCAGCTGTGTTTGCCCTGAGTAAATTATACATGTGCAGCATTCATGCTGTGGTTAACCAGCGATGTAAAATCATTTTCTACCCAAAACCACTGTGTGTCTGTGCCTCACCAGTCCATCTCCCAGACACTATCCTCATACTGTAAATATGCAGCACAGTTATTATGCGGAGTGTACAACAGCCCCATCACTTTCAGAGTGGGCAGTTATTTTTTGGGGCATTTGATTCTCAGGAATGCCTGTCAGCTTCTCAGATTTGCATAAGTGAGCAGCCAGCTGACTGGCTGAGGCACAAGGCTTCTCATCATCAGGTTTGGCTGAACAGCATGTGGCTTCAGTACAGATGCTCAGTGAGAAACAGGAGGTGATGCTGAGGTCTGAGGGCTCCGTGCTTCTATCTGCTCCACATACGAGCTGTGAACAGGTTTGTTTGACAGAGCCAGAGCGAGGCGCAGGGCGAGGAGCGGGGCGAGGAGCGAGGAGCAGGGCGAGGAGCGGAGCGAGGAGCAGGGAGAGGAGCGGGGAGAGGAGCGGGGTGAGGAGCAAGGTGCAGGGTGAGGAGCACAGCAGCGTCAGCCAACGCCACACTGACACGGACGATGAGGAGAACGGAAGTGTGACGCTCCATGTTGCACTGCAGTACAGTACCGTGTGTATCAGAACAGCCAGTACTGATGCATAAATAAAGTGTAATATAATTCATTGATGGTCTCTCAGCAGGTAAACCATCAGTCTGAAGTTATTTTGTTCGCTGTGGGCAGAGCCGCCTCCCGCCACCACACGAGGACGATCAGGTCGTCCTAAATGTCACGCTCCGGCCTCCCGCTGCAGACGTCTGCCGTGTCTGTCAGCATCGTGGTGTGGCTGGATAGAAAAGGCATGCACCCTCAGACCACGCTCACTGTTCTGACCTGACACAGCTCCTCACGAATTAACTGGAAAGTTCATCAACACTAAAGCACAAACAGGCAGGTGAGGTCAGCGGGTCCATGTCTGATACTCTGCACCACCAACCTGCTGTTTCACATCATCTGCACAGACACACTCAGCACAGACAGTCAGGACTGCAGAACTGACTGTCCACCATGCAGGACCTGTACACCAGGACCAGCCCCTGTGCAGTGATCTGTGACGCTGAAACATCCTGCCTGCAAATTCAGCTCAATCCAGCACTGAGCTCTGAGTCCGCCTCAGATCACAGCACTGACCTCACGACACACTCTGAACTAAAATACCTCTGCACCGAAGAACTGGACTGTGAGAGAAGAACCAGGACACTGTGCTGGGTTTGGATCTGAGGACTGAACAGAAACCAGAATTCTGGGTTTTACTCTTTCCTGAACCTCAGACTTCAGTTTGGGTTTGAGCCATGGAAGGAGCTGAACGGGGCCTCCAGGGCACAGGCCCAGGGGCCACGGCCTCTGTGTGAAATAAAGGTTTATATTAGTGAAGTCAATGGAACGACTACAAAGAGACAAATACAACAACAAAGAGACGCAAAATGACAACAGAGACGCAAAACAGGAAGAAAGAGAAACACAAACAACAAAGAGAAACAAACAACAACAAAGAGACAGAGCGTCGCACAGCGAAGACCACGTCTTCACTGACGAGCTGAAATGATTGACAGAAAAAAAACGTCTCATATCAACACTGAGATCTTCAGGAAAACTGTCATTCTGACATTTTATGGACCAAACAAATAATCGGCTGATAGAAAATAATCAGCAGATGATGAAAACAGTCGTTTCCATCTCGCCCCGTCAGGGTGACTCACTGATCCCATTCTAATCTCAGTCCAGTGAAATCAAACGTGTGTTGGTGTAACCCTCGTCTCAGCAGCTGGAGAGGACACTGCTCTGTACCATCTGACTCCTGTGTAAATACCCTGAGGTGGAGAGAGCGCAGCAGCTGGAGAGCAGCCAGGTGCTGGATGTGCTGATGGGGCGTTTTGCGGCCTCTCTCCCGGCCTCTGGAGGGCAGGGCCCCGGGTCTGGAGCACATTACAGGAGCTAAGCCCTAAAGCTGGCCGATCAGTGCCTGGAGTTCCCTTCTGAGGACAGTAAGTAAGTGTATCACAGCTTGGACAGATCAACCCCGAAACCTTCCCAAAGCACCCCCACCCCTGTACACAAACATACCAGCCCCACACACACACACACACACACACACACACACACACACACACACACACACACACACACACACACGCACATACACAGGGAAACTCAGCTGCAACATCTCAATGTTCAAAAGGTTTAGAGACATAAAATGAACCAGTTTCATCACTGTGGAGGCTCCAATCAATCAGGTATCAAATGTCAGTATGGGTCAATATTCAACAGATAAAAACTGATCAGTTATTGTCTGGAGCCACACAGGGTGTGATGAGCTAAATGCTAAAGGCTGACAGTAGAAACCCTCATGGCCGTCCCTCCAGTAGCTGCTCAGATTCAGTAGGATTCATCCTCTGGAGACCAGGAACGTCTCTGCAAAACTTTGTGCTAATCCAACTTTAATAAGCTCCACATCCTGTCGGTGTCTGACGGTAAATTATTCAACAGGTACATTGTGTCAGTCGAAAACATACTCCAGCAGAAAAGCCCATTCATCTTTAAATGAGTGACTCACCTATAATTTCACTACAGTTTACTAATAATTTTCTTTGCTCGACATTTTGTCGCCTTTTGGATCCAATAAACTGAATTTCTTGTGATGAGTGTGGAAGCAGGAGGCCTGGATCCATCCACCCACAGAGCCAGAGTCGGAGGGGCTTCACCAGTCGAAGGGTCTCACCATAACACAGCACATTCCCACAGTAGCACTGGCAGCTACTGTCAACAGGTCGGGGGATTGGAGGTAAATCCTGCTCTCTTTGTTGTAGTGCTGGTATGCGCTGACATCTGGATCAGCACACCCATGTGGAAAGGCTGGGTGGGACCGGCTCGGGCCACTGCTCGTCTCCCACGGGTCTTAAGACCAATACCAGGCTGCGGGCTGAGCGGCCACAGGTGCACGAAGCCCCGCCGCGGGCCTCCAACAACAAATAAGCAGATAAGACGGGATTGAAGGAAAAAGAGGATTGGATTCCACCTGATCACCTGCAGTCCAGCCTCAGCCTGCACACACCCTCCAACAGTGTGAGAAGTCTGAGCTTTAGGTGTCACAGGGATAATCTGCAATCACTGCAACATGAAGCAGACCTGGACAGAACTGGACTCACATGTACGCTGTGTGTGTGTGTGTGTGTGTGTGTGTGTGTGTGTGTGTGTGTGTGCTTGACCTACTGATAGAGTCACCTTCTAATTTAGAGCAAACAGAGTTAAAATCACAGTGAGAGTAAAACTTAAAAAGTGACCTCAGTAATCAAAGTAACAGCACAGCCTGTTTACATAAAGGCCTTTAATGCCATCAGGAGGCATCAGTCCCCCCCCCCCCCCCCCCACCGCCCCCCAGCAGCAGCCCCCTCTGTTCCTGACTCATGTGAACATCTTTTCACACCACATTTCCATCATGGTTTGATACCACCCCCCCCCACCCCCCCCACCCCCCCCCCAACCCCTCCCCGCCCCGCCAGGGTCAAATTAACACCCAGACTTCCCCGGTCAGTAAATGCCTGTCTGCCGCTCACCAAACATTTAATCAACACGTCAGAGTGTCAGCAAGTGAGGTCCGCTCAGACAGCGGGGAGTCCCTGTCCTCAGGGCTTCACTTCCTGTCTGGAGGTGAGGATCGGTCCCAGCAGCCACCTGTTGAGACTTGACTTTAATGCCACTTTAATTTCCATCGTCTTTGTCTCCTGCTAGTTAATGAACAACCGGGTGGGTCCTGACCTTCTGACTGGTGTCAGTGTTAATGTGCCTTAAATTGCCCCCAGGGGACAAATAAAGTTCTCTGACTCTGAAAGTGTCAGGACACTTTCTGTCCTGCATCCCAACATCGACGCGTCAGCTCAACACAACACAACACAACACAACACAACACAACACAACACACCACACTGCACACAGCACAACCTCCCAGTTCTGCCCTTTAATACGTCAGTTTTTTCTGTCTGAAGTCACAGACACAGACACATCCCAGCTATGTCTCTTCCTATAGGACCTGTTTCGTCATGACCTTTGACCTGGTATGAAGGTCAAAGGTCATGAAGCCTGTATGAAGCCTAACGGGGTCGTGTGTGATTGGTGGAACGTGGCAGCCTCGTACGCTCAGCGTACAACTGTTTGAAGGAAACATCAGCAAACAGTCCAACACAGATGCCACAGTTAGGACATGGTCTTCATTGGAGACTTACATAAGCAGGGAGCTGAATTCCAATTAGCCACTGTTAATTACCACAAATTAATCATGACCCATTTCCCTGATTGCTCCGTGGAAGACTCGTCTCTACAGCCTGGTCATTTATTCCAGGAAATAGATGGTTCAGCTTCGTTACTGGAATAAAAAAAAACGCATGATTCGTCATAAGTTCCGATTTTTTATACTCTGTTTGTAAAGCGTTTCTGCCCGAGTGGTCGAACATCAGATGAGCCTCAGGGAACACGGCTCATCCCACACAGCGTCAACATGTGAGTGAAAACTGAGGGAGGTTCCTTCAAAATAAAACGCTTCATCAATCACTTGTGGAATACTGTATCTGAAGTGTGCTTCGTGGATTTTGTAGAAGTCGCCAACGAAAGGTTCAAACAGTTCACCTTTATTTAAACGTGGTGCCGACAGACTGCACAACACAGACACACAAACAACCCATCAGGGCACAAGTGGAGGTGGACCGGTATATATACTGGGGAGCTAAAGAGGGAATGAGAAACAGGTGAGCAGGTGGGTGTGGGGCTCAGGTGACTGCAGGTGGGCGTGGCTGGGAGAATGAATGAGTGAATGAACTCTCAGACTGAACCTCAGGCTATACACACACACACACACACAGCCTCATTCACACACTGCTGCTTTTGTTCCATTCAAACTTCACTGCTGGAAACTTCAGGCTTGTGAATGACAGGTGTCAGAGTGTTTGTTCTTAGCTGTGGAGGAACGAAGCTCAGAGAACAGTTTGTCCTGACACGAGGAAAAGGTCATGGGCTCGTTAAAATCTTAAAGGTTCATTTGTTTGCATGTATGAAAATGGTAATTGGTTTGCTTGTGAGTCACCTCAGAGTCAGAGTGAGAGCTTTAGCTCTGCACATCAGTGTGAGGGATCTTTGTGGAAGCAGCCTCTGATCTCTGAAGGCAGCAGCCAATGGAAAAGACAATTTCTCCAGCAGGACCAATAAAATCTCGCACTGCGTTTTTCATCTCGGAGGCAGCTGAGAACAGTCGCGCTGTAAACAGAGCCTCTCCATCAGCTCTGCGCTCACGTATGACTGCAGGAGAGAAATGGCACGCTATATATTAGGTCATTTGGCTGAGCGGAGGAATCCCATTTAGCAGCTGATAAAAGCATTTGGGACGAATGCTGGAGCCCCGGGGCGGCTTGGAGGAGTCCCTCACCTCATCTGGGCTCAGTCACTGAACGCTCTCCACGGAGCCGTTTGAGGCCGATGGTTGGACGGCTGCAGGGGAAAAGTGTGGGCAGACTGAGACACGCGCAGATGAGCAGGATCAAAGGTGCTGCTGGCCGCCGTTTAACACTGGAAAAACCATCGTAGGCTGCAGGGGCCAGAGAAGAAGAACAGACCGAGACGAGGGGAGGTGGAGGTGGTGAAGTGGAGGGCGGGGGCTGAATTAATGGTCCACTTTATTGCTTTGTACTGTTAAAATTAAGAGCTCAGATTTCATGACAGCACTTCAACCGTACATGCTGAGCTTCTTCTTCCAGTCCTGGGCTCAGTTACCGTTTCAGTCGGCAGCGACCCGAGTCGGCCTGACTGCTGCTGAGTGACGGGGCTGAAGCAGCGTTCAGACTCTGTGGGCTCGTTTGTTAAGAAGTTTTAGAAGTTTTAGGAAATAAATAAGTTAAAATCAATATAAAGAAGCTTTATACTGTCTTCACACAGTGTGGGCAGAGTGGGATGAAGTGAAAACCTCCTGACACACTGCTGTCGACACACTGCGACGCCTCAGCACTTCACTGAAACACAGCTGTTTAATACATTTCAATCTAAAATCATTATTATTAAATCATTATCGATAAAGATAAAGCAGGTGGGCTCAGGGGTTAGGGCTGCACCTGCTTCTCTCTGTTTGAAGACTTCTTTCCTGTGGAGGTTCCACAGTGTTTGCAGACATTACAGAACCCGTCCTATGAACAGAACCACACATGCGTCCACTGCCTGCTTCTGTTTTGGAGTATGTGGCCTTTAAAGGCCTCGGTGGTGGGTCGGAACGTCTGACCTGCTGGCTGCCGGGCAGCTGCACTGGAGCAGCTGGGGGCTCAGGTTCAAGGCCACTGCGTGAGCACAATAATCAGATTATACAACACACTGAAGTGAGGCTCTGTATCATCTGTTCAGGATCCAGCCTCGACCAGAAGATGCAAAAATACAAAACCTTGTTGGTGTTGTTTGTAGGATGAAGTGTGAAAGCTTTCTCCCTGTGAGGCGGGGTGAAGGCGTCAGTGTTTCCCCGCTCGCTGTCTGTTGGTCAACTTTTCACCCCAACACCTGTCAGTCATCCTGATGAGCTGTTATCCTGCCTGAGGTGGAGGAGACACACATCACAGAGGTCGCAGGTCCACCTCTGTTACATTTTCATTTCTGAACTTGTGCTGTATCAGAATTATGAACACTTCCTTTTTCTCTGCTCTTCATCTGCTGCAGCTCATGTAAGATGATCGACCTCTGGACGTCCTCTGCAGCTTCCCAGGTGTCTTATCAATTGTCTGTTCCTTAATCCCGAGCTTTTTGGAAAAGCTCATTTCCTTGAAGTTTGCCTGAGCCCCTGCAGACAGCCAGGAGCCATCCTCCACTCTCTTCCCAATACCATGAATATGTGGAAGACTTGGACAGGTAACGGGATCAGGAGAGTGCAGCGTCTCAGCTGTCACTGAAGCCAATAAGTGAGTGTGAGGTGACACTTCCCAGACTCCGCTGATGAACTGTCGCACCTCTTTCATTTTGACCCGGAGCGAGACAAAGTCGTCTAAATCCGCCCACGCGGCTGGTTTTCACATCAGTCTCCTCATCGTCTTCATCGTGGACACAGACTGTCCACACAGCCAGAGACACGCTGTGCTGATGGACATTTCTCAGAGCAGGGACCTGAGGGTCAGAACAGGTGAATCCTAAAGCTGCTGTCTCACAGACCAGGACGCTTCATTTATTTGACTTGAGAAAGTCAAATAAAGTCAGGGCCTCAGGCTCACTCCACATCATCAGGAGCTACATGATTCAATTAATCTCACATCTGACTGAAGTAAAATAAGGCCTGGTGTGAGATCCTCCATCTTCTGGACCCTGTTGAATGTACTGTCAGAGAACCTCTGCCCTGCCTCCGGACAGGACAAACAGGTGAAGGTGGCGAGTCCAGTTTATCTTACTGTCACATAATCTTTACTCGCTGTGATGGAGGAACGACGCTAAGGTTCAAAACATGAAAACCACATCAGTTAGAGTCTGTCGGTTCAGTGTGTGCAGCAGCTGTGAAGCAGCAGGATGAAGGATGGATTATTTTTCCCTCCGTCTCTCAGCTCGTCCTCAGTTCGATGGCGGAGGATCTGCTGGACCATGGTGGACCAGACGCTGCTCGTCTGGCCACCTGGAGCCCGTCCGCCGGTTATTTTTCCTAATGGAGCTCCAGCTTTTAAACACTGCAGTCCTCAGAGTGAAGGTGGAAGTCTTTCAAACACAGCTGGGACGAGGACTGACCTCAGCGCGATGACCTTTTTATTTTGAGAGACAAAGATAGAAAACCACCAACGGACACATCTTTCTTCTCTGAGCTACGGCTCATCACACGTTCCCGTGGAGGAGTATTTTTAGAGGAGAAACCTCGGCAGCAGCTCATTAATCAGCACCGAGCTAAATTTGGTTTGACGTGACATCACCTGCGCACTGACCCAGGACCAGCGCTGGATCAGGGACTCAGATCCTGAACCCAAAGTGTCCACATGTTGAGTTTGTATGTGATTATAGCATCTTTCAGATTATCTTCAAGCTGCAGCCCTTACGCTCTGAAACAGCGGCGGTTCTCACACGACCACTGGGTGGCGCTGAGAGTGACAGTTTTCTAATTCTGCTCAAACTTTAACCGTCAGCTCGGATCTGTTTCCTTCGTCATTAAACATTTGGAAAACGGATTTTTTCATCAGCAGACGGGACGTAGGACCTCCTGATGATTACGGCTCTTTGTGCTTCATTCTACCTGCATGTGTTTCTGATTTGAACATGAGGCAAAGTGTTTTCATTGGCCGCCGGTGGCGCTCAGTTTCCTGTTACAGACGCTCTTTTGTGCCTCGTCCTCTCCACTTTTATTTCCTTTAACATGGAGGTAAGAGGCTGCTCAGCTTTTCTTCATCCAGCTAATTGGAAGCCACTTTACCCCCCCCCCTCCCCGCTCCTCGTTATGACAGGGTTAATGGCTTTACTGAGAGGGTACTTTTTACTGGGGCTGCCGGTTTCTACTGGGCCTCAGAGCCAATTACAGTAATCAGAGCCAATATGCGGATCCAGAGAGAGGAGCCACATGTGGTGGTTCAGGTGTAAACCAATCTGTGGAGGTTTTCTGCTGCAGAATAACTCATTGTTTAAACCATGTTTACGCTGCAATGTCGCTCACCTTCCCCCACCTCAGGTGAAAACCTCCAACAAGGACGTTTTAAAAACTGAAGATCTTCACATGTTTTTGGAATTAAAAGATAAAACATGAGGTGGCATTTCTCTTCCTCAGTCAAACTGTGTTTGTCCTTATTTACTTATAAAGCAGTTGTACTGAAGTTTAGTGTGGCTGCTGAAGCTGATGTGTCACTTTCACTCTATGAGATTTAACATGGAAAAGCCTCTGCTTTTACTTTACTTCTGTCTGTAAGATACTGGGGTGGGATACAAGGGAGACGTCTTCAGGTTAATGAGACAGAAAACAGCACATCCAGAGGACGATTGGAGTTAAATCAACTGATTTAGCTTCCTCTGAAGAACACACTGATGTTCTCCAGGTTCCCACCAAAGACACTTCCACAGTGAAAGGAATCCAGACCTGCAGCACAGATGTTTGTTTAGTCTGTCAGGTTTATTTTTAGACTGTAGCAGGTTCAAAGGTCAACTCCTGAGGCTCATACCTACAACATCTGTCAGAGAGAGGAGGCTGGAAAACCAATCAGAGGTGAGGACAGACCCTCAAACACAGAGACATGTCCTGCAGAGAGATGATGGACTCTTTTCATGTTGTTTTGTTCCTGATCTGGTTCTTTACAGCGAGAACATTCAGTGAGTCAAACTTTAACAAGCCTTATTTTGTCTGAGGCCTTCTCCTCTCGACAGATGATCCAGAACAGCTTACTGAAGCTGAACCGTTCCTACACCACAAGCTGCTTTTTGAAAGATGAGGTTTCATCAGACGTCCGTCAGACTGCAGCAGTTCACAATCATTTTCTCTCACAGATTCTGTCCCTGGTTCATTTGTGCAGTGAAGACGTCAGAGACGCAGACGCCATCTTTGTTTTCTGCTAAAACATCTGATTCGTTACCTAAAGTTCCGAGTTTAAAGTCAAACTTCAGTTATGATGAGAAAGCCTCTGACTCAGCCGGCGTTTGTCACCTCTCACGGCTCGGACACAGCAGCAGAGTGATGCCTCGTGTCCTTCGTCTTTTCCGTCTGCCTCTGGTTACAGTTTGTCTCTGCAGAGGAAACTTTGTGTTCTGGGAAAGCCCCCGACCCTCTGACACACGTCCCCCTCCTCTGTAATTGGGCCAATTACTTTTCCATAACAGGCCTGAAACACTTATGTATGTGGTTAGAATAACAATTTCCACATGAAACACTTGTTCATTCATAAGGTCCAGTGGAGCTGCAGAGACGGGGGATCCTCTGAGGACGTCACGGGCCTGAACGTCAAGCTGCAGAGACGAGCTGCAGCTTCAGTAGGAATTAAAGCCGCTGGACAACAGCGGTGTTTGTTTCCTGATCTGTGATCTGTGATTAGTGAGCGTCTGCCACCCTGGACTCGGCAGAGGGACAGGACCGTCCCAGCTGATCTGCTGCTTCTTGTTTTGTCTGCAGGGAGACGATCTGATGTTGATTAACTGGAAGCTGAAAGTCCTCAGTTTCTTTTTATAGTTCAGGTTCCTAAGGAGGACAAGAACATTCGACACCAACAGGGCTGATTGATATCTAATTAATCAATACATTTGGTATTCCTGCTCCTCAGAGGATGAACTGTGACCTCTCTGTTTCTCCAGTCCTCATTTTCTGTTCTGTTTTAAACATGGAGTCACATCATGGAGTTTTAACTGGAGTCACGCGGTTCAAAGCCTTCACAACATGAAGTTATTACCTGTGACCACCTGTTCGCTTCCACCTGCTCACGCTGAGGGAAGTGATGTCAGAAACACACCAACACTCAGGACATGACATGTGGAAGAAGTTACGTAAGTCGGTCATTTAGCAGGTGAGTGTGGATGCAGACCCTCTGTCGGACTCCACAGCAGGATGTTTACACAGTCCAGGTTTAAATAACTTTATTAATACCCCTGTCGGAGTATGACATCATGGTAAACAGTCTGATTTGATTGGTTGATGAGGTGATAAGGAGTCTATTTATACTCGTCCTCGGTGCTGCCTCTTATCATTGTGAGGAGTCTGATGACAGCTGAGATCACACACCCAGCTGGAAACACTGCGAGAGGCACGTACAGCCCATCTGCCCCCCGCCACTCAGGAGAGGTCAAAGGTCACGAGGCGAGGCCATTTTTCACACATGACCTTTGAAGTTCAGAAACAGCAGGTAACCAAACAGCTGGGAAGCTGTGACTGTGGAGTGACTTTCTTAAATAAAAGTGCAGTTAGTGCACAGTGTGCACTCGCTCCTCAGAGGATGAACCCTTTGGATTTATCCTCTGACTTAATGACCACAGGTGAAACTCTGTTTAACTCGATTCTCACACTTTAAATCTGATCTGGCATCTTTATGATAAAGTTAGTTTTTGGGTTTTTCTTTATCTTTAGATTATTTTCTGTCTTTGTCTCAGTTGCAGAATAAATGGTGTCAGTCAGTCAGTGGATGAGAATCATTTATATGTGGTGACATTGCAGCTTTGAAAAGAAAAGCAAGAGAAACAGCTGTTAATCCTCCATTTCAGACCTGTGGTGAGGTCAGAGGTCACGGGTCTGTGTTCACACGAGCCTCTGCTCGGGCTCTTTGCCATCGAGGCCAAAGAGTCATCGTGTTTTTAGAAAGCAAAGGGAGAAACAGATGGAGTGATAAGGGCCACAGAGGGAGGGGTCCATTAGTGAAGGCCGCTGAGAGACTCTTCCGCCCCAAACAAGTGAAGCAGTCGGTTTAGTTTCACGCTCTAAATTTATCCTGGTTGTTTTCGTGCTAATGAGCTCATCTGTCCACTGCGTCGGTGTGATTGGATTCCTGATACCGCAGCTTCTCGTAAAGTCCTGTCAGCAGCTGTGATGGTATCTCTCTTTACTATCACCCCCTCCCTCAACATCACATATTTAACAAACGAGCCTTTAAATTCCCTCATTTTAAATAACAGGACTCGTTGTCCAAAGAAAAGAAAAACAGTTCAAACTCTGTTCCCTGGCTGTTTTCCTGATGTGTGAGCAGAAATCATCACGGCCTGATGAATCTGTCTGTATCCTCACATAGTTTTGTTTCTAACGAACTTGGCATGTTTGAATCAGGGATTGATACAAACCGATGAACTAATAATCCCAGTTTAAAATGGTGATTCATCACAGACGTATGTGTCCTGAACACGTTCTCTGCCTTCAGAGTCTGTTCATGGGCAGAAACACGTCTCAGTGTGAACAGTCACGTGTGATTCATTCAGTGTGCAGACGTGTGTCTTTCTCTTATTAACCTCTGTGGTGGTTTTATTGTTGCTGCTGGACCCGACGGGGATTTGACTGATTGACAAGAAACAATGGATGACAGAAGCCGGTGCACGTGCACACGTCCCAGGATCCAGAGACTGGTTTGATCACAGTCTTCTTCTTCTAGTAAACTGACCCAGTGGATTCCCTCTCTCATCTGTGTGTGTTTTCCTCTGCAGAGCTGTAAAGACACTCGGTGTTCGCTCTTCCACCCGTCCTCCAGGCTCCAGGACGCTGTGTGTGTGATCCACCCCGGCTCGGGTTACTCTCTCTGGGTGTGGAGCTGCGCGCTGAAAGCTCCTCTTCCTTGTTTTGATTGTGAGGGAGAGGCTCAGACTCTCAGGCTCAGGCTCCAGGATGCTGAGGCTCTGCTGACCTCTGACAACATGTCATCATGGGACACGTACGAATGAGCAGCATGCAGACAGGGACACGAGTGAAGGCTCTGATTCTACTGGACGATGAGAAAACTCTTTCTGTCTTGGACCTGTCCTGCCACCCTGAGGACAGGTCCACAATGGAGAGGGTTTGTCCTCTGTGGAGCAGGAACAATCCTCGTCATGGAGCAAAATGTTTGGTCGAGGAGTTTTGTCCTGAAGGTGCAGCTAGCTAAACATTCTGACTGTTACAAATGTGCCCCCCCACGTTACCACAACCCCCACCTCACAGGTCTACGTTTGCTCTGTTCTTTGTTTCGTCTGGTGTTGCAGCGAGTTGAAGAATGAATGAATGAATTCTCCTCAGTGTAGATGAAAGCTGAGAAGCTGTTGTGTAGATGTGTTGCTCAAAATGTTTGATGGAACAATTCATTGATCTTCTGTCCACAAATAATGAGAGAAAGACTCAAATCAGAAACTTAAACCAGTTCCTAAGATCTGAGTCACAAACAAAAAGACAAGACCTTCTGTGCTTCTGTCCACAGACCAGAACAGACTGGAGGTCTTTGTCTTTGTCCCTGTGAGGATCTGCAGGTTGTTACCTGACAGGTGAGCTGAGGTGTCTGATTAACTCACCTCAGAGAGCAGGAGCTCATCATTGAAAACAGCTGCTGTAGGTTTGGTGCTATCACAGATCACTGTCCTGAGGACGGACTGAAGCTGATCATCCAATAAATAATAAAAATCAATAATCAATACAAAAATCTAACTTTCACACTGATCTGCAGGTTTTAGCCTGGTGTCGTCTGTTTTTATGTTTCATACAACTCACAAATGTTAATGAGCTTTACATGTGATGTTATATTTTCTAATCAGTTCATTATATTTCTGATCACATCATTGATCCTTGATAACTCTCCTCATAATTATGGTGAAGTTATACAGCAGCTGAATTGTTCCTCTTTTTGTCGGCGAATGTCAGGTAGAAATTTAAATCTATAGTTTTTGGTTTTGTGTTTCGTCCACTCGTCGTTCTCCCGCTCTCAGTCATCAGATTTATTTAAATCACGCCTTTATGTCCTCTGTTGTAAACACAGCTTCCTCTGCACGTTCACTTTTTTCATTTATCTGTTTGATTAAATGTTTTTCAAGACGTTCATCACTGAGATCAGTGACGGATCCCAGGTTTTCCTGTTGATAACCAGTGAATCTTTCTCTGTCTGAAGTGTTATAGGATCCGTCCAATTAAAATTAGGATGAATCTGAAGTTTTATTTTTTATTGAGTCCCAAACACTGGAATCTGATGTCTGAGCCTAAACTGGCAGAGATGCTGAATACAAAGGTACAAAGCTCCAGGTTTTCAGAAAGACCTCTGTCTGTTCCAGTGTTGAGAGGATGATGAAGTGCAGGGTGGACAGTCTCTAACCCCTCATCCTTTATTTTCAGGGGAACACAGGCGTCCATTGAGCAGAGACAGGAACCAGAGGCGTCCACGTCTCCTCTGTCTGCAGGTACTTTAGCTCAGCATGGACTCGATGAAAAGGTGTGAAGCTGTTTGTCAGGAGTTTCTCTCTGATGTTCACACCGTCCTCAGAGTCCGGTCTGGACTGTCAGACGGCAGAAAGGAGAAAAATGAAACCCCCTGACATTAATGATGAAGCTGAAGTGAAATGAATCATCGACGCTGGAGCTTTGGTTTTACTTTGGCTCTGAACGTAGACTCGCTGAGGTGGAGCTTCAACCATAGAAACTACGTTTTCTTTCACTTCCTTTGTTCACAAGAGTCAGTCGTGTTAAAGTTCATCTGATTTTCCCAGAAGAATGTTAACATTCACACACACACACACACACATCAAACGTATGTGTGTGTGTGTGTGTGTGTGTGTTCACATTGTACCTTCATCCTCAGCCTGAGCAGAGCTCTAATCAGGCACAACTGGACACACCTGTGGAGGTGTGCACAGCTGAGGAGAGAGCTCCAATCAAGAATCATTAGGACACGAGCAGAAAAAATCTAATATCAGATTCAGATTCAACGACAAAGTTAAAAAAAAAAAAAATCATCACAGTGAAGAGAAGTAAAGTTTAGTTTCACAGTCAGGAAGGAAGGAAGGTGGGAAATTAGGAAAAGGAAGAAAGGAAAAAGAGGGAAGTGAAGGACTGACCGCTGTTCAGAGTCAGTCATGCTGCAGAGTAAAATCATAAGAGGCTCGAACTCAGTGTGAAATATTGTCTTTATGTTTCAGTCAACAGTCTGACTTCGTCGTGGTTTCACCATGAATCGTCTGTGTTGAGTTGTAGTTGTGCGTGGTCACTGTTACGTAACCGTGCCGCCGACCATCCTTCAGCGAGGGTGTGGCAGGCGTGTGGCGGGCAGGCGTGTGGCGGGCGGGCGTCGCCCCAGCTGTCAGCTCGGTGGCGTCAGTGATCTTCTTCTCCTCTGATCTGTTGATGGGCCTGTTTGTGTCTGTTGCTGACAGAGTTCACGTCACGTGGAGAGAAGCTGCACAAACCAACAAACTGCTGCGACACTTCACTCTGCTGAGAGTGGAACTGGTCACGTTGTGAATGAACGTACACCTGATGGTGGCGCTGTTCAGTTCATCCCCCAACAAAGAAGACCAGTGTCTGTCCCCGAGCCAATCTTTAACTCAGTCTGTCTTTCAGACTGTGGAGTCCACCTTTTCATCGTCCACCCACTGGCTCTCATCCACCACCAGGATCTACACTCTGAGGTGATCTGGTCCTGTCCTTTGTCTTTAATTTGGACCGAGGCTTAACGAAGACGTTTTGCAGTGTCCCTTTAATTCTGGAATGTGGATCCACTTCTTATGGACAGATTTGTATATATATATGTTCTTGTTCCCCTCAGGATGAACCGTAATAACTTTGACGATCCACTGAGGTTTTACTGCAGGATTTCTGCAGGTTTGCCTGGTTGACCCACTGAAGACCTGGTGCTCGGTTACATCCGCTCTCGCTGATTAAATGAAAGTCTGTTTGTGTCCCTTTGACACCACTTTGACTACGTTTCGTTTCTGTCTCCATGATCTGGTTTGTTTTCTCTGAACTCCAGCGTCAGACAGCTGCTCTGTCTTTCTTCTCTTTGTGGAAAATGTCCTCCACAAATTAGCTCTCCAAACACCATTTCCAAAACGCACAAATTGAATAATTCGGCCCAATTAGCTGTACAAACACACACTTTCAGGCATGTTAATGGGATTAACGAGCTGCACTTAACTGTTGACATTTGTGTCTTTAAACCAACATCCTCTCCTGAAACGAGGCTGCATTGATTAACTCCTAACAGCACAGATGCTAACAGCGTGGGACACGTCCAGCTGAAGTCTCTCCAAAAACAACCCGACGGCGTTTGAAGTGTGAGCGAGCGTCCGGCAGACCTGAACAACAACATCAAGGTTTCCAGGCCACCAAAGAAGAAGACGCTTCAGCCTGACAGGCAGAGGAGAGTCTGCGTGGAGCAAACACCACCAGCTGATTAATTAATTTCATTACAGAGTGGAGCACGTCAGGCTGTTTGCTGTGAATGTACAAACATATCACCTGTCCCTCAAGGTGTACGGTGTGTGGGATCCCTCCCACCTGTCTCTGAGACGTCTCGGTGTGCAGGGACTTCGTCTGACATCCAGACTCTCAGTAAACAGTCGTCACGTGAAGCATTGAAATGATGTTTTAATCAGGAGGAAACAGTTTTGAGTTTTTGTCTGAGGACAGGTTCATGTTCCAGCGTCCGAACACGCACTGTTCCAGTCCTGTACCTGCACCAACCCAACAGTCAGTTACATGTAATTCTATCTAAAATATGTGCTCCCATGTGGTTGGTTCCATCACAGTTGAAGAAATGTTTGGTCACATGACTCAAATTTTCTATCTGGCATGCAGTTAAATCTTTACCTCCATCGTTCTGAAGTCTTTCCATCTTCCTCGTATTCCTGACTCCAGACCATCCTGGCGCCACGAACAAGGAGTTTTTCTTCTTCTTTCTCCTCTGTCAAAGCTCGTCGTTGCTGCAGGCCTGTGAACTGGACTGTTGTAACAGATACGACGGGCAGAAAGTTCAAAGTCCTCCCTCCAGCTTTCTGAGTGCGTCCTCTCAGCGAATAAAGCCTCCTCTGTGAGTCCGGTTTGCAGCTTCGCTGAGGCGCCGATGGGAGCTGACAGTGTGTTTCATCAGAAAGAGATTTCAGATGAAAGCTGTCTGGACTCGGGTCAGGGCCATTCGAGATGAGCTCATTTTTCAATTGACTTGAAAGCACTGAAAAGTCACAGACAGCGTAGAGCTGTGCCACGGGTTCGTGGTCATGGCCTGATGGGAGCCACTGTGAGCCTTCGTTCATCCGTCTCTCTGAGCCATTTGTAGAAAAACTCTTTCATTTAATTTTACTAACTCTCCTGTCATCTCAGATCCCGGCCACCTGATTCCCTTCCCCCACTGCTCACCTGTTAGCCATTCCCTCATTAGCTCCATGGTGTATACCTGTCCATTTCCACACTGTCCTCCCAGCTGCAGCTGCCCGTCTCTGCTCTGCACTGAGTCCTGACCTCCTGCTGTTTTTGTCTAAACTCAGCTGGTGAACATACCTGCCTTTTGATTTCTTATTTTGAAAGTTCAATCGTTTCGAACAGTTGCAGTGTCAGGTGTTGGCCTCCAGATGCCACTGTTTACACCAAACTTGAAGTGAACTTTTTCTGGCACAAACACTTCAGTTCTTCAGAAAACTGTGTTTCCTGATTCATTGCACAAAAACTCTGTGTTCTGGGCATCAGAAAATGATTCACCTTTCATAACAGCCCGTATGTGTGTGTTTCCATCTCTTTATAAAGCTGGCCTGCAGCCGGTCATGGTGATCCTCTGTAAAAGCTGTTAAAGCTTTGTTGATCTTTGTGATTACATGTCGTCTTGGCTCCGACAGGTCCGAAGATTCGTGGGAGGTTCTGAGAAACATTAATGCGAAGGAAAGCGTTTGGCTGGTGTGGATGGAGCTTTTAGCACATTCCTCTGCAGCAGAACGTAGACGTGGTCTGGGTTCAGTCCTGGTTTGTCCCCGCTTTGCTCTCCTCCTGCAGAAAACTGGGCAAACTTAAAGCCAGTCAATCAAACGGGCTGAATCTGAGTCAGCAGGTTGTGGATTCTGCCATGCTGCCGATAGCTGAGCTGGCTGTTACTCTTCTCTCTTTCTCCACACTGAAGAAAGGTACTTCTGTGTTTAAACACACTCTGTGTTTTTCTCTGTAAGGAAACCTCTCAGGAAAATCCTGACCTCCACTTGGAGTGTTACAAAGATTATTTAAAAGCCAGCTTGCCACAGTGGTAATGATTATGAGTGGTTTCAGACCTCTACTAAAATATGATGAGCTTACTGATGATTTTATGTGACAAGTCCAACCACATTATTTGGTTGACCCCCAATTTTATTTAATAACTTTAACACATAACCCTCATTGTGACAGTGGAGAAACAAAACTAAGATTAAGTGTTCAGTTAAACTGGTATTTATGACGACAAAATCTGGACTGAAATCAGTTCGCGGGGACCTGCCATCAGGAGAGAAAAGGAGTGAGTTCAACTTTAGTGAACAAAGCTCAGATTCATAAAGTGTTAACCTGAGAGGGAACAAGTTAAAGGATAACTCAGCTCCTGTCGTGGAACAAACTACTCTACAAAACGGATTAAGGACACTGTCTTTAAACTGTGTGAACCTATTGTCCAGGTAAAGGTGAAGCTCGTGAGCTTGCTGACTTGCAGGTAGCGAGCGAAGCCACTTGACAGGTTACAGAGCCTGGTTTGAATGAACATGTTTGCTGATAAAAGTCATGTTACAGGAAAAAACTTTGTAGATTGCATTTGTAATATTTTGCTAATAAAGTCAGTCAGTCCATACGTAGAAGCTGAGAGTTACCGCTCTCACCTCACTGCATTGGAACAATAAAGTCTCTGAATATTACCACCTTTTGTCCTGTAGCAGCCGGTGAGTGGAAGTGAGAAACGTCTTTGGAGCAGGTTGAAGAATAACTTTTCCCTTCTTCAGTCCACCTTCCACCTTCTCCACGTCCATCACCATGCTGAGCCGGCCTGTCCTCCTCTCTACCTGCCAGCTGCTTCCTGAAGCTCTGACACTGACAGCCTTTATGCCCTGTGGATTCTGTGGCTTCAGGCTTTGCCACTTGCTGCCCACGGAGAGTTCTTGGAAGGCTGCGGATCCACAAAGCCTCCCGGCCGCCTCAAGCCTTCAGCCCACGCCACAGAACAGTAAACCTGGCAGAGGCTGAGACCAGACTGTGGTCAGGTCCAACCCTCAGAGCTGGAGTCAGGACTCCCCTCTGCACAAAGACACTGTCACATACAGGAGGTCCTGCACTGATCCAGGTTTTCTGTGAGTCTGTTTGTATCTGCAAACTGCAACAGAGTTTGACTCCTGGGCTTCAGGGACAATGGTTTAGTACAACTCTGTACAACAATGACACTGTACTCACCAAAGAAGACAATGGTGTCCTCTCAGAGACAACAGAGACTCCCAGGTGTCCACATACAGACAATAATGGACAAAAAATACGGACAGAGACTGATGGCATCCACACCCAGACCTGATTATTCTTGCACCAACTTTGCATCTTCCATCCTCAAACACCAACTTTAAAACACAACAGTCTTATTTTCTGTGTGTGTGTGTGTGTGTGTGTGTGTGTGAGAGCCACGGGCAGGCCTGCACTGCATGAAGAGTATTTCATCTGCAGCGGGAAGTCTCCAGTATTTCAAACATTTATGTCGGGCAGAAAGCTCAGCCAGTTTCATTTAACGGCCTCTGACTTCTTGCCGATGCCGCTTTCACAATGAGCTCCACTGGGAAGCAGTAACTTTAACTTTCAGTGGAGTCGGAGAGCTCGAAGCCCTGAGAACGCTCGAATGTATTCCTAAACTGTCTTTTAATTCCCACAGTAAAAAACTACAGTACATACTGAGCGTCTTTGTATGGAATTGATTTCTGAAGCCATAACCTGTTTCCTGTCAGAAGTGCTCTTTAAAGAGCTGCTCACAAATAATGGAAAATGTTGCTGCTCAGCGAGCTCTAATAGTTGGATCCGGCTCATAAACATGCGGCTGTATATTAGAATTTAATTAACCATCAGAATCACCATTTTTCTGCTGTTTGGTTTGGAGTGAGTTTCACATACCTCAGGCTGAAGTCAGCACACACTGACTGTAATGATTTTACATGTTTATGACTGTGACTCACTGAAAAGAATGTTTTCCATCACTGAGTGAGGTCTTTTCTGCAGCCACCCACTGCTCCGTCTCCCTCACACACACCCAGTCAACGCCCATCAAACCCTACAGTACCTCCACCTCTCATACTGGAACAGCAGCCTGCTCCCAGCAGGCCGCCTGATAATGAGCCAAACATCATTCTATAATCAGCTTCCACATTCTGACTGAAAACTGCAGGTAAAATAAATGTTGTCCCACTTGGTCAAAGTCCAGCTGAAAATGAGATTTCTTCACACACCACCTGCAGGTTGTAGCAGCTCTGCCAGGCTCAACTTACACAGCACAGCTTTGAGCTAAATGCTAACGAGCTAATAACAGCAGAGCTTTGGTGTTTTCAACCCCTGAAATGATGCTGCTCCATCATCAGAACAGCCAGAGGTCTGCACCTGGTCCAGAGTCCAGACCTGACCCCTGATAGGCAAAGCGCATCGGTCTGACAACAACACGTTACTGATGCTTAAACTGATGCTGGAGATTTGACTCGTTAAAGGAGTTCACATGAAAAATGACATGTCTCAGTGCCTGATTCCAGTCTGTCAGATGAACAGGTCACTGTCATGCAGAACATGATTCTTCATTGGAGAAATCACATTTAGACTTTTTATGTAGAGAAATATTTACAGAACGTTTCATCAGGTCAAACGAAACATCAAGGATCTAAATGAGACGCAGAGACTGTCCTGAAATCTGGTTTCAGGTTAAAGCACTGAATCATCTGAGGTCGTTACCTGTGTGAAGTCAGTGAGCAGCTCCACGCCTTCATGTGTTAGGCAACACTGCCACCGTGTGGACAGACGGTGCAACAACAGCAGCAGCAGCTTCACAGCCCTCACGGTGGAGACCGACGTTCAGAGGTCAAAGGTCAGGGTCAGACCCATCGTTAATCCATCAGCTGACTCTGATCATCTCATCGATTAAAGTGTCAGATGTTTAGATTTTCATTTTAATTTGTATAAATTCCTCTGTCCTGAGCTGATGGTTATGATTTTTATTTAACAGTTCATTAAACTTAAAGATGACAGGAGATGGTTTTTATGTCAAACTGTCTTGTTTAAATATTTATTTATTTTGGTTTATTTATTATAAATAACTACTGATAATTAAAACCCAGGGAGACAAACTACAGTAAACTGAACTCAGTTTATAGTTTAAGTATTTAAGAAAACCTGGAGTCACACTGTTCACAAAGTTTTGTTTTGTTACAGTAAAATAATTTAGTACAAAATGAGATTTTACAAAACCTCAGATGTTAAGTTTTAACCTCCCAATAAACAAACCAGTCGGAGCCGTTTAGTTGTTCAGTTTTTCATTTGTGAATTTTTTGTTTTTTGCTCAAACTTTTCAATTTATTCTCAGAACTTTTCCCTTCAGACTACTTCCTTTATAAAACCTGTCGTACTGTGACACGTTCAGCCGTTACAGCTTTATTCTACAGGCGGTGGAATCAAGTGACCAAAACCAACATCATCAGAAAAATCACTCAGAGTGGAGCAGCTCTTCTTCTTTGATAGAAGTTTTATTATTTCCCGCACAAAGTGAAAAAACTGTTTTAATAGAAGGTGTTTGGTCTCTTTGTGGTGAAGCGGGGTTTGTGCTGGCGACGCAGGACCCTGTGAGGCAGGGGGAACTTGATCTTGGAGTCCTGCAGGAGGAGAGAGAGGAAATAATCTTCAGTTCTCAGGCAGATGAAAGCAAACTCATTTTAAATACTCAGCTAATCCCCCGTTATTAATCATGTCGCCAGTTTCAGAACCGCCAGGTTTGAAGATGGAAGCTGGAAATCTGGAAGAGGAATCTGGCTTTTTGTCTGGCGGGTTTTAAACCGGAGCTGACAATCATGGAGGCAGTCCAGAGAGAGACCCGCCACATTCTCAGACAGCACAAACCAGTGTGTGGAGACTCACGTGGAACTGCTTGATGGCAGGTCTGCGACACTTGTTGGCAGGAATGACCTGCACCTTCATGATCTGGATGGAGTGGGCGCGAGCACGATGGCGAGCTCCCATGTCACGATCTGAAAGACAGAGACCGTTTTACACAACTGGACGGACTGAAAGACGAAGGCTCCGTTAGTTTCCATCCAGTTCTCTCTCTCTCTCTCTCCACTTCCTCTGCTCTTTATTTCACTGAACAGATCCAGACTCTGTGTCCACACAGGTTTCAAAAGACTAATCCACAGAAAATTAATCAGCAACTATTCTGACGAGTGAATCATCATTTTAGTCATTTTCAGCTAAAGAATTTACAGTTTCAAACTTTCCAAACCTGAGTATTAACAGCAGTGAACTGAATCTTTGGTTTTTGGTCTGTTGGTCAAAGCAAACGTCTGAACACATGAACAGAAGGAAGAGATGCATCTGCCTCAAACACTGTACAACACTGTATCACTGGAGTCCAGATGCTGCACAGTCAGTCATCCTCCCTCTGCATATTAAATGTCCCTGCTCGTGTTGTGTGCACTCACAGCACTGGGTGACGGCTCCAGAGGTGGTCAGGTCTCTGTACTCTCTGTACATGTTGTGGGTGCCGCTGCGGGAGTCATAACGCAGCCAGATACCAAAGTTCTTCACCTTCAGAGGGGTCTTCTCATGGACCTGAACAAATTCAACAACAACAGTCCATTAAATTTCAATGATCTCACTTATTTGAACACAACTGCAGGCTGTACAGGCTGGAGAGTATTTGCTGCTTTTCTTTGTCTTATATAATCTTATATAATTCAGCATCTTTTGGTTTTTGAGAATAGATGAGTCTAAAGAAAATTTATCTTAGGGGTTTGTTATTTTTCAGTTTTTATATGTTCTCACAGACAAAATGATTTGTTTAGAAATCTATAAAATATCAGATTAACCAACAATGAAAATAACTGTGGGTTGCAGCCTTGGTTTAGAACCAAAGTCTGTGAGGGCTCAGTCCAGATGGTGGACATCTGGATTCAGTCCAGTCCTAATGCTCATAGTAAAAACAGCCTCAGCGCTTCACCTGTGTAGTCTCCTCACAGTGCACGATCATGCAAACTGAGAGGACCACAAGACACTTCCAGACGTTTAAGTGTTAGAATGAAGCTGAACCTAGTCCCAGTCTGTGCCTCTCATGTACAAACACCTACCAGGCCACAGTAGACTGTCTCTCCAGAGGCCTTCTTCATCTTCCTCAGCTGGGAGACGAAGTACCAGAAGCGGGACTTGGCCACGACATGGTTGGGGGCGAAGATTCTCATCCGGTACAGAGGAGGGGCAGGGTTCTTGGCAGAGGGCAGCAGACGCCCAATGACTTTGTACTCCCTAAGCTGTGTGCAGAAGAAACAGCATGTCAGGATACATGCATCACATTAAAGTAAACACCTCATAATGAGCCATTAACAATCAGATCTGTTGAACCTTGAATTCACTTTCAAAGGCACTGCAGCATCAGAGAAAGGCGACAAGGATCAGTTTTCTGTCTGCACACCAGACAAAATCATACCACTGAAAGGATATGACCTTTGGGTTTGGGTGCACGAGTGGTGATGGGAACACTGCTGCACTGGACTTTATACATTTCTGTTAAATCCTCTGTGGGTTTGGAGGAGAATTTAAAAAAAGGCACGTCAGCACCTCCAGAGTTATATTTCTATCTTTTCTACACTAAAAAATCTGAATGAACATAAAAACATAACCAAATGTAGAATTCATTCACTCTCCTATAAAGAAGGAATTAACTTGTTTTAACAGGTTTAGTGACTAGTTTTTCAGAGGAAATGTTTAACAGCTTATGCGTTTGATGGTTTCTTATATGAAAGGTTTGATTACTCTGAAGCATCATGGTGCTTTGTGGTCGGTTGCGTTGCAAACATTCCCTTAGTGAAGCACAGTGTGTGACAAAGCCTCAAAATACACTACATAAACACAGTCCCGGGAGCACTCAACACTTTGTGCAGGATTAAACTTCACGCAGTTTGATGACTAAAGATCTGTGGCAGCCTGTAAGTATAAGCGGGTGTTGTGCTAAAACTAGAAAACCCCTGAAAAACTGTCCACAAACCGTGAGCTACTCAGCTCACAGATTATTCTGAAAATTAAAAAAATATTTTTTAAATAACACTGACATTTAGAAACGCCAGCGAATTAAAAGCTGTATTTACCACCACGGCAACTATCTCGAAATAAAACCCACACTAGCCGCTAATGTTAGCTGCTTGCCCAACCATGCGATATGTTCAGCAGACTATTTTAACACGGATTACTGATAAAGCTGGGATCTCTCGGAGGAGACAGCTCGTCCTTAACTGTAACTAAATATTTATCGTTTCACAGCGGACTCATTGAAACACACACCGTCCCGTCTCAAGCCTCAGCCGTCCACATGGTACCGCGGACGCCATGTTGTAGCCGCAAAAGCATCGGGACGAAAACGCTTTAAAACGACGCTTTAACGAGGACTTTTTAGAGATATTAATGCAGAAGACTGAAGAATATAACCTTATATTACTACATCTGTGCATTCTGGTCGTGTGTTGTGAGCTGATATGGTTAAATAAAGGGTTTTACGTACTGTGCCGGACGCCTTCATGGTGTCTCTCGCTCACTGCCACAGTAAAAGAGGAAGCAGTAGGGCGGAGACTGCGCATGTCAAGAGGACGGAGGGACCGGGGGAGGGATTTCAAAGTAAAAGCACGGACGCCATTTAACTCCTCTGTTATGATCATTCGTGAAAACAGAAAATGTCTTAATTACTTAGAATATCTTAGTGTTAATCTCGTGGGCTTTTTTTTGTTTTGTCTCTGGATGGAGAGAAAGTTCTATTTTTTCAGTTTCCACATCTCATACTACACTTCATCAACAAACAGTTGATGTACAGTAAACTTGGGAGTTTAAATGCAGTGAAAAGTACATTTCCCTCTGAAATAAAGCAGAGAATGGAAATACAAAGACTGTAATACAAATAAGTACAAGTACCTCAAACCTGTACGAAAGTGCAGTATTTGACCCTATTACTTTCCACCTCTGGTTTTAACACAGTTTTTCACCGCGGTGTCAGTGAATTTCTTCCTGCGGCCGTGACCCGGATCCTAACCGGGCGGACACGCCGCACCGCCGCTTGTGTCGTGTGAGTCCGGCCGACGTGCAACTGATTTCTGGAGATTTCGCAGCGGCTCCGCGATGAGTTAACGTGAGCAGGAGATCGAAGAAAACACTTGATGAATTAAGTTTTCACTAAGGTAAGGTTTAAATATAATCACCCCACCCCTTCTTTCCGTGTGCTTTGCCTGTGAAAAACAGCGGCGGAGTTTGTCATCGTGAGATTTTCACAGCGGAGGCGAGCGAGCAGCAGGTAACGTTACTGAGCCGAGATAAACACGCAGAGAAAACACAATAAAACTGCTCTCACGTCTCCCACACTGTCAGTACGGATGTTACTAAGCTCCTCCGGGTGATGACCGGGGTTTTATTATGTGTTACCGTGTCAGATTTACTCCAGCAGGCGAGCTCGGAAGCTAACTAGCCGGCTAACCGGAGCCAGCCTGAGTTAGCCGCAGTCAGCTATTTTGTGTTGGAGTGAAGTTGTTAGCATGTAGCACTGCAGTGTCAACTTTTAGAGGAGTGGCCCGGGAAACGTTATCTGTGTTCAGTCTTCATCCACAAACACGGACATTTATGTGGCAGTTTAACCACTCCAATGCCCAGTGGAGCTTCTTTATTTATGGTATTAACATTATAAACGGACATTGTGGCTCAAGAAGTGTTGACAGCGTGTTGCATCATGAAGGCTGAGCTGTCGCCTCCATCCTCCATCAGCACTGTCTGTGCATTGACAAGAAAACAGTCCTAATAGATCCACAGCTATTATCATAAGTTTAAGTTTATACTTTATTAATCCCTCAAGCTGGGAAATGACTCTTTCTGCATTTTACCCACACCAAGTGAACGAAACACACACACAAACATGCACATGCACTGGAGACGCTGGGGCAGGGGGCTTCTCTAGGAGGAGCCCGGGGAGGTGGGGTAGATCGATGCCTTGCTCAGGGGCACCACGGCCCTGTTCGCAGGGGGGGGCGTCTCCTTCACTACCACCCATATCCATTGTGCTTGGTCGAGGAATCGAACCGGCGACCCTCCGATCTCCGGGCGGTCCAAAGTCCAAAGCCGTCAAAACATTTCAGCTTCTCACATGAATTGACAGGTAATTTTCTTTGCCACATGTCATTATAAACGGACAAATTCACTAATGGAGGGTTAATACAGTGAAAACAACTGGGGAGCTGGAGCCTATCCCAGCTGACTATGGGCGGGAGGCAGGGTACATCCTGGACTGGTCACCAGTCAGTCACAGGGCTGACACACAAACACAGACAACCACACACACACACTCATACCTACGGGCAATTTAGAGCCAATAATAATAATTTAGCCGAGTAACCTGACATGCCCAGACCGGGGTTTGAACCTGGAACCCTCCTGCTTTGAGGCAACAGTGCTAACCACTGCACCACCGTGACTCTGGCCTGGTCCATGATTTCCTGTTCTTTTCTGGGACATATTTGTGATCTTATAAATCTCCACAGAGACTGTGAACAGTAGACTCCTCAGTAATAAAGCTGAGCTCTATAAAGAGTTTGTAATTATAGATCCTGCGGCGGTGTAATGGGGTGGAAGAGGTGAGTGTTTCACCTCAGGTTTTTCTTTCCAGATGAGAGAAATCTGCCTGACAGCAGCAGAGAGGAGTGAACCTGCCCTGGAGGAAAGCTAACCCACGAATGGCCTGCCAGTCTGTCGCTGCAGTCATGGACGAGCAGGCCCTTCTGGGGCTCAACCCGAACGCCGACGCCCGCTACAGGCAGAGGGTGAGACGCCGTGTCCACGAGCTTCACACACTGTCACTGTACTGATACATGTACAGCAGTGTCATTAATGTGGGAAGATGCTTCACTGTTCACTTAATGTGAAATGTGATATTTCAGTTTTTGATAATAAAACATTGCAGTTTGAAGAAAGTGAAGTTTTTACTGAGTGTGAGAGGAAGCTGGTGGTTTTAGGTGCATCCACATATTCAGCATTTCTACAACAGACTCTGCACAAAAGAAAGAAATCAGCTTGAAATGAGTTATTGACCTGTTTGTTTTTTAGATTCAGTCTCTGAGATCAGAGGTCTGTCTGTTTTAGTCAACTCTTATCTTTAGTCGTCAGTATTTAGGAAACTCTGGACATTTTAGTTTCATCCAGAGCTGAATGAACTCGGTGCAGAGAGATTTGTAAGCCTGGTGTCTGCGTGCTTCTGCGTTTCCTCAGGCCATGGCATACTTTGAGCAGCTGAAGGAGTCTCAGGACGCCTGGGAGGTGTGTGCAGAGGCTCTCGCTAAAGGGGTTTACAAGTGAGTTTCAGCACAGGTTTCATGATTCCTGTCCACAGCTGAGACGACACGTTTCCCATGTGTTTAAACGTGTTTATCTGTTTGTTGTTATAGTGACGACCATGTGAAGTTCTTCTGCTTCCAGGTTTTGGAACATCAGATAAAGTTCAGGTAATGTTGTGGCTCTGTATCCTCATATTCTTTACACTTTCATCTGAGTGAACTGTGTCAACCTGTGAACTGTTGGTTGTGTTACAGACATGCTGGTCTGAGTGCGGTCCAGCAGCAGCTCATCAGAGAGACTCTGATGAAGTGGCTCCAGTTTCAGGTACAGTACGACGTGATGTGATGGAACTGGCTGCATTTCCTGAGCCCAGAGTGACGACTGTTTCAAAGCTGCAGTTACAAAAGATGAAATGTTTTACCCAAAACATGTCACTAAATCAGAAGTGACAGTTGTAAGTTACCTCCATAAGCTGTGGTCACTGAGATTCTCCTGCAGACTGGTGATGTTTTCGTCCCTTCTCCTTGACTGCAGCTGATGAATGCTCAGCCTGAGAAGCCCTTCATCAGGAACAAGGCGGCCCAGGTGTTCGCCCTCACCTTCGTCATGGAGTATCTGACTCTGTGGCCCAAGTTCTTCTTCGACATCCTGTCTCTGGTGGGTCTGAACCCTCACGGCATCGACATCTACCTGAGGACACTGATGGCGATCGATGCTGAGGTGGTCGACAGAGACATCCTCCACACACCTGAGGTAAGACACAGTCTTTCTGATGACAGGCCTGGACCTCCTGCAGTATCAGGGCGTATTTTTCCTTTGGGAAACAAACACAGAAACTTTAGACTCAAAATATGATTAAATGTAAATTTGATAAGTTCAGCCGATTGACTCGGGTTAATCATATTGTATGTTTCGCTCAGGAGACTCGCAGAAACACTTTAATCAAAGACACCATGCGGGAGCAGTGCATCCCCAGCCTGGTGGAGTCCTGGTTCCAGATCCTGCAGACGTACCAGCAGTCCCACCCAGAGCTCACCTGTCATTGTCTGGAGGTGGTGGGAGCCTACGTGTCCTGGATCGACCTCAACCTCATTGCCAACGACCGGTCAGTCATCAGACGCCACAGAAAGGCTGTTCAGGTTTATCAACAGGTAAAGTTACGTGTTGATAAACCTGATCAGACCGTGTGCGGCTCTTTAAAGTAGCGAACCAAAGCTGCATAAAGAAAGTAGTGAGTTCAAACAGGGAGAGGAAAGTTCATCGCGTCTGTGAACAGTGGGAAAATGCTGTGTGGTACGTGTTGGTCACTTCATGTGTGTGTCTGTTGTGCGTTTCCAGGTTTGTGAACCTGTTGCTGAGTCAGATGTCCGTGGAGGAGCTCAGAGAGGAAGCCTGTGACTGCCTGTTTGAAATTGTCAACAAAGGAATGGACCCCGTGGATAAAACCAAGCTGGTGGAGTCTCTGTGCCAAGTGCTGCAGTCGGCTGGGTTCTTCAACGTGGAGCAGGTGTGGCTTCGCTGTGACTGAACGAGAAAACAAAACTCGATTAGAAAAACTTGAGTTAGTGTTAAAGTTTCTAAACGAAGCACATGAATATGCACATTTACCAAACACTATTTGAATTATTTATAATATTTAACCTGCATATTTCAGAGGCCCAGGTTTACTACAGAGCCGTGTGTTTATATTCTCCACCCGAGGCCACGAGTTCCCGCGCGTTTCCTGGATTCTGCTCACGTCCTGGATGGCAGAGTGGTTTTGATTTTCCTCTTCCTGTGTTTTCAGGAGGAGGACGTGGACTTCCTGGCTAAGTTCTCTCGGCTGGTGAACGGGATGGGTCAGAGTCTGGTTCTGAGCTGGACCAAGCTGGCCAAATCCGGCAACGTGAAGGACACGGCCGAGACGCTGCAGGCCGTGGAGGCCAAAGTGCCGCTGCTGCTGCAGCTGCTGGTGCACGAGGACGACGACATCTCGGCCAACATCGTCGGCTTCTGCTACGAATACCTGCACGTCCTCAAACAGGTGCTTTAAAAAGGACTCAGCTGTGGAGAAAATAATCACAGTTGTAGTTTTAGAAATATTTTACCATGTATTTAATTTTGTTTGCAGCTTCCCCAACTGACAGATCAGCAGAAAGCAAACATAGAGGTGAGTCTCTGATTATTAATGATGCAGGCAGATTTTTTTCTTTGAGGTAAGAAATATTAAAAATACTCTTCACTGCAGGCAATCATGTTGGCTGTCATGAAGAAACTGACGTACGATGACGAGTACAACTTTGAAAATGAGGTGAGTGTCATTATTTAGTGCTGAGTCACTGTTAGACTCTGAGGACTGTAGACCACAGCAGACCTTCTGGTTTCGCCTGTCAGGGGGAGGATGAGGCGATGTTTGTGGAGTACAGGAAGCAGCTGAAGATGCTGTTGGATCGTTTGGCTCAGGTTTCTCCTGAGCTGCTGCTGGAGGCCGTCCGCAGAGTGTTCACCAGTACAATGCAGTAAGAACCTGCTTTTATTAAAACTCAAAATAAAACGCATGCAAACACCTGAACTCTGAACCAACTAAAGTAAGAGAATCATCAGAACAGTAGAATGTAGGTAAAACAGGTGAGTTTCACATGTAGCACCGCTGGAGCTGGGATTAAAACCAGGCAGGCAGCACAGAAGCTCATCCTGTGTGGACTCTGTTTTCAGGAGCTGGCAGACGGCTCCGTTCATGGAGGTGGAGGTGGCCATCAGGCTGTTGTACATGCTGGGCGAGGCCCTGCCGGCGTCTCACGGCGCTCATTTCTCCGGAGACACGGCGAAGACCAGTGCTCTGCAGGACATGATGAGGACGGTCAGTCACCCGACTCCGGTGTTACACGTGTATAAAGTCTTCACTTTCTGTTGTTTCCTCTGCTCATGTGTTTCTAATTTGAATCTTCAGCTTGTGTCGTGTGGCGTCAGCAGCTACCAGCACGCCTCAGTGTCTC
This sequence comes from Toxotes jaculatrix, assembly GCF_017976425.1. NCBI lineage: Eukaryota > Metazoa > Chordata > Actinopteri > Toxotidae > Toxotes > Toxotes jaculatrix. The sequence goes on from NC_054415.1 coordinate 701,698, forward strand.
TGGAGTTCTTTGAAACAGTCGTTCGATACGATAAATTCTTCATCGTGGAGCCTCAGCACATTCCAAATGTTTTGGTGAGACACATTTTAGCAGGTGTAAGAACGTCTACATCCAACCCCTGTGTGACTGACGACGTGTTTAACGCAGACCGGTGTTGTGTTCACTGTCAGATGGCGTTTCTGGACCAAAGGGGACTGAGACACAACAGCCCGAAGGTCCGCAGCAGAGTGGCCTACCTCTTCTCCAGATTCGTCAAAACTCTGCAGTGAGTCCAGCGTCAGTCTTTTCATCCTCTGAGTGGACAGAATAAACAGGACCGTGCAGAACGTGGCCGCAGGAAGTGTGACGAAGCCCAGTTTCTGGGAACAGGACGTGGATCCTGTGCAGTGAATAAAATATGTTTATAGTTATTTACTAAGATCAGTGTAGGATTCAGTTTACCTGTTTACTGTTGATGATGATGATGATGATGATGATGATGATGATGATGCTTTCTGCTGACAGTAAACACATGACTGCCTTCATCGAGGACATCCTGACCAGGATCCAGGACCTGCTGGAGCTCTCTCCACCTGTAAGCATCATCATGTGATGAGTCACGTCTCATTACCCAGAAACCCTCAGGTTCACCTCACAGATGTGTTTGAAGTCATTTTGTTGGCATGAAATAAAACAAGAATGGAAGCTTGTCCCAACTTTGTCTTCATGTCTCTGTTGGTCCCCTCAAACATCAAGTGACGTCTTCATCAGTTGTCCTTTGTCCTCTGACCAGGAAAACGGCTTCCTGGCGCTGCTGACCAGTGACGACCAGCTGTTCATTTTCGAGACGGCGGGCGTCCTGATTGTGAACGGAGAGAGTCCCGTGGAGAGGAAGCAGGCGCTGATGAGGAGTCTGCTGTCGCCGCTGATGGACGCCTTCCGCCTGCTGCTCGCCAAACTGCCGCAGGAGACAGAGGAGGAGAGACAGACCGCCCTCGCCGACTGTCTGAGCCACGCCGTCGGATTCGCCAGGTGAGGGCGACGATCACCAGAAAAGGAACCAGAATTGATCCCTAACCTGTTCATCACAGAGTTGTGCTTTTTTACTGCAGATTCTGTAACTGTCAATAGTAAATGAATAATAAAGTTGGCAGGTGCCATCACATCTGCGTCATGGACAGAAAGTTTCAGTCTTCGTGAGCTGAAGCTGTCCCGCGCTCTGAGGCACAGACGCGTCTGATTTCTGTGTGTGTGGTTGTAGTCGGACCAGTAAGGCATTCAGCAACAAGCAGACGGTGAAGCAGTGCGGCTGCACAGAGGTCTACAGGGACTGTCTGCAGACCTTCCTGCCTGCGCTGAGCTGTCCCGTCCAGCGGGGGGTGCTGCGCAGCTCGGTCCGCTCCTTCCTGCACCGAATGATCATCTGCCTGGAGGAGGAGGTGCTGCCCTTCATCCCCGCCGCCTCTGAACACATGCTGAAGGACTGCGAGGCCAAAGACCTGCAGGAGTTCATCCCGCTCATCAGCCAGATCACCGCCAAGTTCAAGGTACGCCGGAAATATCAGGACAGAGAGGTGGAGTCTCAGCCTGACGGTGGTTGTTGTTGTTAGAAAGGACCACAGGATGATAACGGGCTCTCTCTTTCTCGTTGCCATGGCAGAGGCAGGTGTCCCCCTTCCTGCAGCAGGTCTTCATGCCGCTGGTCCTCGCCATCTTCGAGGTGTTGGCCCGGCCCGCGGAGGACAACGACCAGGCGGCAGCTCTGGAGAAACAGATGCTGAGGAGAAGCTACTTCAGCTTCATCCAGACCATCACTGGGAGCGGGATGAACGAGGTGATGGCCAATCAGGGTGAGTTATTACCGGAGGGCGTGGTCATGTTCTGCTCTCATTTTGTTAATGTGGAGCTGACGTGGGATTTATAGCTGAGCAAACCTTTCTGCCAAAGCTCAGCTGAAGTTGTGTGAATGTTGTGTTTGTGTTTCCAGGAGCAGAAAACATCGAGCGAGTGGTGTTCACCATCATCCAGGGAGCCGTGGATTTCCCAGACCCCATCGCTCAGAAAACCTGCTTCATCATCCTCTCCAAACTGGTGGAGCTGTGGGGTGAGGAAACGTAGAGAAGCATCAAACTGTGCTTTATTCCTCTCTTTTGTCGTCTCCTGCTGATGTTGTGATCGACTCTGCAGGAGGTAAAGACGGCATGGTGGGCTTTCCTGACTTCATCTACAAACACATCGTCCCTGCATGTTTCCTGGCCCCTCTCAAACCGACCTTTGACCTCTCCGATGCTCAGACGGTCCTGGTGAGTCTCTGTGCCAGAGTCCAGCCAAAAAACATGTAATTTTGACATGTTTTCCACATTCTTCAATGCCACTGTTTGTTTTCCAGACGCTGTCAGAGTGTGCTGTCACACTGAAAATGATTCATCTCAAACGGGTAAAGGCAGCTTCCACTCTGCAGTAGAACTCATGTTTAACTGATGGAGGCGTCTCCTCTCCTCTCTCTGTGGTTGGATGTCAATAGTTGTGGAATCTTGTCTTTCAGGGCCCAGAGTTTATCCAGTTCTTGCAGCAGGAGTATCTGCCCTCACTTCAGGTGTCACCTGAAATCTCACAGGTAAGACGATCAGCATTTCCACTAAAACTTTATCAGACATGAATTTCGACGTGTCCCTGAGTGACGTGTTAACCAGGCGGAGGAGGGCGAAGGAGCAGAGCTGCCTCCATTTTGTCTTGTTAGGAAAAGTGTTTGATCGGTGACTGAAACGTGCTGCTCGTCTCTCTGCTGGTGAACGGTTTGTCACGATGTCTGTGTGTAACAGGAGCTGTGTCAGGTGCTTCAGCAGCCAGACGTCAAAGTCCTGAAAAACTACATCAAGGTACAAGTGTGTTCATAGAAATGTGTGGTGCTGGCTCGGTGTGGCTCGTCGGCTCACCTGATGATTCTCCTTCCTGTCCTCTGCAGGCGTTCTTTCAGCGCGCGAAGCTGTAGGAAATCAGACGGAAGTTCACTGGGACTGAAAGGACTCTTCACAGGAAGTGGTCGAACTCGCCACTTAACAACAAAAACATGGAACTCAGCTGCTTTTGCACTTAAAAAGTGAATGCATAACAAAGTCCAGTCTGTCTAAGTCGGGAAAATGGACAGAAGGTGTGTGGACGGATAGACCCCTCCCGCTGCCAAGAAGACGAGCTGTCCCCGTGGACTCGAGACGTGAAGGAGCTCGAACTCTGATCCGAACTGCGGAGAACTTTGTGGAAAGGGCTTTCAGACGTAAACACGGATCTGTGGGAGAGGACGCCCCCGATCTGGAAATCATTTGGTAACTATCCTGAAATCGATCCTCGTAGGGTTTGTGTAACGATAGCTTTATTCTAGTCGGACCTTTACAGTAGAAACCGCACTTCAAAAGATGCTAGATTTGAGTTTTTTGGATGATGTTGCCACAGAATGGATGAGAAATAAGGGCTGAACTGCATCTTTTTTTTTTTTTTTTTTTTTGAGGACCGGTCTCTTTGCGTTGAGTTTGAAGTAAAACATGAAGTTTTCAGCCCAGCTCCATGTGCACCCGCCTTCCACTGACTTTATTTTCCTCATTTCTCGATTTAAAATCAAACATCATCTGAATGATCGCAGCCGCTCTTTGTGTTTGTTGCCTGAGCAGATGTAGACGTACATCAGCTGCTGAGTTTCCCACGAAGCTCCACAGAGTATTTTTGTTTCTTGGGGATATGACGAGCACGTTCGGCTGTTTTCAGATGGAAATGAACAAAGTGTAAATAAGAGAATAAGATGTTAAAAAATGTAAATAAAGTTCCGAGGTTTCGTTTTTTTTTTTTTAAACTTCATTCCCATCTGGAACCTAAATGTGGAAGCCCATTGCTGCCAAAACAATGGAAAAACATAAAGGATTTAAAAGTTAAGAATGATGAGAATGATAGAGAATCTGATTTGGAACCACATCACTCACTGACTCACTGGAGTTTGAAGTATTAGATTTGAATGAGCTTTTTTTTTTTTTTTTATAAATCATGATTTTTATTTATAACTTTGACCTCAAATCTCATAACTGAGGCTTAAAAAGTGAAACTTCTGACTTGACTTAGTAAAATGAGTGAAAATGGACTGTTTAACTTAAAATCTCATAACTGTGACTTAACAGACCTTTGAGTGGATGTCGCCTCATTGCGGCTAAAACGTTTTGGTTCTTCTCATAATGACTTGCAGTGATGAATTTTTTTGAAAATAATTTTGACCCTGTAATTACTTTTTTAAACTTCACGTTTTAGTTTCACTGACTCAGAAGTTCTTCTTGCTGTGAGTGTTCTTAGTGATATTTTTCACTTAGCATCTCAAACTTTGATTTTTTTTCATTTTTGTCATTCTCATCATGTTTTTATCCTTTTGGCACAAATGAGCTTCCATAGAAACACAAAGTCCCTCATAGGACTCACTAACGCACAGCTGGTGTTAAAACATCAATGTACAGAAGCAGCTCAGTGAATTTTATATTTAGGCTTTTGTGACAATTCGGGATGATCAACAAATTGATCATGCAAAGCTGCGAAGGAGCCGCGACTGATCGGCGTGAGACGACGAGATGTAAAAACTCTAACGCTCTTTAAATGACTGTACAGAAGCTTCTCTTAGACACCCAGGCAGCCGGGCCCCCCCCCCCACACACACACACACACACACACACTGTACTGTTTCCACTGCTAAAATCACTTAGCAGTGATGCTCATTCGTTCATTTCACTGAGGTTTGCTCATGTCTAAGAAAAACTTGCCAAATGAATGAATTTGTTCATCGATGGTTAAATGTTGATTTATTTTTTTTGATATGGTGATGAACCTTCTGTTAGAACCAATAAAGAGTTTCCTCATCGAGAAAAATGTGCCTCATGATATTCTGCATTTTTCTTTCATAAGCTGTTGTGAGTTAAATTCGACACTTCCTGCAGATGTTTCACATTAAAAGGGAGAGATTTTACTCTCTGAGCTGATGGAAGGCTTTTAATGTGAAACTCTGAGATGTATTTCACTGACAGCACAGTAGAAAACAGCATGAATGTTTTCCACTGACTCGAGCAGGTGAAGCCTGAAGCTGCAGCTTCAACTGTGTCCACTTTCAGACAGCTTTTAATTTGAAACAGCTGTTTCTGAACTGTAATGGAGAATATGAAATTTACTTTTCAGCGGTCATCTTTATTTGCACCGCAGATTTGGCATGAACAGAAAAAAAATGATTCCAGTCAGAAATGAAACTTCCAGTCAGGTTTTTCCTCTTCAACATAAACTCACTTTGTTCTCCAAAAAAAAAAAAAAAAGAACAAATATCCTCTGCTGTTCTCTGCGTTTAGTCTCCTGTGTTTCTAATTGTCTCTGAGTGCTGAGCCGTGCAGCTTCAGCCTTTAATCACAGCGATCGGCCTCAGTTTGATCGCCTTCTTACTGATTCCAGCGTCGTGACACGTGTTGACGACGTCCGTCACGTTTTTGTACGATTCAGGAGCCTGAAAACAAAGAGACAAAGAAAAACTCTGGAAACTAATAAAACTACAAAAAGTATGTGAAATGACAAAAATGATTCAAGTAAATCAAAAAGTTGTTCCTGTAATGTTTGAACACAAACTATTAAATATTCAAGTAATAACAGAGGATTTGAACTTAAGTCTCATTTTAGGATCACAGTCACATTTCATGACCAAAAACATTTTCATCACCTCCTCCATGACCAGTTTGGGTGAGGCCACTCTGATGGCGATGCCCATGTCGGCCAGTTTGTCCAGGACGTCCTGGAAGTCCAGGTTCCTGCGGGACTTTGCTCGAGAGAGAGCGCGACCCTGAAACGACACGTGAAGGGAGAAGATGACACAAAGATCCAGAGGTGGAATAAATAAATAAAACGTGAGTGATGGGACTCTTACCGCTCCGTGACAGGTGGTACCGAAGGTTTCCGTCATTCCCTGTTCTGTCCCTGTGAGGACGTAACTGCAGGTTCCCATCGTCCCTCCGATCAACACGGGCTGACCTGTGAGCTGAACCCGTCAAACACGAAGAAAACCAAGGATTCAAATCACAAGAGACAGTTTGAAATCTGGTCTGGATGACTTCAGTCCGAGGAGTCGTGTACCTGGTAGTCTACGGGGATGAGTGGGTGGTGTGGGGGGAAAGCTCGGGTGGATCCTTTGCGGTGAACCAGCAGTGTCCTCTGCTTCCCGTCCACCATGTGCTCCTCCACTTTAGCGATGTTGTGAGAGACGTCGTAGATGACGTGCATGTCCAGGTCGTCCGGTGTGGTGCTGAACACTTCAGAGAAGGCCTGAGAAACACAGCTGGGGTTTAAAAAGATTCTCTGCAAACATCCCAACTGTGGGGCCCCACAGAAATCCACCAGACTTCCACTAATTTATCACTGCCACTGCACGGCTGCTGCAGCTGTGGTTCCAGGTGTGCTGTACCTGTCTGGTGAGGAAGGTCATGGACGAGCGGTTGACCCAGGCGTAGTTTCCTGCAGCAGCCATGCCCTTCAGGTAGTCCTGACCTTCCTGTGAGGTGATGCGAGCGCAGGCGAGCTGACGGTCGTTCACCGTGATCTTATCTCTTTTCATCGCCTTCTCCATGGCAACCAGAGCATCTGTCAACAGCAACAACAACATGTTGTCTGAGTACCAGTCTTTTTCAGACTGCGACCCCCCCTCACATGCTTCATACACGTCATGACCTTTAGCTTCAGGTGTGTTAACATGGTGCAGCTCCTACCTGTGGCGACCTGGTGTCCGAGGCCTCTGCTGCCGCTGTGGATCATCACACACACCTGACCTTTGTGGTCAATGCCCATCTTCTTGGCGGCGTAGTCGTTGTAGATCTCGTCCACCACCTGGATCTCAGCGTAGTGATTTCCTGCTCCCAGAGTTCCCAGCTTCAACGCACAAAAACCCACAGTCTCACGATTTCTGTGCAGACGACTTTCATCTCGTTTAAGCCTCCAAGTATCACAAACCTCTGTCCTACTTAAATGAACTATTGTGACCTGAGTTGAGGTGGAGATGATTATTCACAGGTTCATTTCATCACTTCCCTGTTCACCTGCCTCATCGAGACTTCCCTAACCCTCACAGCTGCTGTAAAATGCTGCTAAAGAGTTTGGGCTCTTGTGTAACTCAAATTTTGAGCCTTTGAGTTTGGAGCTCTTGAATTTCTCTCTCTCCCTAAAGACACGTTTAAAAAGCAGCTCGGGCCTGTTCAGACCAGCAGAATAAGGTTCAGAAACACTGGTATAAACAGAGACGTGAGTTGGGGCATGCTGGGATACCTGGGGCAAGCCTCTCTTCTTGGCCTTGGAGGAGACCTTGTTGGGGTCGGCCTGCAGCATCCTGCCGTACTCCTCACAGTGCTCCTTATCCTCAGCCCAGGCGTAGCCCTCCCTCAGAGACCAGTCCACCCCCATCTCCAGAGCCTCCTCCAGGTCCCTGATGATGCACAGGTGAGACACAAGTGAGACAGGTGAACAGGAGGAGAGAGTCTGTGCTGTGATCTAGTTTCAGTCTGAATGAGTCGCTCCTTACTTGGCTCCCATAGGAATGACTCCCTTGGATCCGACTCCCACTGGGATGTGGTTGAACAGGGACTGGGCCAGCTGCTCCTTCACCGGCTGCACGTCGCGTTCGTCCAGGTTCGTCCTCAGCAGACGGACGCCACAGTTGATGTCAAAGCCAACACCACCTACAGGAAAAGGCCCATCACAGTTTCTCTCTCAGAGTCCAAGGTGACGTTTTCAGATGTCTTTTGTTTGACACAAAGACATTCACAGTTTACTGTGACAGAAACCAGAGAAACCCAGGGAATCTGACACACTGGACCAACTGGAACCAGAACACTGAGACTGGACCAGACAGGAAATGTACCAGGAACCTGGTACATTTAGGAGCTGGAAGAGGCAAAAAAGTTCCATGTTCCTCACATACCTGGAGACACCACAGCATCAGGGTCATTCATGTCGAAGGCAGCCATGTTTCCAATAGCAAATCCATATCCGGAGTGGACATCAGGGAGACCGATGGACCTCTGAGGAACAATTGGACCACTTCAAACCCTTGACACACTTTCATCCTCAGATCTGAGTGTTTATAAAGAACATGGAATGATGTTACTCACATGTACAATCCCTGGCAGCGCCGCCACGTTCCCGATTTGCTTCATGGCCGGAAGGAAACCTCCCACACCTGAGAAAAAATAACATCCAAGAATAAATCAGAGGAGACATCAGAGTAGACTCGTGGACAGGATGTAAGTGGGTTTGACAGGTGAGCAGACCTCCTCCTCGACAGGCGTTACGAAGCTCCTCAAACATCAGTTTCTCCAGAGAATCATTGACATAGAAAATCCCTTCAACCTGAGAGGCAGAGACGGATGTTACCACAGGACAGTGTCTGTTCAGCACACAGGTCAGAGACAGGTCTGTCCAACCTCAGCCCTTTATACTTCACTGGCTCTGATTAGTTATTGTTCATAATTTAACTGTTACCTGCCTCCTTGCTTTTGTGATTTATGTGAAGTGGCTGATGCAACGCTGCAGTTTCTTATTATTAATATAATACTGATAATAAAGTTCTCTATCTGTTAGACTTAATGTGTTTGTTGTTGTTTCCGATTAGAGATTATATTCATTTCATCATCATATTCATATTTCATTACATTACCTGATTAGTTTCTAGTATTAAAAGAAATAATCCGATTTTTGGATCTTTTAAACACCAGTAAAAACATACAATATTGGTCTGCTTCTTGTTTTATAGGAGGGTTACTGAACAATACTGCAGGCCGTGATATCATAACTTTAGATTAAGAGAGAACCTCCCTTCAGTTCGGCTCATACACTAAAAGCTGCATCTCTGAGCTTCGTCAGCAGCTTTAATTTTAGTTCGCGGGTAGTTTCGTGGATATTTTAATTAATCATGTGACTACATTAAGTTTCTTATGGTCATATTTTCAGTTTAGCCCCTGTGTGGCTGAAGGCTACTACATGTCTACATGTGCAAACTGACTGTACAGTTTACTATGACTCACGAAGCTAACCGGCTAGCCCTGTTAACATTAACTGATTCTCACCTGCATGTTGGGAACAAATCCCTTTTTAATCCTCCAGCAGTTGCTGGTGACTTTATCCATGTACTGCAGCTCATCGTTATAACTTCGGCTCATTTTTCTGATTCGGAAATGTCAGACTTTGAGTGTTAAACGCTGCGCTTCACCGCCTGTCTGATGCCAAGTGCCAGCAGGCAGAGCGCTACGGAAAGCCGCAAGCATTTAGACTGAAAACGCGCTTGTTAATTTGGCATGACGCATGAAATTTAAAAAGTGAACGAAAACAAAGACCTGAGTGCGAACCTTTTCAACTGAAGCTTTAACACTCAACCTGAAGGTAAATCAAATGCTTTATTTTCCTTTTCATTGTGACTTATGAAAGTATATGTTGTTTAAAGCCACTCACGCTACACTGCTCACTTGCCGTAGTTGTAGTCAAAAAATATTTTGTCATGTTCGCCAAAAAATCCACGATGGTGCCGGAAGTTTGGTGACAAGACTTCCAAAATAAAAACATGCTTTCTCTGATGTAGAGCATAGAATTTCAAAAACGAAGTTTGAAATTTGTCAACATTTTTGAGCTATTCTGCTGAACACAGTGAACATTTAGTATGTACTTTATTGTATATATTTTAATAAAGAGTACAAAATCTAAAAAATTCTTTGTAGTTCTGTTAATGAAATTTTATTGAAGAGAAAAAGATGACTGCGATTGTCGATTTGCAATTTATTTTGAAAATGCTCACCGGAAATGCTGTGCTTTGCTGTGTGGAGTTGTTCCAGTCGGTGTTGGTTTGTGTTTACACTGCGCTTTACCAGAGAAATGTCCTGAAGCTGTGGATATCATCACTTTAATTTATCATGTACGTGTTTTTCTGTCCGCCTTTGTTGCTCTGAAAGCTTCCATCGCCGTAGACGTTGGTTAAACTAACTGGCTTCACGGGTACGCAGCAACTTAAAACGTTAGCTAACGTTCAGACTCATCCCCAGAAACGAAAACGAAACATTTCATTTCTTCTAAAATAACAAGCCAGGTTTTATACCTGTATTTTAATTTAATAATTTAATTTAACGTGCTATATTTGGCTCGTGGTGGTGATTTTGTCCTGTGCTAAATGTTCTTCCAAACTGAAGTTTCTTACGTTAGTTAATGGGAAACTAAAATTATCCGAGTTTGAGTTTTGAGCTGAATTAGAAAATGTATTGTTTCATACTAACACCAAGCTAAACTCCTCACTAACATGGAAAACCGATAATGACTCATCAAAAAATTAAAATGGTAGATTTCTGATGGGACTTTGTACAGCGAAGCTTTCATCACAGTGCAAAGTAATGTCTCAGAGCCTTTTTGTTTATTGTCCAAGCAGCAGGGCAGCTTTACACAGTCTCAGCTTTATATTGTAACTGTGGTCGTTAGTTGTCCACAGCATGAAGCTGCGAGTCCGGATCAACAAGCAGACCTGTCGGGTGGAGTTACTGGGAGAAGAACCCAGTTTGAAAGAGCTCACTGATCACATCAAGGAGGCGGTTCTGTCTTCTCATGGACTCAGGTCAGCCAGAACCCCAGAGACACGACCCCAGGACTTCTACAGTCAAATTAGTTTCATTTCACACATTTAAATAAAATAATTCTCAACTTTAAAACTGTTTTAGAAGTTTTGTTTCACCAGTATAACTTTTTTCACTGGTAAAATCTGGACTTGAATCTAGAAGCCAGATATTAAGTCAGGCAGAGTCAGGCAGAGTATTTGATTTCCCTGATGAGAAACAGCTCCTGAGTGTTTTCTCTTTCTCTTTCAGTGCAGACACAGAGTTCAGTTTGTCCCTGAACGGCTCCGAGCTTCTGTCAGACACCGGTCAGACTCTGTCGTCCTGCGGCATCGTTTCTGGAGATCTGATCTGTGTCATCCTGCCTGAGTCTGCAGCCACCGCTGCGCCAGACTCCTCCACCAACTCCGCCAACACGGCGATGACCAGCAGCTCCACACAGAACCAGGGGCCACCGATGGCTGCCATGACCTCCAGCCAGGTCAATGAAATAAAGGTCTTATTCAGTATATTCAATAAAAGAGAAAAATCTAAAGAACAATATGTTTATATACAGAACCTTACAGATGAATTCATAAAGCTGTCCATGTCAGTATGTATGTCAGCCAATAATGATCTAAATGATCCTGATTTCCATCCCTCCCACAGCTTTATAGTGTGGTGGTACAAAATAAAAGTGGTTTGTCAGTGAAGCAGATGATTAAAAAAAAAACTGGGTGTGTTTTGGACTCGTCGTGTTGGTGGAGAGGAATGTGTTGCTGTAAACTGAAAAGCAGCCTGTGGCCTTCAGTAGAAAATAATCCTCACATCATCGTTCGCAGTAAACAGAGCTGCTGTCAGAGTCAGTGAAGCTCATCATGTTTAATGCTGAGTCATTTTTCTGGACTTCCTGCATCAGGAACCACAGCTGACACAGACAAATGTGTTGATCCGTGTTTACATCCCTGCAAACATCACAGCATGTAGAGACAGTTTGTGTGTGTATATTTTTTACCACCAGTTTTAAAAAGGCCTCTTTGGTCCTGATTCCCTCCACACTGACTGTTCCAGCAGTTCTCTCCTCTCCATGCTGAACAGCCCAGCAGCAGCAGCAGCCGTGCAGCACTGACACAGTCTGAGGGGACCACTGAGATGCTGGACTCTGAGCCTTCCGTCCCCAGCTGGGAGCCCATGCTGTGCAGCGAGGCAGAGGACGGTCAGGCTCCTCTCTCTCTGGAGCTCCTCTACCACACAGCACAGACCACCAGTCCCAGTGACGCCATCATGGTGGCCGGAAACCTGCTGATGCTCGAAACTGGCTTCATTCCTCAGGTGAGGAAAGATTTTAAATTAATTTTCTCATTAATATTGGTATAATAAAAGGTTTTAAATTGTTGTTCAGTTAAAATGCCTTTATAATAATCCTTGAACTTAAAACTCAGATTTGGGATGAGCCCCTGAATTGGACCTTAACTGCTTAAGGTTTAAGGTAGAGAGTAGGTTGAGCCTGTGTTTCTCTGTTCTGTCAAAGACAAAGTAAAGGATCCAAACCCTGATGAACACTGCAGCCAGTAGGACTCACTGTTACCTGTCAGGTATTCATTCTCTCTGTTATGGGTGGATGTGATGTGTTCAGGGCTGTGAGCCGAGGCCCGGTGAGATGCCTGATGGGTGGAGGTCAGCAGGTGGAGTCTACAAACTTCAGTACACTCATCCTTTGTGTGAAAACAGCCTCGCCATGGTGGTAGCTGTGTGCATGGGCCCGGTGCTCGTCATCAACGGTGAGTTCAAAGACATCAGACATTTTTTACTCGGTGACTGAAGACGTTTATTGTGAAGTAAAAGTTCTTTCCTTTCTCCAGCCACTCTGAAGGCGAACGAAACAGTCAACACGGTTCGCAAACTGTGTCTCAGTCCATCCAGCTACGTGACTGACGAGTGGCCAGGTAGAGCTCTGATTGGACAATTTGATGCCACACCAGTGTCAGAGTGTCTGTAAATAACTGCAGCATAACGTCATGTCTCTGTTGTTCAGGAGAAAGTGCAGCTGCAGCTTTCAAAGATCTGAGTAAACTGTCACGAGTCTTCAAAGACCAGCTGGCGTATCCGCTGATCGCTGCAGCCAGAGAAGGTACAGACGAGGATCACTGGATGTTTAGATTTAGTCTTGGTATCGAGACATTTTAGTCTCAAGCTCCATTCACACAGGATTAATGTGACAAAGTGTCCAACAGCTGATTTCAGTAAACCTCATTATGTTCTTCATGTGCTCGGTCACTGACAAATGTCATAACCCGTCTGCTGACTCTTGTTTCCAGCGATGGCTCTGCCGGTGGCGTTCGGTCTGGCCGCTCTTCCTCCGGAGCTTCTCCTCCGAGTCCTCAGACTGTTGGACGTTTGCTCTGTGGTGAGACTGTCCTCTGTCTGCAGACACTTAAGCGTCGCCACAGCTGACTCTACGCTGTGGAGACACCTGTTCCGCCGAGACTTCAACGGTGAGGCTACAGGAAAAGGTTTCTGATGGCAACAGTTAAATTCAGAGCTGGAACAGTCTGTCTGTTCTCGTTCATTAACTCTTACTATCTGCTGTTGATCAGATCCAGATCCAAACAGGTCCAGAGACACAGACTGGAAAGAGGTGAGGAACACTGTCAGCTTCACTTCACCGAGGCTGCAGCCAACAGTCATTTCTAAATTCCTTTATCCATTAATGAGGATGTCATTAGAATATTTTAAACTGATGATTGATGAGTTATGATACAGGCATTTTAATGGAGAAAAAAATAAATAAATAAAAATGACAAGAATAGAAAGAAGTTTCCTCCCACAGGAATCCGCAGGTTTTCCTGTTCCACCTTCAGTCGTCAGCGTTCTAACGTTGTTTTTCTGATGTTCTCCAGCTTTATAAAAGGTTTTATAAACTCCGCTGTGAACATAGACGTGCTGCTCGTCACCGCTCCCTCCCGCCCTTCCACCGAAACCCTCGAGACATCTTCTCCATGCCTGTCCCCCTTCACCCCCAGCTGCCCGGTATCATTGGGGGGGAATACGATCAGAGACCGAACCTCCCCCACGGCTTCCTGCCCCACCCCCGCTACGACCCCATCAGTTCCCCTCGAGATTACGATCAACCTCTGGGCAACTTCCGCAGAGCCCGGCCGACAGGGGGACGACCTGCAGACGTCCGACGAGGATTCATCTGATAACTGAGGCCAGAGTCTGGTTTCAGGACTGATCAGAGCTTCTGCAATAAAAACCAAGATCTGAACAACACCAGAGTTAGTTAGTGTAAAGTTCTGTCTCCTGAAAGACAAAGCTCCACTTCAGTTCCTGAGGAAACAAACTGGGCATGTTATGTGTTCAGGGTCTGACAGTCGGGGGCCCCTGACAGTCGGGGCCCCTGACAGGTTCACTGGGTCTGTGTTTATCAGTTTGAGATTTTATTAAATGCAGATTTGTTTGGGAATGAAACTGAGATGAAAAGTGTTTTCTTATTCTGCTTATGTATTCTTCAGTTAATCTTTTTAAAACAAAAGAACTACACACTGCAGATGGAGGGGGTTAATAATGTATTGTCCTTATTAAATTAAAACAGACATTTCTTTCTAATGTGTGACCAGTCGTTAGATAAGTTAAAAGTCAGAATTTAGTTTTTCACTTGGTGACTTGATCCTTAAAGAATTAAATCCTCAAAGAAAACCTAAACAAATTCAATTTACATTCATTTGAAACAGAAAAGCGGCAAATCCACATGAAACAGTGAATAAAATTCTGCTCAGTCGGCCATCAAAAGATTTTTATTTAATTCTGATCAAACTTCTGGGTTTTTAAGTCCAGATGAAGGTTTTTACGGCGCAGAAACATGACTTCTATTGATTTTGTTGTTGTCGTAACAGACGGACTGAATAAAGTTATAGATTCAAAACTAAATAAATAAATATCGCCACACGATGACGTCATTCTTTGTCTTAGACAAAGGGTGCACTCGCTGAAGAAAACCGTTTCGCCGGCGGTGAGGCCTCGTCCGTGCGGGCGGTGAAACTCCGGTGTGACGCTGAGTTTCGTTTCCCAGCAGAGCCTGGGACCTGTCCGGACTCTCAGCAGCTCGGCGCCGCCGCCACCGACGTTTCATCACCGTTTTAATTTCCCTTTTATTTCACGGCTCTTTCGTCGTTACTTTAACCGACGGCAGATGAGGGTCAGCAGTCGGTTCTTTCCATGTTCCTCCTCCACCAACCGGGCGGGGACTCTCTTGTTCGTTGCTACTGCTAAGCTTCATGCTAACAGGGGTGCGTCTGATTTGTGAGCCGCTAAGCACCGGAGGTTTCAGATTCAGATCCTGTCAGTTGGTCGGTAACAGAGGAACTTTAGCACTTTTCTGTGACTACATGTCAGATTTAGAAATAAATAAACCACCGTGGCCTCTTTAATTTAAAAAGTTGAGATTCTGAAATGAACAATTCTTTATATTCTCTTTGAAAACGCTCAGGACTGAATGCGCCGTGAGTTGCTTCTGGATTTCCTCATTACCTGTCTTTCATATTCCGTGTTTGCTGTCACTGCATCCGGCTGTGAGGAAAACAGACCGGCATCAGATGAACCAGGTGACAGGACTGTCTGTAACACCGGGGTATAACACCGGGGTATAATCCGGGTCACGGTGCGCGTGAACGGTGCTCAGCTGCTCTGTCGCTTTAAAAGCCTCGTGTTGTTACAGGAAGTGTGAGGGGTGTTTCCAGCTGATCAACAGAACGAGGACCAGTGTCCCCCCCCCAGCAGCCCGAGCCGTCCGCCTCGTCCTCCGGCACCACAGCAGAGCACCCCGGTACCGACCACCGGCAGCTCTGCGCCGCCGCATCAAGGATCTCACCGGGATTTAATCAGTGGAAGAACCGGGGGGGATCCTCGGCGCTCCCCCCTCCCCGCTCCTCCGCTCCTTCTCAGTTAGCTGCCGTGAACCGGTGCCGTCGGTAGCTGTTAGCCCGGACTGTCATGATCCCAGCGCGGAGATGGCGTCCTTCCCCGGTTTGTGTAAGGCTGTCGTGCCCGCGGAGGAGGAGAACGGAGAGCGGGACGGCTCTCTGCAGCAGATGCTGAAGGCCATCGCCGACGAGAGGAACCGACTCAACGTCCGACAGGAGATCAGCGGACTGGGTGAGATGATCCGGCCGCTTTTATGTAGTGTGGGGCCTGGGAGAGAGAGAGGTGCTCCGGTATCAGTGGGGGGGGGGGGGGGGGGAGGGGGATTACCGGGCTGGAGCACCAGCGGGGTCACTCTGCGACCACTGGGTTATGTACTGACACCACTGAAGTCCAGTATCAGCTGAGACGGGCCCCTGACCCCTGATACCCTGGGCCTGGTTTGATGGAGCGGTGTCAGTTTAAATGATCAGTATTTTAATTTAAATGTATTCTTAAAACGTTGTAATGAGAGTCTGTGTCAGAGAAATAACCTGGAGCCTTTTATTTATAAACCTTTTATTATTATTATTACTCCAACATATGAATGTTATATCTTTATTATCTATCTATTACTCTCACGATTTATTAATTAACTGTTTAGAATATAAAATATTATCAAATAGTTAAAAAAAAAACAAAACGCCCCTCAGTTCCTCAAAGTTTCGGGGATGTGTTCGAACGAGTCAAACAGTCGAGGAAATTCACTTTATCTTCGTTGTCACAGGAAAATCAGCAAAGAACTAACTCTGACTGATAGCTCCAGATGCCAGAACCACATCTGGATTAACCTCCTGAGGGACCCCAGGGCAAAAATATATTGTTGGGCCCCCACTGACCCCCACTGTACAGGACAGTTTAATCATTAGAACTGAGCTGTAGAACTGAACTGATTAACAGGAAATGAATCTGAAGCTACCTGATAAAACACAGCAACAAATGAGCTCACAGGAAGTGGAGTGGCCCTGGACCAGCTGCCTGCTTTGCCCCGGTCGGTGATCCAGCCTCAAGCAGCTCAGGAGTTAAACCTGTAGACAGTGATTGTTGTTTAAATGGAAGGTGAAGTGAATCATCATCTGCCGCTTATCTGGGTCCAGATGGGGGCAGCCCGCCCAATTCACAATGCACCGAAGGTCTATGGCACCTCCACGGGTGGTGAGCCCATGGGAGGTGGTGCCACCCAGAGTGGGATTCAAACCCACGACCCTGAGAGGTGGAGTCTCATGCTCTACCAACTGAGCTAACCAGGCGGCAGGTGAAGTGTTGGTGAGAGTAATCTCAGGTAGATGTTTTCATCACATCCTTCAGCCTCAGGCTCAGAGATGTGTCCTCTGTGTCCTGCTGCTGAGCTGTGTTCGTCCCTCACTGACGGGTTTTCATGATAATTGGATCTGAAGCCTGTTTAAAGGAAGGTGGACTCTCAGGTGGAGGACGTTATTGATCAGATCTCTGGTGATCAAACAGAGCTGAAGATCCACCAGCTGATCAAAAGCTCCAGTTAAATCTCCTGCAGTGACTCTCTCTCTCTTCACTGATGCTTTGTGTGTGTGTGTGTGTGCGTGTGTGTGTGTGTGTGTGTGTGTGTGCTGATAGGATCAGATCCCTGCAGACTGTCCTGCTGCTTGTTTTTGTGGGTCGTTAGTTCTGATGGAGAAATCAATAGAGCTCTGTTCACGGCCCATGACTTCATCACAGCACATGAGCCTGTGTTTGCTGCCCAGCGACGTTTGACTGCTTTGTGTTTGTTTGCCACGAGAAAAGAAAGTAAAGGAAAGAAAGGGACGAGCCAGTGTTCCGACATTTACGGAGGAAAACAGCCCCGAGTTCTCTGGTCCCAGCTTCTTCAGTGGGAATATTTCCTGTCTCTGTTTTACATCATCATCAGCTGATTTACTTTGGGTTTTGGACAAATCAAGACATTTGAAGACGTGTTCTTGGACTACAGGAAGTTGTGATGATGGACATTTTTCACTATTTTTTTTTGACATTTTATAGACGAAGCATTTAGTCAATTAATAAATAAAAAACCAAACAATAGCACACAGGTGCTGCTGCGTCTGGCAGCTGGTTCCTCTGCTCTGACAGGAGCTGCTGTGTCTTCATTTCATTCAGAGACTGAGGTCTGTGTCCTTGGATGGTCCTTTACAGGCTGCTGAGAGTGAGTCAGGTCTGAGTCTGACAGTCAGCATCAACAGTGACTCAGGTCTTTACTCTACTGGACTCTTATTTTGGTAGTTTCCTCTGTTATTTCCATCAGTGACAATCACATGAAAGTCACCGAGGTCAGGGTGAAGCTGCGTGTTCTCATACAGAGCAGGACCCTGTTGGACCGGTGACCAGTGATTCAGGTGTAACTACCTGCTACTTCCTGTACAGTAAATACATCTGATCAGTGACTCACTCTGACAAACGCAAATTATTACAAGTCCTGCTCGGTCTCTGATTTCTGTGAGCCGAGTCACGCCTGAGTCACGAGACGAGGTGATGGAGAGATGAGTCCTGTCAGCTCGTTTCAGTCATTTTACTCTGGGTTCTGCAGCGGGTCGCTGGAGAACAGTCTACATGCACATATGTGTTTGTGTATACGACGGCAGGACCTCACAGGCAGAAGGACATCACAGCAGGAGGCCTCCCATCTGTTTACTCTGCACAGTCTGTGTGTCGGCTCACAGATAACGCTCGTGTGCTCAGACTGTAAAGGTGCGTGCTCGTGATAAAGCGGTGGGTAAGTGAAGCAGCAGTAAATCCTCCATCCTGTCGCCGCAGGACATCGAGAGTAGAGAGGAGAGTTTTACACCTTCTCACGTATCCCCACATACTTCACTGCTTTATATCTGTGCCTCTCTACGTGTCTGTGAAGCTGCTGTTGCCTTTCAGGTCAAGACTGTACATTAAAAACAGCAGTATCTGCTCCAGCTCCTCGTCTCAGGTTTCACTTCTCTGTGAGTTGTTAGCAGGATGACTTCTCCTCCAAACGTCTCACATGCTTTCATTTCAATAACTGATCAAAATCAAAAGATCAATATTTCACTAAAAATCAAAGATCAGAGAAAAGTCCAGAAACCGAAAACAGGAAGCAGAGTTACTGTGATACTTTGAGTTTGATGCTGTTCCTCTCTGAGAGTGTGGAGCTGAAGCTGCTCTGATGTGGATCAACATCTGAAGAACACACTGAGTGCTGGTGCTTGGACTCACAGTCCTCACAGACTAACTCATGAATGTGGAGTTTAAACCCTGAACCTCGGTGGCTGAGTCACACTCAGAGCTCCTCCTGATCCATCCATCCTCCCGTCCCTTCGTTCATCCCTTCATCCAGGTCACTGGAGCTCTGACAGAGCGGCACCGAGCTCCCACCGTCTATTATATAACTGTCATAAAAAATCCAGCAGCCGAACGCGGCTCGTGATATTTCTTCCCGCTGCCAGCAGAGATGGATTTTGGGCCATTCGGCTCACTTTCATCAGATGATGAGTGATAGTGCGCGGAGCTTCATAACACAGTTGATATATTTTTAAAATGAGACACGCTGCTATAAATAGAGCCGGACTTTTATCAGCGTCTCTGCGGCTGCAGCAGAACGTTCCTCACTGTGGTATAACAAACTCTGAGAGATGTGCAGGATCTTTTTTCAATGAACACCCAAAATAAAACAGCAGCAGAGAGTGGAGAGAGTCACACAGGTCAGACTGTCTGCCACCTACAGGCTCTAGTGGTCATTCACAAAGTTCTAGATGCCCTTTAGGTGGTTTTGGTGGTCACGTGGGGGACTAGAGGTGCTTTATTTGTTTTCCGTGGTCACTGAGGAGGTTCTGAGGGTCCTTCATGTGGTGCTGGTTGTTGCTGAGGAGGCTCCAGGGGTCTCAGATCTGTGGATGATTGAGAGGAACCTGCTCTTTCCTCCACCATCAGGGAATATGAATATGTTCTGGCTGCAGCTTCTGGAAGCTTCTCCTGCTCAGTTTGCCAGCAGGTCCTGTTCTCTGACTCACCTCCGTCTGAGAAGGAAATCCTTCATGCCAAGTCTGACTGGACGGAGGCCAGAGGTCGTGTCTCCTCTACGTCCAAAGCTGTGGCTGGCCGCCGGCCCGAACAGAAAGACGTTGTGTTGAGTGAAATGTGAACAGCTTCACTGCAGCACAGGGACAAGGTGTTTACACAGCTGGTTCAGTGTGAAGGGTTCATCCTCTGCAGGGCACGAAGAGAAAAAGTTCGGTTTGCAGTTTTAACAAGGTGACCTTTCACTGAAGCTGCACACAATTAAATTAAAGCTCGAGCCGATCAAAGACAACGAGGTTAATCCCCACAGCCTCACGTTAATTTAATTCATTTTGTGTCTGTGAAATTAAATGAAATGCCAACACACGATCTTCCCTCCCACTGCGTCTGCACCTCCTCCTCATTCAGCCAAAGTAAAAGCAGACCAACGTACTGACTCTGCTGATGTACGGCTGCTTTCAGTCCCAGTCCTGATGCAGACCAAAGTACTGAAACTCGACCTGAGTGACAGAAAAACAGTTGGTACTTTAATTATGAAACAACCACAGGAAGTCGGTTAGTTTTCAGAGGAGGAAGGCAGTTTATTTTGGCGGTAATAAACCACCTGCAGTGTGTCCTGTGGTCCGACTGTAATATTACAATTTATTATTCCATTATTCTGCTCTGGATTTTATTATGGCCAATAAAACAGCTCGTAAATTATTCACATTCTGCTGAGCTGCTACGCTCAGTCATTCCCAAATGCTTTTATTTTGAAAAAATGATCAAACACCAAATAATATCAGGTGATAAAACCACTCGGCTGCAGCCGATCGATACGATACTGACGTGTTTCAGATGCTGCCGACGGTGTCGACCACCTGCCCTCCGCCACCTCAGGGTGCTCTGCTACCTTTTAACCGGCCGAGACACCTGCCCCATGGCAACCGTTGCCAGGCAACCAGGCAGAGGATGACATGGCGTTAAGTTAAACTTCCTGTTAGAGCAGCAGCTTCTCTCAGAGAGAGATTTATTTATTCAGAGATGATTGATTCCACTATTCTGTGAGTTTTACATGTTTCTGTGTAGTTTGTGCTTAATTCACATTAACATCAGAATCTTCCTGAAACCAGTTTGTTTTGACCAGTTTATATATATCAGTTTTTTCAGTGTATTTTTATTTTTTTGTTTGCAGGCTGTTTTAAGGATGACCGCATTGTGTTCTGGACCTGGATGTTCTCCACATATTTCATGGAGAAGTGGGCTCCTCGACAGGACGACATGCTGTTCTACGTCCGCAGGAAGCTCTCCTACGTCAGCGCTGACAACAGCGAGGGCAAAAAGGTGATTTACAGATCTCTGCTCTTTCACGCCTCCTCCAGTTAAACAGACGTTGCTCATCTTTAAGGTATACGATCAAGGTCTACGAGAGATAAACAGAGAGAGTCTGAACAGGAAGTGAAACACACATGATTCAGACTGTAACAGTTCAGACGCTGAGGGCGAAGGTTTCGGACGTAGACTTTCTGTTGGTCTGTGTTTGATGGAGCTCTGCCGGGGCTCCTCCTCCCTCCTCTCCTCTTTGTAATTACATTTTCTCAGCAGCACTCGTCTGCACAGGCTCTCTGTCTGCCTTTTGTAGTTTGTCCCACACCCCCCTCTGTCCCTGGTAGCCATGGTTACACATTATTGTTCCGTGTCCAGGTTAACAGCCCCGGCAGTCAGGACGCTGGCTGTGTGTCGTCGTGCTGTTGTGTAGTGTTTCCATCAGATGTGTGTGGAGCGATGAGGAAACAGATTTCCACACAGAGGAGGGAAACGAGATCATTTCCTGGAAACTTTCCTAAAGATTAGCTGCGGGTGTGTTTCCAAGAAGAGACCAGAAAACTTATTTGATCAGTTATCAGGGAAACAGTGAACGCGTTGGGAGCTGCAGGTACTGAAGCAGCATACACCAGCCCAGTCTCCGACAACGCTCAGGATTCATCAAAGAGTCACTTCATGTGTTTGCTTCTCGTGATAATCTGTGATTTCTTCTTCTCTTATGAAAACTGTGTCAGCGCTGAGTCAGCCGTGCGTGGGCAGAATGGAGAACAGTGTCCTGACGAGCAGAGCAGGAAGTGCAGCGCTGCCTCTGAGCGTGAGGACGTAGGATCAGTGTTGATCTTTTATTGTTTCTCATATCGATCGGTTTCGTCAGTGAAGGGGCATTTCCCGTCACGCGTGTTCACTTTTCACAGTGTAACCACGGCAACCGGCCCTGTGCTCTGGATGATATGAATCCTGACGCGCGGAGAGCTCGTATGTCCCTGCAGACCGGTCCACGTGAACGTTCATCGGGTCTGGATGAGTCATAAAGGACGGCCACACACTTGTCTGATAATTGTTGAGCGGACTGTGTCTCTCTGCTGCGGGGGATGCCTCAGTCCTCGATCCCGGACAGGGATCCCGGTTCTGGTTCTGATGCAGATTGTGGACTGTGTTTCAGGTGGAAGTGGAGGTTTACAGGAGGGATTCCAAGAAGCTGCCAGGCCTCGGTGACCCCGACATCGACTGGGAGGAGAGCGTCTACCTGAACCTCATCCTGCAGAAGGTGATGATGATGATGAAGAATGGTTCCCGTCAGGGCTGCACACACATCACTCTGCTTTATTCAAACAGTCGGTGTCTCAGACACAGGAACGAGATTTTGGAGTAAATGTAGGAAACAGCCTGATGTTTTACACACTGATCACCTGAGACCTCTTCTGTCCTCCAGCTGGACTACGTGGTGACGTGCGCCGTCTGCACGCGCTCAGACGCAGGAGATATCCACATCCACAAGAAGAAGTGTCAGGTAAGGAACCACACGGCCCCTCAGCCCAAACCCCAGCCTGGTCCAGGCGGAGCTTAGCCCAGTGTTTGACCCTGACTCGCTTCGTCTTCCTCTCACAGGAAGTGTTTGCGTCTCCCAGTAAACACGCCATGGACAGCAAAGGAGAGGAGTCCAAGATGAGCTACCCGAACATCTTCTTCATGATCGACAACTTTGAGGAGGTAACAGAATCAGACTGAATCCCTCTGCTGTTTGCTGAAACGATTCACACGGTGAAGGTTTGTATTGATTGTGTTGGATTGTGTGTCTGTGCAGGTGTTCAGTGACATGACGGTGGGCGAGGGGGAGATGGTTTGTGTGGAGCTGGTGGCGAGCGACAAGAGCAACACCTTCCAGGGCGTCATCTTCCAGGGCTCCATCCGCTACGAGGCCCTCAAGAAGGTCTACGACAACAGGGTGAGACAGAAACCTGCACCTGTCCAGGCTCCACCTGTAAACCTGTGTCCACTTTAAGCTAAACAATGTTAGCATGTTAGCACGTGAACGTTCAGGCATGCCAAGGTGAACTCCATTCCACTAAAATGCTGATGCAGGACGTCTGAACATGTCTCCTGTAGGTGAGTGTTGCAGCTAAGATGGCCCAGCGCATGTCTTTCGGCTTCTACAAGTACAACAACATGGAGTTTGTGAGGATGAAGGGTCCGCAGGGCAAAGGTCACGCAGAGATGGCCGTCAGCAGGGTCCCGACAGGGGACACCTCCCCCTGTGGCACCGAGGAGGACCAGGTGTCCCCCATGCACGAGAGGGTGAGGACAAATAAAGCTGGTGTTTTTATGATAAAGCAGCTCAACTCTTCGTATGACGTAAACATGATCTGCGTGTTTTAATGGTTTGTCTCAGGCAGCGTTATAAAGTTTTCTTCCAAATCCTCCCCTGAATTCACAAACAGGAAGTCCACGCTTCCCGCTCGGTAGTTTCCGAGGCGGTGGGGGCGAAGCTAAGAAGAGAACTGGCAAAGACTTTGGTCTCACTTCCTCCTGTCTGTGGTTTTCTGTGAGTCGACCGTGAGCAGCACAAAGACTCACACAGATGAAATCAGGTCATGATCAATAATAAATGCTGCTGGACTGGATGATGCATCATTTAACAGTCTGTGGTCCTGATGCGTCTGACGGAGCCTCAGAGTTCAGGAGGAAACGACGCTCTGACTGTTGGTCTGAGGTTAGAAGAACCTGGTTCTTCTCTGGGTGGAGCAGAGACCAGAACCAGAACCAGAACCAGAACCACACAGTGATTCTTTTAACCCGTTTAATGTTGTTGTTGAAAAGTCATGAGGGAGGAGCAGTGATGTCTCATCCTGCGTTTTCTGAACCAGAGTTATCGTCATGACAACATCAGATCAGAGGCGAAGGATTTAAAAGGAGATCAGTGTGAAATCAGGTCACACATTTCCTCCGATCCACAGTTAATTTCCCGTCTCAGCCTGTGAAGAGTCCTGAGATAATTGTTGAATATTTTTAACATATAAGAATAACAGACTTTTTTTATGTTTCCTAATGAACAAATGAATAAATCTGTGCTGAATAAGATCAGTTGATTGTGAATGTGATTTCCTGTGTATGTGTGTTGGAGGCTGACTGTCAGTCCTGGTTTTCTCTAGGTGACGTCCTTCAGCACTCCTCCGACCCCGGAGAGGAACCGTCCCTCCTTCTTCTCCCCGTCTCTCAGACGGAAGGTGCCCCGAAACCGAATCGCTGAGATGAAGAAATCTCACTCGGCCAACGACAGCGAGGAATTCTTCAGGGAGGAGGAAGACGAAGGTGAGAACCTCCAAACTGGTCAGACTGGTCTCACTGCATTATTACACAGACCAACCATCATCAGTGCGGTCGGTGCTGTGATGAAACCGACGCCTGTAAATTCACTGCGTTTCCTACTGACACTTCAGTGGGTTCGTTTTTGGTTATAACTGCAGTGCTTTTATTTTATTAATAGAAAATATAATCACATTGATTATTATGGATCTTTACAGGTTAAGATGGTGAATCTGTTTTCAAAGCTGTTTGTTTTGTTTGTTGTTTTGTTTGTTTGTGTTTCAGATCTTCACACCACCACCAACCTTCGCTCTCGCTCTCTGTCGGGGACCGGCCGCTCTCTGGTCGGCTCCTGGCTCAAACTGAACCGGACGGAGGACTACTTCCTGCTGTACTCACACCTGACCTACGTCACCCTGCCACTGCACCGCATCACCACAGGTAAGAGGTCAACACACACACGAATCGAGCCTGGACTTCCTGCAGAGACTGTGAGTTAGTCTTCTTCCAGAAGTTTCCTTGGTTCAGCCTCTGTGTGTTCGTGGCTCCGCGGTTTAACCCTGAGCTGTGTGTGCGGGTTTTTGTGTCAGACATCCTGGAGGTGAGGCAGAAGCCCATCCTGATGACATAGCAGGGCTGGACCCCGCCTCAGAGCATCACTACCAAGTGCCTCCTGCATCAGGCCACTGAGACGAACAGCAGCGCCCCCCGGTGTCCAGGCTGAGACCGACAACCAAACACCTGCTTCAGCTGGAGGCGGTCGGAGGAGACGACGAGACACAAACAAACAAACCAGCCATTCAAGAAGTGCCTCCTCTTCTTCTTTTCAGTTCTTGCTGTGTCTAAAGTTGTCTCCACGGAAACGGGCTCAGCGTCAGGATCACATGACCTCAGTGTGAGAAGGCATTGGCTGAACTCTGACCAGGCAGGAAGTGAGGAGTGTGTGTTGTTCTTGTAAATATCCTGCTGCTTCACTCACTGACACGCCTCGGCTAAAGGTTCTGCTCTTACTGACACCTGCTCCTGTCGGACGCGTCGTGGACCTGCTGGGGACGCGAGGGGACGCAGGGGACGCGAGGTGAACAGGATTCTGCCTCTGACTCGTTTGTGTGAGAAGTTCCTGCAGAAAAGGTCAGAGCCTTCAGCTCACTCACATTCCTCAAAGAAAAGGGATCCTCGCTCACTCACAGCTTATCTTCTGTGTTTAACTTACACATATTCTTATTCATTTGGTCTCTGAAAGGTCAGATTTATTAACGAGCGATCTTCACAACGTCAATGTTGATTCGTTTGTCAGAAGGATTAACACATGTAAGAACCTGGAACCAGCAACTATTTGGTATTTTTACTTTATTAGGACAAAAACCAACAGAGGAGCCTGAGTCCAGTTCAGTTCTGGTTCCCTGAGCAGCTCCGTCTGAACCCACAGACACAACATCTGCATTTTAACAGTCCAGCTGTGTGATGGTTCGTACTGTAGTTCACTTCTGTGGCTTTTCACCACCAACTTAAAAAAAACACACAAAAAAACAAAACACAAACATCACAGAAACCCAGCTTTGACTTTTTACTGCTTTAGTTTAAAAACTGCGACTCAACTGGAAGTGACTTGAAAAACTACTGAAGTAAAAACGGTGAAGATGATTTTAAAGGGAAACTGGAATAAAAAGCCCAAAACTGTTTGTATTTGAAAGGGGACATTACAGGAGGAGGTGGACGGATGTTTGGGATCCACGTGTGGACAGAGGACACAGATGTGACGGTTCTTCAGCTGGTTGATGTTTGACTCCTCTGGTTTCTCTCCCTCTGTGCTCCTGAAGCCTTAAACTCTGACTGTATGTAACTTTGTTTTTTCTTTCTCTTCACTTCGTTTTCATTGGAACGAACCTGAAAATGTTTTATCATCAGAGAACAACACGTCCAAACACCCGAACACCACAATCTTCCTGCCGAGTCGGTGCTGCAGCCGAGGATCGATACCGATCTGTTTCCAATCGATCATCTGTAAAACGTCAGAATGCAGAAGCCAGCCAGTGTGTTCAGATGAGCTCTGATCAATTCATCAGCAAAGTGTTGTTTTCTTCTTTAGATAATGAATTTAGTGATTAGTTTTTAAAATGAGTGGATTAATCAAGTTGTTTGGTTTAGTGTTAGGGGGACAGGGGGGCAAAGGGACAGACAGGGACAGAGGGACAGACAGGGACAGAGGGACAGAGGGACGGGCAGAGGGATGATGTGTTTTCTAACATTTTGAACAACAATGGAAGAACTGAGATCACTATATTCACTGTGATAAAAAAAATTACAGAAAAAAATTATTACAAACTTAATTTTTAAAAAATTCTTTCTCTAATCTAAATGTTTAGAGGAGAAATTTTTTTTACAAGAATCATTACAGGAAGTCAATTTATTCAAATGTCCTGAAGCTAAAGTCACAGATGTACACATGTTACATTTGGAGCATGTGACACAAATATTGATTATTAGATGATTCGGCTGAAGGTTGCGATTGGTTGGAAATCGGTGATTCACTGATCTGCTGTGAAGATTTTGGTTTCTCATTGTTCAGCGTTAAAAATCATCGACATCTGAGGAGGATCGTTGATCTGATTGGAAACAGGAGGAGTTCAGACACAAGCCGACGTGTGCCAGCTGCCGTTGTACTTATTGATCAGAAATGATCGGTGACTGACTTGCACTCAGAGACGAAGCCATCCTCGATCAAAGTCCAGTGTTTTTCTCCGTGTCGTGTTTAAGCAGTGAAATTTTCCACAGCACTTTTCTTTGTTTGGGTTCAGACGAGCCGACGCTGCTCGTCTCTTCAGTGTTATTGATGATGATGTAGTTTATAGTTTCTCCAGCTGAATGTATCCACGCTGATCAATAGCAAAGATGCTTTAACTGAACGTTTGATATGAGCAAAATGACAGTTTGCACTGTAAAACGCTTTTAGATCCTTTTTGAAAGTTTGTTAAAAACCTTTTTGTTCTTCACACTTTATCGCTCTCATCATGGCTTTTGTACACACACACTGTTAATGTGCATGTTATCAGTCCATTCTTCTGTTGCTCAGTCTCCAAACTCTGTGTACATTTTCCTCTATTTATTTGTTGAAATACACATTAGCAGAAAAACTGACGCTTCCCGGGTTTTTACTGATTCTCCATCACCGTCATCGGACTCCACTCTGATGATAATTTCCTGTCTGCTTTTGTTAAAGCTCCTAAAACTGCTCCTCAGTTTACAAACACTGAGCTGAGAGACGTTTTGGGATTTCAGGGACATTAGAACATGGAGCCAAAAACAACGGAAAAGCAGCAGCCGAGTTGGTTTCCTTTTATTCCCCAATAAATGTCTTTACAAATGTTCTCAGACGGTGACAGCATGCCTCATCTCGAAGGCCGAACCGAAGGCCACACAAAGGACACTTGGAAAACAACAGAGTCCATGTTTACAGAAAAATAAAGGAGCTGGTCTGTTTGACACTTCCACCGTTTCAGAAGCTCTTCAGGGGAAACATTCACACAAGGTTCAATCAGTGAGTACAAATCCTGCCGACACAATAAATAGTTTCCAGAGCAAAAAAAAACCCAAACACTCAGCAGACACTCAGCTCTAAATCCTCGACACGTTCATTAAAAAATTAACTGTTACTGTAAGTATTTAATTTGTAAAACCAAATCGACTGGACCTTCTTTATTTGGAGCTTTCCCCAAAGACTCAGTGGTAAGGATCGCAGATGTCGCACAATAATCATCATAATTCTTCTGGATTCACACGTTCAGTCATTCTGAGCAAATTAAAACAGTAGAAATTAAACACTGATCAGATCCATCGTTCTGTTTCTCAGCAGCAGCGTCGAATCGGGAGGAATGTGACCGAGTCGAGGAGCGACGACCACCTGCTTCTGATACTTATGATTTAAAAGAACCGAAAATATTTCACAGTATGACGAACTATTTATTGTGACCAAACAGCTGATCTACCGGGATGATTAAGTACAAATAGGTGTGTGTGTGCGTGTGTGTGTGTGTGTGTGAGAAACCGGGGTGAGGAGGTCGGTGAGTCTGGAGGGTCTGAGGATGACCAGATGAAGTCTGCTAAGAGCTCAGGGTTCAGCCCTTCTTCTCTTCCAGAGTCTTGTGGAGCTCGTCGGCGTCCTCAGCGGTCTTGACCCGGAGGAGAAGGGGGACGGGGCTGCTGGGGTTTTTGTCATCGATGGACGGGTTCGGGACGCAAACCACCATCACGTTGTTCTTACCGACCCGGGAGCACGGCATGGATGACTGCACGATGATGTTGAGCAGGATGTTTCCTGACAGACGACAGACAAAGGTCAGTAACCGACAGATCCACCACGTTTTTCAGCAAATGATGAAAAACAAACAATTTTCACAACTTCTTTGACTGAAATCTGTAATTCCTCTGATTCACCAGCAGGTGGAGCCGTTTGCTCAGTTGTCTCCAACAGCCTGTGTAACACCCTGGTGCATATTTTAATTATTTACCACTCTGAGGTTTGGGATAAATAACGATGCGACCACATGTTCTACAGTTCAAGGACAATTCATCCTCTAGCTGCATCGACTAAAATCTTTCTCAAACTTTTTTTCAGTTCTCAAACCAGCAGCTCCTTAACTTTTAGTTTAATTTTTTTTTACCCAGATTGGTGTCGGCACGAATGATCATCTGTGTTTTTCCCTCTGCCGTTTCTTTGAGGTGCAGAGTTCCCACTCCTTTCTCTTTGAACTCTGAGTCCTTCTTGTAGAACATTTTACACCTGAAGGAAACAAAAACAGACACACTCCATGTTAACAGATATAACCACACGAAGACCAACGTTCTGCATCACAATTACTGACAATATTTTCATGTTCATGTATCTATGAAGTGAAATGGCAGAAGAAACATAGGTACAAGCCATTTCTATAATAATGTGGTCAATTAAGAGTTTGTCATAAGAGCAAATAAAACACTGTAAATTAACAAAATGCTGTTACTGACCACACTACTTTAAAAGTTAGTTGTGTTTTAAAGCTGTTAGTTTACTGTGTTTACTGTGCACAGGCTCCTGGTCAGAGCAGCTGACGGCTGAAAACAGACTTACTTCTTTGAGTAGAAAGCATCTTCCTCTTTCACCTCCTTGACCTCCGGTTTGGGCGGCTCCTCCGACTCTTCGTCTCCGTTCTCATCTACAAAAACAAACGATAACGTTTCATGAAGCTTCGGTTCACGTTTTTCATCCTGTGGCATCGACTCTGTCTGACGTCAGAGGGAAGCTCACAGAGAAAAGTCTGAATTTACAAACAGGAAAGCTGAGACCTCTGAGGCGGATCGACCATCTATGATCGATCCATCTACAGAAAATAAACTTTCCTGACAGTCGATTCATCGTCCCAAAATTCCCTCTAACTTCTGAAATGTAAATACTGTTGTTCTTAAACTTCTGTGACGCTGAACTAATTTTGTTTTTCTTTCTTGTATGAAACTGAATCCTCAGGTTCTGTTCTGATGGTTGGACGTGGCCTTTGACTCCGTCCAGCATCGACAGTTCATCAGAGCAGCAACAAGCCGTTATTTTATCATTCCATCTACAGAATGTCAAAAAGCAGAGCTCGTTTACTGTGTGAGACAAACAGAAGAAGCAAATGCTCATTTCTGAGAAGGTGGAATAAACATCTGGCATTTTTCAAATAAAACATTTTTTTGATTGCATTTTCATTACTGCTCTAAATTTATCTTTTAACTGATGAAAAGAATCACAGTTAGCTGCAGCCCTCATTAGAAGCTCGTGCTTCCTGTGATACTGGCTGAAGAAGAAGAGTCTTTTATAAATTAAAGTCTCTCTGCTTCCTCTGTACATTTAAGGACACTGTCCTGACGGTGTACCTGCAGGCTGAGAGTCCTCAGCTTTTGTCCCACTGAAGGACAGAGGAGCAGCAGATCCAGCAGCTCCGAACAGGGAGGTCTGACTGGAGGAGGCGCTGGAGGAGGAGAAGGAGAAGCTGGGGGTCGTCGTTTTGGACCCCAAGGAGCCGAGGACCGAGCTGTCTACCTTCTGACCAAAGTTAAAAGTGACGCCTGTGGGAATCGGAGCAGCGGTGGAGGTTTTGTCCCGAGTCGAGTCTTCTGTCGTTTTTTTACCAAAGGAGAACAAAGCAGCGACTGGAGCTGGAGCCGCCGGGCTGCTGGAGGAGGAAGATGAAGCAGGAGGAGGAGGGGTGGCTGTGGTTGTCAGCGTCCCTCCCTGCTTCTTCTCATCCGAGCCTCCGTCAGCCAGAGCAGCAGATCCGGCCCCGTACTGTCGCTCGATGCTGGCCAGGTGTCGCTCATAATCCCTGAAGATGGGGTTGAGATCACACAGAGGGTTGTCGTTCACGTGTTTGGTGATCCAGTCCCGCACAGAGCAGTTGAGCGCGGTGAGCTGCCGGCTGTACTCCTTGCTGCTGCTGACACTGCTGCTGCTGCTGGAGCTTTGAGTCGGGCTCGGGGAGGAGCCATTGGTCTGCTTGGCAGTGATGTCACTGGTGGGTTTGGTGGAGGTGGGGCCGTTGAATGTTAGACCTGAGACGGAGGGAGAAATGTTACAGCTGGATGAGGCTGAGAGGAAGAGAAACGAGGAGTCTGAGAGGCCCGCCCTCCCCTCCATCCCCCCCACCCACCCACCCACCCACCCACCCCTCCATTGTCCCCACCCACCCCTCCATTCCCCCCATCCCCCTCCATTCCCCCCATCCCCCCCCCATTCTGCCCTGCGGCAACACAACAAGATGAAATGAAAGAGCAGCCACACACAGACACACACAGCCTCACTGATTCAGCTCCATTAGACTCTGATTCCAAACCAAGACCCTCAACAATGGAGCAGATTTTCAACTCCATTACATGTCAACAGTCGACTGAAACCAGGCAGCAGACAGTCACTGAGGATGATGATGATGATGATGATGATGATGGAATAAGAGCACATGACCCTCTATGGAAGGTCAGTGGAGAATATTAAAATCATCTAAATCAGGTCACGATCCAGCTTAAAACAAACAAAATCACATCAAACAACACAAGCAACAGAAGCTCTGCGATGTTAGTAAGAACAATAAGAACACTGCAGCATGCTGGGAAGCCGACACCAGCAAACCTGCTTCTGTTCTCATTTCATTTAGTCATTTTCTGTAATTGTGTAAATCATTGGCAGAGTACGTCATAGAATCAGTGACATTAATAACCAATAGAACTAAATTGCAATAAAATATAAATAAATGAATCAACATCAACACACAGAAGCTCAATCACTTAAAACAGCAAAATCTTTAGAAAACAAATTCAGAAGAAATCCTCGTGATCTACTGGTTAAAACGTGTCCCACGTTACTTCAACAGCTCCTGTTTAATGCAAGTGGGCTCCTTTGTTTCCGACCCCGAAACACAAACGCAAAGCCTGCACAGCCAAACTGCAGCACTAACAGCCAGACTCACACACAGTAAGGCTCTGCAGCTGCTGCTGCCTGACCTTTCACTCATCACCTCTGTGCAGCAGAACATGTTGATCTGTTGTGTGATGTTTATTTTTTTCAGAACCACAGAGCCACAACGAGCCTGTGTCAGATTTATTTAGGATTCAGTGCTAAAATCAAATGTGGATATAACGGTTTCCTCTCACCTGGTGAAGCAGTGGATGTAGCAGGAGATGAGAAACCTCCAAATGACGGAGTGATGCTGTTTCCATTGGTCAGACCGCCGAGGCCTTTGAAGCCTCCACCGTTCCCAAAACCAGAAAACACAGTTGAGGCCGAGCCTCCGCTCGCTGCTGACGTGGTCAAAGAAAACCCTTTAAAACCTTTGAAAGCTCCTCCACTTTCCCCCTGAAACAAAGGAAAACATTCATAAATCTGACAGAACTGAACCGAGAGTTTCAGACTACAAATTATTCTAAGAATCAAAGAATGAAAACACAAAGTAGATATAAGAATCTGTACATTTTTGCTAAACATTTCAGTCACTCGATGTAAAAATCTGTGGGGTTTTACCTCTGCTCCTACATTGCGGCGTTTGGCCTTCTTAATCGCTCGGTTCTTCAACACATCTTCACTTGCAACTGAAAAAGTCCCAGCCTGATGGAGGACAACATTATCTGGTTTACTTTTACAGGTTAATGCATCACTGCAACGTATGTATAAAGTCTGCTGTCTGCAGGCAGAGACTTTCCAACTCAGAGTTGGGATTTACGAAATGCACAGTCAGACTAAGATACGGCTCGGTCGCTGTGCGTGACCACATATCAGCAGCTGTGGCATAATACTCCACATCTTTCAGCTCTGTTAGCACTTTTTCTTTCCACTCACACGGACAGCTGTGGGATGGAAACCTGGCTGAAGCAGTAGTGTGTTATGGCAGCCGTTATCTCCCGGTGTCTTCGGCTGCTCTTATCATCCGGATAAACGCATTTGACTAATGAAGCAGCAGGTGGAGCAGGTGATACTGATTGCGTTAGCCTGACCTGTGCACGAGCAGCACGCCGCTTCTGATCGGTGAGCTCGGCAGGTAGGGAGACAGCATGTATGTGCAAAATA
This sequence comes from Toxotes jaculatrix, assembly GCF_017976425.1. Taxonomy (NCBI): domain Eukaryota; kingdom Metazoa; phylum Chordata; class Actinopteri; family Toxotidae; genus Toxotes; species Toxotes jaculatrix. Next base: position 734,425 of record NC_054415.1, read on the forward strand.
GTGGACACAGCAGATCCTGGGTCAGTCAGGAGCACTGCAAAAACCCGCAGCTTTGCCGATCACATGATCGTGTTGTCTGAAATCGCAGTTTCCATCAGAAAACCATAAATCTATCAGCCCTATTTGGGACTCACCTCCTCTCCCTCCTCCTCCTGATCCCAGTTCCTGTCCGTTAGCTCTTTATCCGCGATCCTCTTCGCCATCCCACCTCTCTGTAACACAAAAAATAAAACAAAAATAATATATTATTCATTAAATCATATGTATGAATCTTAGCAGATCAGCTCAAGCAACTACCTTCAGTACTACCTGTTCCATTATAACAGATAGTATATGGTAGACAGACAGATGGATATGAATGGGAAAGTTCAACACATCATGAAACAGTCTGTAATGAGAGACTGAACTATGATCTGGATCATACGTAATACGTATTAATATACTGCTCTGTGATCCTGCCCAGTAACTGCCGTTCGTTATCATGTACATTATTATTGTAAATAATATCGCTGTAAGAAATAATCTTCACAGCAGTTAGCCTCAGGGTCAGTGTGGAACACAAATCCGTGTCTTTAAAAACATCTCCATCAGTCCATTAACGCGCTGATCTGAGAATTAAACCCCAGATTTCTGTTTTCAGTCAGCTCCACAGTCAAACACTACAAAAACCTGAGCAAACATGAAGTTAAGCAAGTTATTTAGCCTCACTGAGTTAGCTCCTCTTCCCGGCTAACAGATGATTTAACCGTAAAGGTCCAGGTCAGATTAACAGCTAACCGGGTGAAATGGTTAGCTTTAACTGTGCAGAGATTGGAAACCTTGTTAATAAGCTCACTGGGTGTCTAACGTCCATGTTCGAGCTGTTGACCGATGAGCTAACAGCAGGCGTTAAGGCTAAGCGGGCCCACGTTCAACAGGACGTTAGCCGTTAGCCGCCAGCTTCTAGCGGCTAACGTCATGTTAAACACCTCCTCCGCGCTAATATTAGCTCCTCACACAGCCAAGCTTCTTAAATCTAACGCACCTTTTCCGGAATGTAAGTCCTGACTGATTCTGTGGCCGCTCCAGGTGACGCCGACCGCTTCAAATGTGAGCTAAACACCTCCACAGACACAAAAACGTAAAACGATGTGTTTTGAACGAGCCTCTCTCACGCCGCCATTTTACACAGCGGAACATCCGCATGGGTTCGCGCGTTCCACCTTTTTGCACATGCGCGGCAGACGGAGAGTGCCCTGTACTATGGGAGTTGTAGTCCAAAACAACTAGCTTTTTCACAGCTCAGTAGTTGTATGTCACAGCGGTTACAGACCTGAAAAATGAGGAAGCTCATTGTCCTGCTGCAGCATGAGTCTGGAACCATCAGGCGTCCTAATGAGACTGATGATTTCTGTTTATCTAGCTTTTGGATTTATGGATACAAATAAATAAAATAAAATAAAATAAAATAAAATAAAATAAAATAAAATAAACACCTCCACAAAAGTATTCTGTAAAACTTCTTACTCAACCAACAATAATCATTTACATCAAATTCTAACAATTTTTAAACAGCAGACAAAAACAGACTTTTCCTGGCTTCTTCTTCAGAAACACTGAAGAGACAGTGAGTAAGAAATATTGACTTGTTTCTCTGAAACAATCCTGAAACTCTGAATGAAAAGCGTCAAAACTGGAGACACCTGTGAGGTTTTGTGGTGTTCACAGGATTCAGCTTGAAAGTGTCCCATAAAGCCTGAATTCACACATTTTCCCTCATCCTTATAAACTGGAAAACATCAGTTTTGGCACAAGGCATTAAAAATAAACCACTGCTGCTACGTCAAGGTCAGAATAACTTTCAGTGTTTGTTTGTTTGTTGGAGATGAAAAGTGACAGTTATCAGTCGCTCCACCTGCATGGGGTAAACAAGCTCTGCTACACATGTCCAGCTTTGATTTAACCTGCGTACTCACAGCTTTTCCCTGCAGCTAAATGGTGATTTTGGGATTTACCAGCCAGTCCGTTTCAGCTTTTCCTCCATCTTTCAGCAGCGTTGTGTTATTCAGAGAAAAACTCAGGATGCATTTAGAGGCTCGAGGGATTGGGGGTAAAATGGTGCAGAGCTGGGCAGCAGATGGCTCGTCTCCAAGCTTTCAGGATCCTGGTCAGCCTTGCCAAATAGGAACAGGTGCTGGAGAAAGTAGGAAGTGAGCTGTGGGCCCTAGCGGCAGCAGGAGACCCTTGACCAGCTGGCGAGGAGAAAATGGAAAGACTTGGCAGCAGAAAAAAGAAAACCTGTATAATGTAGAAGGAAGAGGCCAGCCAACATGTGAGACTGAGAGAGGCAGGGGCTCTTTAAGGGCTTTTAAACAGAGGTACAGCACTAACACATCACACTGAATGAGAGGCGATTATTTTAAAGGCTGAGATCAGATCCAGAATTTGATTTAATTTTGATGTCTGTGAAGATCCCAAAAAAGAGTTTTATCATGAATGTTATCAACATGTCGGGTAGACTTTCTAACAAATTTATTTTGCATATGTTAAAGACATGAGAGACAAAGAGCAGAGTATACAACATAAGGGGATATTTTCATTCTTTCTCCTGAAACAGTAAAACCAAATTCATTCAATTCATTCATTATTGGTGTTATATCACTGTTTCATTTCCAACATGTCTTATCTGTTTTACTGGTATTATTAAAGGAGCAGTTTAACATTTAACTGTTAACAACTGTTAACATTCATTAAGGGTTTAATGTTAATGAATGTTAACAATGTTAACAGCAATAATTAGACATTTGACAGTTAAATGTTTCACTCATTTTAATTCAGCATGGACTATGAAAATTTCATTGACATTTGTCACTAGTTTTTCACATTATAGACCAACGATCGATTGATTCAGTGCAAAATGAGTCTCTCTGTGTGTATAATTGCTCTCTATATGTTATAAATGTTACTCTGTGGAGACCTTTTCGTGCGTGTTCACCATCAGAGGCTGCAGGTTTAAAAGAAGCAGCTCCTTCCCACTGTGCAGAGAGAATTACAGCACGCTGATAAGATGGACGGGCCCTCGGCTCAGCAGGGGTCCTCTGAAGCCTGGAGCAGCCGGTTGGGCTCAGAGCAAGTCGGTTGGGGCCCCCCGAGCTCAGAGGGGCCGGTTTGTACAGGACCAAGCTTCAGAGCGGTGAGTAAAATCAAAGGCGACGTCTCCAGAGAACTGATCAACTATTGATCAGTGGTTTGCTTTGATTATTGGGGCCTCAATGAACTGCTTTAAGTTTTAGTTAGTTTTAACATGTTTTAATGTGTGTACACTAAATGAAGCTTAATCTCATCTCATCCCTGAATTATTGTCCAAATTTATATTTGTTATTATATTCTCTGTATGATAAAGATAAAATAAAGGTTGAATGACTCAGAAGAAAAAATCCTGTCTTTTCTGTATGGAGTTTGGCGTGTCTGAGATTCATCATTGTCCGTTTTCTGTTTGAAGGAAACAAAATGATCATGAATACCTCTTCTCTTTGTAATAATCTCATCTTGTAGTAGTAGACCTTCAGATTCCTTCCTGTAATTAATTATTATATGTAATTAAACCATTAAGGTCTTGCCTTCATTTTATTTCATGCATCCAATAATTCATGCATCTCTTCTCTAATTGCCCGTTCAGTGGACAGATCTACGTGTCAATTAGGCTTTTGCAAATGGAGCTTTAATTAGGTTGAATTAATTGACTGGCTATGTGGACAGCAATTAGTACAGAGACAAATTAAAAGGAAGCAGAGCTGATGTTTCTTAATGATCCAAAATGCTGTCTCCATTTTTAAAAAGGTGACATGACAAGTTTTAAACACATGGCTTTTAATTTTAATTCATTTTGTAACATTTCTCCTCAGCCTCTGAGGAAAAAGGGCTGGTTTTTCAACTGGACTCCTGTGTGGGCTCTGAGGTTTCATGCACTGGGAGAAAAATAACCTAATGCCTTCTAGTGGCTGAGAAAGGTACTAAACTGGAGCACAAAAAAAAAAAAAAAAAAAAATGACAGATGAGTAAAACTGCCTGTTTCAAAACAACATGTTCAACAATTTGACTTCTGTTAACTTACAGCAGGTCAGAGTCACTTTGAAGAGACTTTGATTTTCACTCATTTTAATTCAATTGCAAGATTCTGATTTGGTTTTTATGTATCTTAAGCTACAGATAACAACACATCACTCATGCTACACTGTACATTTTAACCACGGGGAGCAATGTGGGGTTCAGTGTTTTGCTCTAGAACACTTGGAGGAATCAGGGAATCGAACCATCCACCTGCACTCAGAAAAATCAGCCAGGGCGTTGGTTCGATTAGCAAACCAGAATAAATGATTGGCTTGTTTCTGTTGTCATTCTGTTTTCATTAACGTCAATCCAGTGACAGTGATGTCCCGCAAACCAATGGCTCTTATAAGGTTTGCTACTGCGCATGCTCCGCGCTCACGAAATGCGGAAAAAGTTTGAAGGAGCGGGAGCGTGACGTTCTGGGACGTCATCACCGGCTCCGTGCGACCGTGTACCTGTGCTGTAGCTAGGCTAACGGCTCCGCTACGGGAGAGAGGACGGTGAGTGGGATGAGTGCCAGGATGTAGCCGTAGCCACGGTCAGTCATTGTGTTTAAAGTGGTCAAGTTACTGTTTGTCAAAAACAACACTCATTGAAACAGTAAGACTGATATTAGCAAAGCTATTTTAAACATTAGTTAATTCAATAAGACTGATGTTAGTAAAACACATAAAGCCTTTGTTGTACTGAATTGTTTGACAAATGAACTTCAATTTATTTTACTAGACTAAGGACAAACATTCCCATTTAAAGAAAGGCAAACAAATAGACTGGAGATATCTACACAACACTGAACCCCCAGTGATGTCCAAGTCCTGTTAAAAACCTTAAGTGGTGAAAAGGTAAGTGGTAACGTGCCAGAGGAGTTTAGAGGCATGCTGGGAAACCCTTCCACCCACTGACCTGCAGAGAAAGAGGCAGTGAATGTTCAGACGGCAGCAGCCTGTGCTCGCTCCTCCGTCCTGTGTAATCCACATACGTATATGAATTGTGTCTTTGATGTTTCACTGCTGGATGTGGTGCTAACAGCACGCCGTCTGATGTTTTTGGGGAGTTCGTCCTCCCTGCTGCTCTGGATCAGAGCTCATAACAGCCTGTGAAGCTGATTCTCCACCTGGGGAAATATCCATCTGACAAATGAATTCGCCCGTCAGACTCTTTAAAGCCGCCTGATTACAAACTGTCTGTTTGGTTTAATATGAAGTGGCTTGGCAAACACTAAAGGGAGTTTAGAACAATCAGACTGAGATGATTGAATTATACTGATTAATAATTCATTCCTGTTAAACCCTCAAACTTAGAACAAGTGTGCGGCTGCTGCAGAGCTGCAGTGCTGCTACTGAGGAGTGTGTGTGTGTGTGTGTGTGTCTGAGCAGGTCCAATAACTTTCTCTGACCAACAACCCAAACACCACGTCTCCCACATGCACTCATTTTTCTGTTGAATGCAAATTTCTCATGATCTTGGTGTTAAAGGAATGACTTTAGTGGTTCTCTGCTTATACTGAGATTCATTCATCACACCTGCTGTTTGTGGCTGAAGTGCTGGGACGTTGTATATTTCTCTGTCATGTTGGTGACAATACACAGAAATTCTAACGTAACTGTTGAATGTTGACTTAATTGTTGTTTTGCAGCTCGTAGAGGTCTGATCACATGCTGCCTCGTGTTGGTTTACATGAGAGAGAGATTTTTTTCTTTGTGATTCTTTGCAGCTCCTTAAACCAGAGAAAAGCAGAGATATCCTTTAGTTCTGGCTGCCTCCTCCCTGCTACACTGCTGTTTCTGACACAGAAAAACAGAGTGGATCATTATTATGTCAGCATATTATCTCCACATGACAATTTCCAGCTGAACAATGCATTTCTCTCCCATTCACAACAGCAGAAAAGCACCGCAGCCTTATTTTTGTTCAGATACGACTCGTTCTCCAACAGCTCTTCTTCGTGCTGCAGAATTGCTCAGCTGGTAGCCAAAGCTGAGCCGAGACCACTCGCCTGAAAACTTGTGTTCATTTATTGTTGGTGAAGTGAAAGAAGCTCTGAGTGAGAGAACTGGGTCACAGCCTCAGCAGAACAACAGTTAGTTTGGGAAAGTTTCTGCTGTCGACTGTCAGGGGCGGATCATGAGACAATGGGCCCCTGGGCACAGCCCCCCCAACCCTCCAACAGCAAGACCTCAGGACTCAGAGACACAGGGTGACTCTGTTTGTGCTCCTTTTGTGTCTTTTTGTGGGCGTTTGATTGATTTTACAATCAAAATGATTAAACACCATGCAGAAACTTTGGCCCAGGGGCTTCCTGACTCCTCAGGCCCTTGGGCTTGTGCCCTGTAGGCCCATTGATCCATACATGTTGGCTGTACTGCCTCTGTCAGTGTAGAGAAGAGCAGTGGAAGTTTAAACCTGAGAAGATGCTGTGGAGGTTTCACTTTGTTTCACTGTCGTCTGTGTTAAATTCAGCCAATCATTTACCTGTATGCTGTGTTTAGTAATTAGCTAATGTTAGCATGCTAACACAGACATTGTTGTGTCTCTTTTAGTGTGGAGGTCTCCTTGTTGGAGGGTTGGGGGCCCTTTACTTATCTGTGGGGCCCTTGGTTTCATGCTCTGTCTGTGACTGCAGCAGACAGGCTGATATCAGGCCTGCGTTTTTGTAGGTGGGGGGATGCAGCGCTTCCTCTGCTCTGATCTCTGCTGCCAGCTCTCTCTGCTCTCTGACTGCACTTGGCTGACATTTATGTCAACCTCTCATAAGCCCAAAGACACAGTCCTTACAAATGTCAGTGTATCTTTTCATCAGCAGTGAAGGATACGTTCTTGGCTTCTGCTCCGTCTGCACGGTGCGACGCCGCTGTTTGCCAATCATCCATTTGGAAGACCAAATAAAAATGTCAGAGCACCTCTTCAGTGATGGAGAGTCTCTGCTGATATTAGGCCACATTTAACTGTCGACCCTGCTGCTGCTGTTTACACCACACATGTTCAAATTAATGCTACAAAACACACAGCACTGTACAGCAGGTATTTCCACCAGCAGGTAAATGAAGTGAAGTAATTTGGAAATTACCACATGGACTCTTTTCCCTCATGTTAATTTATCTTTTAGGCTATGTGCTTTTCTTTCCACTCTTAATTATACTGCTGTGTAGAGCAGAAGATATTCAGGACAAATAATGAAAAAGCTTCTAATCTCTAACCCTCCGGCTTATCGTCCTCAGTAAGAGCCGCTCATCAATACAGACAATCTACTGCGACACAGAGCTGTGATTTCTTCTTCCAACTCCTCAAACCACTAAAACTGTTTTACATTTATGGGAGGAAAGTATTTTATATTTGTTTTACTTATTCTTTATTTTGCTTGTTCTTGGTTTTCTGTCTTTTTTCTTTTTAGAGCATTTGTTAAAATTTGACTAAACCAAACCAAGAGCAACATCACAACTACGGATCGGATTGTCACCTTCAGAGACCAGGTGGTGAACTTAATGGAGCAAAGGAGTTCTCCTGTGTGCCTGCTACCTGTGTTTTGTAACCTGTTGTCTGGACCTGTCTGTGCGCCTGCCTGTCTGTGTAAAAATATTCCTGCTATTCCTACGTGCAGATGCTCTGCAGACACAATAAAAATCACAGTGACTGTTTGATGTCACCAAATAATTAACCTTATTTCAGATACAGTTAGAAGAAGACACGGAGGAACTCAGACAGATTTGATATCAGCTGGACGTTAGTTTTTATCTTATAGTCTACCTCGGGCCAGGCCTGCACCGGCCATCTGTCAATACTGGCAGAAACCAGTGAAGCCTGGCTGGTCCTGGACCCAGCCTGGGTCGTCACTCACAGGAAGTGTTTAACAAGGAATATTTGGAAACCAAATAACATACAGCCGGCTGCTTGACTGGATACTGAAACAGAAACACAGAACTTTTATTTATTCAGCCCCAAAGTTTACAGAAACAAAATTACAACACAGGTCTCAGAATTACCAATGCCCCTGAATGCAACACCACAAAATGGAGTGGCATACTAACATCCAGTGGGTCTATTATGTTTAATAATTTCCACATGAATATGAGTGTGTGACTTCTTCTGTCTGGTAGTTACTTGGCAAACAAAATTAATGGGTTGTACAAAGAGAATATAGGCTCATAACCTCAGTAGAGCATCCCTAAAGACCTGGTTAGGCCCTTAACCTCCACAAATACAAACAAATACAGCAGCAACTACAGTCTGTCTGAAGTAGGCCGAGTGGAGCTTAAAAACTCGAACTGCTTGGAATCGAAAGCCACCACAGAGAGGACTTCAAGAGTTTCACCGCTGAGCCGTGAAATGAACAGTAGCAGCTGAAGTAGCAGCAGACCTGGCCGGGGTGGGGGAGGGTTTCAGCGGGCAGGCAGGGAGGCGAGCAGCGGAGGGACTACTTTCTGGCAGCTGCCTATAAACTACAACTTTACTGTTAGTCTTCATGCAGAATTTAGGCCTGTATTTGTGAATCCTGGCTCGCTGGAATCCTTGAGGGATTGAAGTGTTGTATTAATAAAGACTCTGGAGTGTGGCTCGAGGCTAGCGGATTCGCCGACATGAATAAAAAGCTCCACAGCAGCGTCGAAAGAATAGTAATGTCCGTTTGTGTGTCCCTGGAGCTGCTGCCTCTGTCCATGGTGCTACTCTGTTTCACCCATTAAAAGCACTGCAATCTAACTTAAAACAAACAGAAATCACACAGACGAGCGCCATTTAATGATCAAATTGAGAGAATTTGTGCTTCAAACTGCGTTCAAACTGTTCACTGTCGAGTTCACAGCAATTTTAAACGCAAACTGCCATCTCTGTTCTTCATCAACTCTCCGATCACATATTCCAGCACACAGCCCCGCCCTCTAATGCTCATTGGTTCTATCACCTGTCCTTCCGCGTTTTCAACTCCTGATTGGCTCATCCTTCCCGCCTCCCCTTCGTCCCCAGTACGCCGAACCAGTAGCTTTGACCAATAGCGGCTCTGTTTGTATCCAAAGGGCGGGAAGAGGAGAAGGCGGTGGTGGAGGGGGTCAGACTGACCGACATGGGGAGAAAGGGGTAGGATTTTTTATAACAAGCTGCCACTTTTTTCCTCTTTGTGTTTGAAGAGGCAAAAAAATAATAATACTAGTCAGACTGGGCTGGAGGCTTCTATTTCTTTCGACAAGTTTTATGTTTTCGAATCTTCCACATTCCCTCCTTTTTTGTTTGTCTCCGTGAGTTCTGGTTCGAGCTGTAGATGCTGCTGCTGCCATTTTTCATGTCAGTGCTGGAGTCCACAGCAGATGGTTCATGTTACACGTCTGCAGCAACACTACTTCTGAATGTAGTTCAAGAATATTCTATACTCAGATTTAAGTCTGTAAACGTAATGAAAATGAATAGTGGTGGAGCATTATCATCAACATGATACACTATAAATATGTATGTTGCAGCAGCATTGTTTTACTACATTGTTTTTTTTTAACTGACAAAATATGTACATAGAGATCTCATATTAGTGATTGTACAGGATCAGACCTATAAGGCCGTGTTTTGGACGATACTACACTGCACTTGAGATTTTTCAGTAGTCTGGTACTTGGTACAAAAATGGCTGCTATACCTTCTTAAACTGCACACCACATTATTATACTGGCAGTGTAAAGTGAACTGTTTTGACAGTGAGAATTGGTTGAAAGACTTTCTGGACTTGTTTCAGTCCTCCAAGTCTTTGGTAATAGATTGAATGGACGCTGGAGCTTTACAAGGTTTTACTTAAAAAATAAAAGTGGTAGAAGGACTTTTTATTAAATAAAAGCACAGGAGTATTATCAGAATAATGAATTTAAGAGAATCAACGAAAAGCTAAAAGGCACAAGCGCAGAACTTAAATGTACTCATCTCTTCCATAGAAAGTCACTAGTATATGATATATCTAATGGAAATAGCACTGTTCAGTATTTTTGCTTTTAAATGTATGGATATTTTTTATTACACATTTTGATATTGTTTCTGCAGCTTAGTTGATTTTTACTCTTTTATTTTATCTATATTTGTTCACTGTCATCACATTTCATCTGGATATTGTGTATATTCTCATGCTGTGTGACAGCTGCTTCTGTCTGTTTGTTGTGTGTATTTATTGTTTTGACAGTGACTTTTTGCTGCCCTCTTGGCCAGGCCTCTCTTGAATCAACATGAGTTTAACCTGGTTAAATAAAGGGAAATGAAAAGTATACATAAGATAAATATAAGTTTAGGGCAGGATTGTAAACTAAATGTAACACAGAATAAAATGGTGAAAATCTAGTATTGATTAAAACTTTAATCAATACTGTAATCTGCAGCTCTGTTATTCCATACTCCTTACTGTGAACTAGTAGTTGTGCCTCCCCGTGGCCGACTGCGCATGTCCGTTTTGAGGTGGTTGGGGGGGGGGGGGGGGGGGGGGGGTCTTTCTATCTCTGCTCCATCCGGGAACTTCAGAATTACCATTGACAGCCGAAGCGCAACTTTTCCCCAGGCAAAGTGAAATCAAGCCGCGGACTCGGACAAAATATAGTCCCCATCTTTCAACTTAAAATTATCGACGGAAAAGCTACCCCGCTCCCCCGTCGGACCCCTCGACGATCGGCTATAATCTGGAGAGGACCCGTCCGGGGCCTGAGCTCTTTCCGCCGGGTTTGGAGCACTTTTGAAGACGGGCGGAAAGTGGGTGATGAGTCCTAGCCTGTAAAAGAAGCGAGAACTTGCTTTGCAGGCTGAGTAGTTCTTCTTTCAATTGTTATTGTCGCTTTAAAAAATCTTTAATTCACTTAAACTTCGTCTTGGCCGCGTCGAAAGTGGGAGAAAAGTGCTTTTCTAGTCGGAACATGGAACTACAAGGCCTGCAAGAGGCGCTGAAAGTAGAAATCCAATGTCATCAGGTAAATGAAACATCGTGTTATAGCAGCCTTATTGGTGTTATGAAGCAAGTGAGAGCAGGAGGGTGAAAATCTGAAGGGATGAGAGGTTAACACTCCGGGGGTGGGGGGGGGACATGTCGCTTTGTACTGTCTGCTGGCGACACAACGTCCACTTCCAAGTCTGATTAAGTGCACTTTTCGCAGTACTTTGGCTAATTGTCGGCGGTGTTTTCTCCGAAGAATTTGGAGCGGTAATGCGGTGGTGGTGGTGCTGTGTGGCGTTCAGGACGCGACCTGAATATTTATGAGGTGCCGGAGTCGCTGTGGCTATCACCCCCGCTTTGTTCCTCCCTTCACATACTAACTTGAGACACTTTTCTAACCCACATTTCGCTCCTCCATCGTCCACAAACTAGTTGCACAGATGAAGCAGGACCCACAGGTAAACGTTATATTTTCCTGAGAGCTCCTCAGCCACACGACCCGGGCTCGGGTTGGATCGGTGGAGTGTGTGCGAGAAACTTTATCAGCATAAATCTCCTCTTCTCTTCGGCTAGCCTGTCTTTATTTGGGCAGCTTCATCGTGACTTTGCTGAAAATACATACGGTTGTGAAGTTTCATTGTTGTGTCAAAAAGAAGAAATGCTCATTTACACTGACAAATGTTTTGTTTAATTGTAGGATGGAGAGCTTAAGAGACAGCTGCACGACAGGCAAACAAGAATAACAGCCCTGAGCGATAAACAAGTAAGCTGCAATATGTTTCGTCTCTCAGGCTTTCAGGACTGTTTTTCTGCCTCTTCTGTGTCCATTGTGAAAGCTTGTCTCTTTAGCATTAACAGCGTGGTGGCTGTGTGTTAAACCCCTCGTTTATCGTGTCCTGGTGGGCTATGAAGCTGGGCTTCACCCCGGCTCTTGTCTCGACACTCAAAGTTGTGTAATGTTGAAAAATTTTAGCGTCCATTTTGAGTAGGTCGACATGTTTCTGGAGAGTAACGTTAGAGGCTAATAAAGGAGCAGCCTGGCTAACTACCCGACTCAGACTTTTTTGGAAACATCGTAATTGAAGTTTAAAGGTTAAAGTGAGGGTTAATATCAGCCTGGAGTTGCCTTTTAGCGTCTTTTACACGGTTAAACACCCCGGTTTTGTTACTTTATACTTAGTCTGGTGGTATTATTTCTTCTCGGTCACATGACCACAGCGGTGCGTTTGATTCGCTAACGATTACGCTTTCACTTTTATTTATTTATTTATTTATTTATAACTATCTTTACGGCCTGCAAACGGTGTCTTTACATCAACTTTGCAGCAAGTGCTTTTTGAAGCCACGCCGGAGATGGAGGATGGATGGAGGCTGCAGCAGTGTTCAGCACCGCGGCCAGCTCCTCCCGCTCCTCCGGCTGCTGCTGCACCGCCCCGCCGGTCGGTCCCAGCCCGACAGCAGCGCACACAACTTCCCCACATTAGCATCAGGGAAAAGGAGAATTCATGGAAAATAGGTCGATATTTATCTAACCGCTCGCTGTCTTGTGTTTTATTTGAATAGTTAGTGGCCTGATTTCCTTCTGCTTGACTTTAATCGATGCCGTTTCCTGTGGAATGCAGTTTATAAGCACTTGATTTGTTGCAGTTACAGTTAAACACATTAAACTTGCTTTCTGTAAAAAGCCACATCAAAGACCCAGCAGCATCATCAGCAGCTTTTTTAATAATCCAGCTTTTTGACTTGATGCTGGTCTGAATCATGAGGCTGAATATTTGTGTTGTAGTATTTTTCTCCATTCTTCTTCTTCTTCTTCTTTCAGTTTGGTAGTGGAAGCTTCCATTTTGAGAGAGAAAAGGGGGTGGTCACCCCCCCCCCCCCCCAACACGGAGAGGAAAAAAGTCTGCAGAGTTTCGTGCAGGAGGAGGTGGAGGAGGAGGGGGGATGGGCCCCCATTCATGCCTAACATTACCATTTTGATTGCTTTGATGCTGTTTTTGGTTTGGAGGGGGGAGGGGTGGCAGGGAGAGGAGAGAGAGACAGAAAGCCCAGTCAGCACTGCAAGGCGATGTTTTTAATCACTGATTTTTTTCTTCTGTTTTAGCAGCAAAATGTGACCTTTACTTTTCCTCTGCACATATATGAACCACCACTTTACGGTTAAGCCAAATTAGCCTGGAATTATACATCCACACACACAGATTTAGTGATGATCTTGGCTAAAACTAAGCATGCGTTGAGGCTGTGTCAACATTTGCTGTGCCTCAGAATAAACTCACCCTGAACTTTAAACTAAGAGTCAGTATTTATCAGTTTGAAGCAGAAATAATTAGATAACTGCACAAATGTTTATTAGTATGATTGAGAAAACATCTAAGGCCTGGAGGTCATTTCACGGTCACGGTTTGAGGCCTGTGGATGGAAGTTTTATTTCCTTCAGCGTGAATAAAAGCTTATAAACATCAGCAGAAGGATTCATTTTGGAGTTGAGCTTTGAATATGGAGCGCAGTCTGTCTTCAGCGTCCATGTTGTGAATAAGAACACGTTTTAATAACACCCTGTTTTGCTCCAGAAAACAGCCAGTATTTGTCAGAGGAGGGGGAACAGGCTGCTCTCTGGAGTTGACGGATGTAAATGCAAATGAGGAATGATTAGAAAATCAAAATAACTTAACTGGAGAAGTGCAAAATAGATGGGATGCATTCTTGAATCGGACTGCATTTTTATTCTCCTCCTCATATATTCAGATTCAATATCAAGGTCTCTCTCCGCCATAAAATCTAAATCGACTACCTTCACCCTTGATAGCTGTGTTCTTGGCCCTTGAAGAAGAATGGATTCATTGATTCTTTTTCATTCTGCTCCACTTGCTCTCTGTTGCGTCATGGCACCAGTTTTTACTGACTTGTCAGGTAGAGAGAAGTTGTTTTTGTTCCTTTTTAGACAGTTCTGCTCCATTTACTGTTTTGCAGGGGTCTTTATTTATTCCTTAAAGCAGATCATCATCGATCAGGGTGTTAGCAGCTTCTGGAGAAAAGTCTTAAGTGGATTTATCTCTTGAAATGTGCATTCAATACTTATCTTTATTCCATTTCTGGAGTGAAATCGTTGTTCTAGTCTCGAGAAGTCTTACATTTAAGTAGAAACAAAGACCAAAGCTACTTGACTTGAAAGATTTCCAATGCCAGTAGTAAAGTCCTTTCAAAGGCAGCATCTGTAACCATGGATACTCATGCTTCTGACACATTCACAGTGTGTAAACCTCATTAAGGCTTTTCTTTAAAGTTTCACATATGGACATCTATACAGAGTGTGTCTTTTATATACATGTGGAATGAAGAGAGTGTCCACTAAACTGAGACTGACTGCAGAGGGAGAGATTGGAGGAGAGGCCACAGATGTAGTAAAACAGACAAAAGCTGGTTTTATTTGGATTTGTATTGAGGAATGCAGCCGCCTGATTGGTGCAACTTACCAGTGTCAGCTCCTGTCATTGGATGACGTGGAGGAAAAGGCGTGTTGAGAGAGTACCTCACAATTAAATGTGAATGGTTTAATGAGAAATTGTGTATTTCTGGATGGTTGGATATCCAGGGCTTTGCTGTGTTTAAAGGTCGTGACTAACATTGTGCGTCTCGATTCGTGCTGTTTACTGATGCTGTAAAGTCCATATTATGTGCTCATATTGTGCCTGTTAGTGTACAAGAAATTATTATATTTAAAAGTACAGTCACATTAGGCTTTTGTTTGAGGAAACTGCCCCCAAAGAAGATGTGATGGCACAGTTTAGAGGTGGTTAATAATTCAGATTTCAAGCATTGTTTGAGAGCGATGCTGCAGTTTGATGTTGTGCAAAATAACAGGCTGGTACGTAGCTAGAATCCTGACTTGTGTGTTTCCAGTGTTTGTTTTGGTGCAGTCACGTTCAGTTTATTAGACCAGAGGGGTTCACACGTGTGTTTTGGTGAGAAACACTGAAAGTAAACATTGTTTGTTTAGACGAAAACTCCACAGTGGAGCTTTAATTTAGATCTGTGAGATTTTTGTTCAGTTTAGAATCGAATCCTTCAGAAATCACGTGGTTTGTTATGATTTTTGAATCGAGAACTTGATTCTCTCCAGAGCCAGCATGATTTAACATGTATGTCTGTTCGGTTCATGTGAGGCTCTGCTGTGCTGCAGACTCTAAAGCTGTTTTTCCTGCATAAAGCTGAGGCAGTGCTATTTTTGAAAAAAACTTTCCGTCCTGGGAGTTTGTACCTGGAGTCAAAGCTTTCATCAGCTTTTGAAACCGTTTTTTCACCGTTCTAACTGGCATCGTGCCTTTCAGAATAAAATATAAAATTGCACTTACTGTGTCCCTGCCTCTTTCTGAGTTCTTATCGTTTGGGATAATGACGGAAAAGACAGACGCGAGCGACTTCTGCTGGGGTTTGAACTAACGTTACGGTATTCAGTATTTTCTCCACAGACTCTTTGAATTTATCACATTCCCAAACACGTCCCTTTCTCCTGTCCTCACCTAATCAAGTCCACAGTAATGCTGGGACTCTTGTTTAGCTCAGTTTAAATTGAGACATGATACTGTGCTTTTATCAAAAATGATATCACAGTAAGCCTGAACCTTTCAGGGCCCCTGGAGGTTTTGGGGGCCCCAGCACAATTGCCTGTTTTTTCAATAATAAAATAATAATGTCAATAATAAAACCTTCAGGCTCTGTTTTAGTTCATCTTGTAGTGAGTAACTAAAGTGGTCCAGTAAATGGAGTGAAAGAATAAAGTTTTCTGTCCGATGTTGTAAAGTGGAAGTGACAGTCGTCAGAAAGGTGAATGCGACAGATTTGAGAAAAGCGTGACGGAGTGTCTCTGTTTGTTCCCGTACGGCCCTGCAGGTGACATTAAAGCTGCTGGGACGTGGACAGAAACTGTTTCCAGTCCAGGGAAAAGCCATTTAAAGACAACACTGTCTCTTTTTCCTGCACTAATGTCGTTTTTGCACATACATTAGTCAGCGGGGGTCAGCGGTCGGCCCGCGCTGCTAAAACTGGTCTGTGTCATACATCAGCTCTCAGTAATTGGACATTTGAGAGGCTGGAGAAGCTGTTGGTTGTCTCCAGTGGGAAGCAGGCCGCTCCCTCCGTCCATCCCCCATCCATCCGTCCCTCTGCCGGTCCATCCATCCCTCCTTTCCCAGCCTCCTCCTGCTGGGCTGGGGTAAAGGTTTCAGGGAGTGGTGGTCACTCTTAGCCGTGCATGGACAGAGGACAGGCCGGTGAACAACTGAAACCAAACTCGGACTAATCCCACAATGGCTCATTATAGGCTCCTGCAGGGCTGATTAAACCAGGGGGAGGTTTAGGGATTTCTGTGGGACTAACTGGTGGTTTTACAGAACAGGCTGGTGGAAAGGACCAAGGGCCGATCTGTATGTTTACACAGTTTTCTCCCTCAGTCCGTCCTCTTTTCTTTCTCATTTGTCTATAAAAAGTGAAGGAAGCTTTACCTGGATGAAACCTGCTACCAGTCCTTTTATTTAGGTCGGTTTCCTGCTCGTCTCCAAGGACTGAACTCTGGTCACTAACTCGTCCATCAGTATGAGCCAGAGCGTCTGTCTGTCTCTGTTCACTCTGTGATGAACTGGAGACCTGTTTAGGGTGCCTCAGTGCATGCTGGGATACACTCCAGTCCCATCACCCTGAACAGAAAGAGAAGATGAAGTTCAGAGACATGGCTTCCACGAACCACATCTTTATACATCCTTTATTTATCATTCTGAGCAGGACGAACCATGAATGACTGACTTTACAAGTGTATAGATCCTCACAGTAAGACAAATGGAGGTGGGTGTGTGTGTGTGTGTGTGTGTGTGTGTGTGTGTGTGTGTGTGTGTGTGTGTGTGTGTTCAGTAGGAAGGGCCAACTAAAGGGCACCCACATATCACCAGCACAAAGCAGCAGATTCCCCGCTCAGTCTCAGAGGAGTATAAATCTGCTCTCTTATGTCCCAGTGCTCTTGAGGCTGCAGCGAATCGTCCCCCTTTTTTTTGTTTGCAGACTCTTTTTAATCATTACTGGGAGGCACGCTCAGCTTTAATTAAGAGCAGCATGGCAGGAAACCCTGCGATGACTCTTCCTGAGGGAGGGCAGAGCTGCTCGGCGACACACTGACTGTCTGTCTACGAGCTTAACTTTTTATTCCGCTGCTGAATTCCTTCACACGTTTTCTGCAGGTCTCAAAAAGTCGTGAAAAGCATCAGATTCATTTTCCTCGAATAAGGCTGTAGAAAGTTATAACAGTTCTTAAACTTTATTAACAAAAGTCCTGAATATCTTTTCTTGCCTTCTGTAGACGTAACATCAGTTGTTACTTTGGACGCAGGTAGCAGTCGTTAGGACACGTGTTGGTTCTTCTTCACCGTGGTGATGGCGATGGGCACTTTTTGACATTTAAAACTAAACAACTAACCAACAAAATCATCAGCAGATTATTCAAACATGAAAATAA
Organism: Toxotes jaculatrix; assembly: GCF_017976425.1. Taxonomy (NCBI): domain Eukaryota; kingdom Metazoa; phylum Chordata; class Actinopteri; family Toxotidae; genus Toxotes; species Toxotes jaculatrix. Next base: position 751,902 of record NC_054415.1, read on the forward strand.
TCGTTAGTCGCAGCCCTGATTAAAACCAGGGACTTGTCTGCTGATGCAGTCTGTTCTGATTCTGTATTCGTTTACCTGAATGTTGAGTAAAAACGTACCTGACACCCCAACACCGATGCTTAGGATCAGCCGGGGACATCCCCAATCAAAACTATGTCATGCTCTCTAACAGGGACCCTGTGTAGTGGAGTCAGGCTGGTAAACACGCTGCGGATCACCTCCCACTTTCGAGGCCGGGGTTTGTATCATCCTGCAGCCGTGCATTCGTATGACAGCTCCTTATTACCGAACAGCAAACAGTCATTTCCAGAGACTCGCAGAAAAGTGCTGATGTAGCTGGGCTGGCAGGCAGAGGGAGCAGAAAGGCTGCGATGAATTAACCCATGTTGACTGCCATGCTGCTGTTTCTCCCTCTCAAACACTCTGTCATCTTCCTGCACTCAGCAACAGTGTGTAATGTAACGAGGGAGAAGCACTAAATCTTGTTTTTTTTAATCTGAGGAGGGTCATAATTCACCTTCTACAGAAATGACTAAATCGTACATAAATCACACGTTGTCAGTGGCCGGCCGAGGCATTTACATGTAATTTCTATTTTTCCAGTGTATTTACCTCAGCGAGTCCTCACACTACTGCTTTGGAAATCTTAGATATACAGTAATCTGTTATTTCTCCAGCAGTTTATCATTCATCAGTTTTATTTCCCATGTAATGGTTTGGTTTAGCAGTGTATCTACTGTAAATACCACGGCTGCATCCTGTTAGCAGACATGTCAGACGTGTCGGATTAATCCCTGTATTGTACACACAGTGATTTAAGCGTCAGTTCTTTTAATGATTTGACAGATCTGATAAATTTGGATGGTTTCAGTATCAGGGCTGCAGCCTGTTCTTTTCATCATTGATTGATCTGCAGATTATTTCCTGGATTAGTTGATTAATCTAGTGGATCGCGTCGTGTCAGTCGCTGGAGTTCATCTCGGTAAATTATAACTTTCTGCCACGCTGACGACTAAACTCATGTAGGAATTATAATCTGGGCTTCACAGGCTGGTCATTCCAAAGCTTAGCTAGCAGCCACATGTCCCATCACACAGTGAAGGTGTTTTCTGTGTCTTGTAGCTGTAATAAGAGACGCGGGGGATCATGAGAGCAGAGGTTAGGACGTTTTCTGTGTAATCACTCTGTTGAAGTGAGGAGGCTCATTCTGCAGCACAGTTCCAGCCCCTGGAACAAGCAGCAGGTACATAGAAATCAGAAAAAGTCATTAAATTTCCTCACTTCCCTGGTTCCACAGCAGCACACTCCTCTGTTTGTTGTGTTTGGAGCTGATCCCAGCGGAAATAAGAACGTGTGAGAGTCTGGTTTGGAAAAACTGGTTTTGTGGAGTGAACAATGACAAAAGATCATTGTTTTAGTTTCTAATGTATTTATTCTAAAATTCAAATGTATTAAATTCGTTCTCATAATGTTATGATGTCTTGGAAAATATCACCAGTACTGTCTGATAGTAATGTGGTTTTTCTCTCACAATATAAACTTTAAACATTCAGTACAGTCACAGCTTTATCTGGTAATTTGTGATTTATTTATTCTCATACGACCTTTTTCAAGTAAAATTTCATATTTGTTAGTTTTATACTAGCATACATAGTTATAGTTGCCTTTCTTCTCACAGAAGAGAGTTTCTGTGTTCAGGATAATTACATTAACAAACATCTGTGTCCTGTAAAGCAGCGTGGCAGCAGGTGTAGAGGTGAAATGAAGACATGGCCTCGTATTTTACGTTGTGACTTTCTTCTCTCGTCTTCCTTCTGCGGCAAGTTTTGTAGGTGTCAGGTGGAAACATCCTTCAGCTCAGTCAGACTGTCTTGTTCTCCCTTCGGGGAATGAGAGAGTCATGTAGTGGAGAGCTGCAGAGCCCGGATTATCCTACTCAAAAAGCCGTGAAAATTGCTGTAATAATTTAAAAATTGCCTCCGTGCATCATGCACAGAGCCTGTTCTTCTTTTTGAAGATTTGTGTTTGTGTAGCACAGACAAAGTGCTACTGTGGCTGAGCAATTTGCATGTTTTGTTTATGAGAGCCGTCTCCTGCCCTTTGTGGAGATGGTATTTTCAGCACAACTCCGTATCATTGCTCAATTTCACGCAGACCTGAAGTTAATTGTTGCAGTTTCATGGACATCAATGTGTTTTCACTGTCAGTGGACGCCGCACTCAAATACCATACATACACACTGCTTTAGGGGCTGGGAAGTTACAGTCAATTATATTGGCAAATTTGGTATTTGCAAAGTTCAGCCCGGTGGTAGTGTATGGCAGCACCTCCCTGTGTCACAGATATACAGTATGTGGTGGTATTTATCAAGGTGTGGAGCTCAGTGGACTCACAGGTGTAGCAGGATGCTAATGAATGAAATCAGTCAGCGTGTACTGTGATGCTGTACTGACACTGATGCTCTCACTGCTAAATGTTGGACTCTGTCCCTCAGTGGATGTGTCCCTTTGCTCCATGAGCAGCTCTACCTTCAAGCGTCGATGCCAACTTTCTTTAATCTAATGTTCACATCACAGTTAGATCTTCTGAGCCCTTTATATTTTAATGACCCCATGATTTTTCCTTTGGCACCACCCACGAGACAAACTTTACATTTTAGCTCCAGTGCTGGTGAGACTGAGAACAGATGAATCAGCAGGACGGTGCTTATTTCATCTGTCCCTCTTATTTTATGGCTGCAGAAAATTAACAGTAGCATTTAGGGCTTGGTCTGAAATTTACTGATACCAGCGCCTGAGTTTTGGTACAGACACCAAACGGCACCTGTTCCTGACCCTTGTTTTGAAAAACCTAAAGGTATTTTACATCATTTTAGGTAAGTTTAGTTCCTCAGAAACAGAAGGATCAAGTAACGGCTTCTCTGCAGAAGTGGAAGTAAATTAAACCTCGAAAGTTGACTCAGACAGTTCCTACAGGTGACCCAACTTTTATTGATCACTTACAGAAACTGTCCGTACAAAGGCAGTGCTGGAACAGACTGTGTTACTGTTACATCAATAACTATATTTGATTTCCACTGTAGAAAGAACGGCGAGTGTGTTCAGCTGCTGGAGGAGTCAAACATTTAGATGCAACTTGGTTCAACAAAAAGATTCAGTGAATCCTTTTCTAAACCTCCCTCTGTTCGTTCTGTTTTTTAGTTTCAGACACTTTGACGTGTCCTCTCTAAAGAAAATGTGATGTTATTTGACTAAAAACTGCATTTTCGCATCATTTTGTATCATCACGTCATCATTTCAGAGAGACTCCAACATTAGAAAGAAGGAAAGTGATCAAGAGAAACACTGACTGTGTGCTACAGCGTGGATCTTGCCTCTGAGCCGGCACAGACAGAAGCAGCAGTGCACTGTGTATGCAGAGCACATGGCAGCTGGTCTGAGGTCAGTGGATCTCTGCTGTGTGTCTGAGTGGCTTCGGTCTGGCTGAACAGGCTGCAGTGATGAGCTGAACGGACAAAAGCTGCGCTCATTTGTTTTGTCTCTCCGTGGAGCTTCAGTCTTCCTCATTCACAGGCCTCACCCATAATGAACTTCCTCACATTTTCTCACCCTCGCTGTATCGTAGCAACACGTTTTATCAGCGCCCAGTCACCTGGGCCGGGGCTTTGTGTGTGTGCGTGTATGACTGTTCCTCTACTTCTATTCTCGTACCAACCAGTCACTGTCTTCTGCCCACGCCTTCAGAATAAAAGCCTTTAGGCCTGTAGATTTATGGATTTGAAATATTGAGTTTTGATTTGAAGGCAAAGGCTCCAGGAAAGTTCAATTTAAAGGTTTTTGTAAATGCAGTAAGTCAAAAGTGTGTTTGTGATCAGCCGGGTCGACGCCATTCATACGGTCCATCTTCAGTCGTTTTCCTCTTCCTCTTCCTCCCACTCGCGTCCACGTCTCAGCCATCCAGCTGACTGACACGATGAATAATATCTTTCTGAGGACTACGATGAGACACGAGCAAATTCCTTGACACGGAAACGACTTGTGTACGTGAGTTCTTCCATGCATAACAGATTATAGTTCAGCTCAGGTTTGACTCACCACTTATCTGTCAATCAGTGGACAATGGTGGGCTGAGCCTTTTCTCCTTTATTCAGGAAACCAAAGCAAAGGAGTTGTGGTTGGATGTTATTAACCTTCTAAACTCTGATTTCTACATTCATTTCCTCTGAAATAGCTTTAAAGTCACACAAAAAATCTTTACTCCTCATATTCGTGAATCTGCCCGCTGCAGAGCTCCAGTTTGGCCTCTGTACTGTCGAAGCTGTGCCAACAGGAGCGTTTGTTACAGATCTTTGTAAAAGTACAATCAAAATCTGCTTTTACTCTGTAGAATAATGAGTTTACTCACAACTCAACCAGTAAACCCTGCAGCAGCCGGATGAACTCACCTTGAACGCTGTAATTTAAAGGACAGCTCTGACTTTTTTTTCTCAGAGATTAGAATCAGGTCCTTGTTGAATCAGTTTTCTTTCCTGTAAAGGGCACAGCATTAGGAACGGCGGCCGTATTGACTTTTTCCTCGATAAGGTTTTCCAGCTCGCCTCTGTGTTGCTAACCGAGTGGAGCGGCGTGCCGAGGCTTCGGTCAGCAGCTTACCGGCTGACAACGCCGCTGTGCACAGTCAGCAGCCGGGCGCGGCCAAAAGACCCACTTTATCTTCAAATGCTGAGCTGCGGCATCTCAGCCCCGCTTTATGGCAGATTATTTTGACAGTTACCATGACAGCAGCACCTGAAAGGTCTTCATGTGAGATTTCAACGAGGAGATGTCCTGAGAACTTTAGATGACAGATTTAACTTTGTAGGTTTGTATACAGTAATGCAGCCAGTTGATCCGTAAACTGAACAATCTGAAAACGTGAAAAATATCATCTTCATGAGGGTCTAAGAAAATCAAGTGTAGCCATTACTGTAAACCAGTCTGGCTGGTAAACCTGAACATGTGCCCAGCATCTGTAGGAGTCATGTACTGGTCACCATGAATATCTGCTGCAAACTCATGGAAGTCTTGTTTCAGAGTGCTGCATGAACACGTTATGAACACATGTACTCATCTGCACATTATGCACAGTATGTGGAGGGTCCACACGCACAGCTATCATTTCCATTACCACTCTGTGTCTCCTCCATGTGTTGATCCCCGAACAGGAAGTGAGGTTGTTGGGTTTGTTGTGAGTAGCTCCCATGTTGCGCAGCACTTTGATCAGTTAAAGAGAAGCGTGTATGGACATGGGTGGTGGTGGTGGTGGTGGGGGGGGGGCTCACATCTGATTCAGTTAACCCGCAGACTGACAGGGTGATGGGCTGTAGCTGCCTGCTGCTCCTCTAACCCACTTCACCTCCATCTGTCAGACTGGGGGAGAGAGAGAGTGCAGAGTACGTGCAGCTCTGCCAGAACGCGGCAGCCGCTCGCTCTGAACCCGACACTGTTGGATTGGATTTTCATCACGTTGGGATTCCTGCAGCTGCTTTCCCAAACAGCAGGACGATGTGTTTCTTACCTTGATGGTGTGTTGGGAGGTTTGAGGTTTGTCCAAACTGTCGTGTGCAGCCACTCACTGTTTCTGCTGATTTTCTGTCTTTGCTTTTCTGCTCCACGTGAAACTGAACTCCGTTCTTAAAGTAGCTATAATCGATATGAAAGGTGTGATGAATCTAAAGTGATCATCTGGATGTAGCTCTGGGCAATGAGGTCAACAGATTAAGTTGCTGCTGCTGCTGCTGGTGGTGGTGGTGGTGCTGGTGGTGGTGGTGGTGCTGGTGCTGGTGGTGGTGGTGAGCTGAGTCAACAGCTCCAAGTGGCACAGGCCTGCAGAAGTCTGGAGTTGAAAAGTGAGTTTCTGAGCTCCCCAGTGCTCCTGCTTTTGTATTAACTGGGCTCCTCTTTAATCTTTTATTTATTCCCCGAACTAAAGAGGTCATCCTGATTAAACATTGAGCGGGAGCGCTGGAGTTTGGGGAGTTTACAGCTTCAGAAATAAAGAGGGGAAAAAAAGAAGTGGTAGCGAACTGACAGGAGCAGAAAGTCATTTTGTTGTTGTTGCTGCTGTTTTGGATGCCAGCCGCTGACTCCACATCACTTTCTCCTGCTGCGGGGATTAGTCGATCAGGGATCAGGCTGCTCTGCTGATCCGTCCCACAGTCCGTCCCGTCTCCTGGATCCTGGGTCCTTTTCTTTGAACTGAAAATGATCTGCCTGGATTTGAGGGTATGCAGAGATTGTAGGGATAAGGTTTTAGAGGAAACAAACAATTAGAAGAAGTAGACTGGTTTTGTAATGAAGCTACTGCCTGATAATACCAGCACCGCTCAGGCCCGTTGTCTGTCAGCATGGACTCCGTCTCCATGGACTCCGTCTCCATCTCCAGAGCTGCTGAATCAGCCCCTCCTCAGCTTCCTGACCCCTGATTGGCTCAGATGGCTTTGTTAAATGGGTAATTATGGAGAGGCCAGGGGTGCCGTTCCATGAATAATGTTAAATGACTGCTCGCTGCAAATTATTAATTGTTTTACTTGATCTGTTGAACTCGTGTGGACCAAGTCACAGCATATCAGTTACGATGTTGTTCAGTGGAAATCCCATCAGTCTTCGATGGCAGCCAAACAGCACAACCTCCCGCTGTAACAGAGGATGTGTGCTTTCATACATTCAGGAGGTTTGAGTAGGTCCTGTCATCATTTCAGACTGTTCTCAAACAGTGTTTCTGATGCCTGTGTTTGTGGGGAAAGTTAACCCTTTCCTTCTTTACCTAATCGTTTTCTTATTCAAATCAGAAAAGATTAATTCATATTTATTTGATACGAAGGAACTGGTATTTAAAAAGTTTTTAGGTTTGATACTGTGCTTATGAGGTTTGTTTCAAAACAGCCCACCTTTCATATTCTGCTTTCTCAGAAAAAAAACCCCAAAACAAAACAAAACACCGGATTAAAGCCCAGCTGGCTTCCTCTAAACAAAATATGATGTTAACAAATATGTAAACAGGATGTTTGAATCCCAGCTGATAAACCAGTGTGCATGTAAATGTCATCAGTATTTAATCAGACTGGTATTTTCTGGGTAATATTTAGGTTCTGGTATGAATTTACTCACTCAATAAAAACTATGCCTAACAAGTATTTTTTATTATTTAACCATAACAACAAAGGTTAACAGTTAGTTTCTGAGCTTAAACTGAACCAAAGCTAAACCACAGATTATTCTTACTTTACTTTGCTACTTACATTTGAGCTTTGTATAGTAGTAATAAGTATAAACATGTATAAAACATGGCCAGCATGTGCAGAGGTAGAAGTTTGAAAGGACCCGTGAGGATGTGGAGCGGCAGCATTTGTCACCGCAGGTCTTTGTCTTTGTGAGAAGGCGAGCAGAGAAAGGAGAGGAATGTTTTTGTCTTCCACAGCAGCTGGTTCCTTCTCAGCCCCTGCTGTCCAGGCCTCATTCACTGCTCTCTGATTAGGTTTTTGTTGCCTCTCCCTCCATCTCCTGCCTCTACACGTGTGTGTGTGTGTGTGTGTGGGTGAGGAAGTGGCTCGTTCGTCAACCCTTTTTTAAGGAACAAACAATGGACTCGCTCAGCCAGCTAAACAGACATCACCAGAAAGAGGTCAATTACGGAAAAGGGCTAACAAAGAGCAAAAAAAAAAAATCTCAATGTCAGTCTGATTAGTCTTTGTTATGGAAACAATTTCGTACTTCGGCTCAGAGAAATTGGTCTCCTGCCGTCGACATCAGGCTCTGATTGTACGCCTGACATCGATGAAAATCTGAAATGCTGCAGCTTTTCAGCTTTTTTCACTCCACAACCTTCACGTGATGATTAAAAAAAAAAAACCAGAATGGTTGTGTCTCACTACAGCTGCTGCTTTCCTCCAGCTGGGTCACAACACATCGCAGAAATAAAACCACAGCTTAAAACCGTAGAAAAACTGTTTGTTTTTCTCAGTTTAAATCAGAACAACGTGTGGGAGTGGCCTGTGTTTTTGGCCTTCTTACCCAGCATTCATTTACATACTCCTTCTGGGCCAGCATCCCACAATGCCCTGCTTTTTATGCATTATTGAGTCTCCTAGTGGCATCCTTAAAAGGGGAAGAGGTCTCTCCATAAAAGGAAGTAGGACTCCATACTCAACAAGGGTGACTTCAAAGCCCCTTTGAAAAATTGATCAGATGGGGTTGTAGCTAAAGCAGATCTCAGGTTAACAACACAAAACACAAGCAGCAAGAAAAAAACCTTATTTATGTACGTGAACAGGAGAAAGTGTGGTAGAGAATTCCTCTGGTGGCAGTGAGGCTCCTCGGACACGTTTAAAAAGGTCACGTCTTCGCTGTGTTTCACCTGATTTCTCCTTTAAATGTCAGTTTTTGTGTCTTTGGGAATATCTATTATTTTTAAGCCACATCATAACAACAGGACGTTTTTATAACGATGTACGCCACAGTAATGCTAATGCTCCTCTTGTTTTAACAGAATATGGAAGTTAACTTATGTTATTATAAGACACATTTGTTTTGTGATATTTCAAAATACTGTGATTTGTTATAAGAAGAAAAGTTTTTGTATAAACAGAATAATTTGATATTTCATAATAATGCACAGTATGTCATAATATCACGAAAACTCTCTTGTAAATATGAGAAACTTTAATCTTTACAAAGAGTGAGCAAAGTTTTTCTCATTCTCTGTGGTGAGAATGTTTTGTATTTGAGCGGTGTGTTCGGCTGCTGCTGAGTCCTCGATGTCTCCTCCAGGGCGTCCTTTTCTCTGTGGAAGGTCACGGGGTCGTATGTCACATTACATCACCCGGGTGATAATAAAGACCTCACTAAACGTCAGGCGCTGCATCTCAGGAGCCGCCAATAAATATCAAGGAACATCATCGCTGACTTTATCCACTAAATTTTAATGTTAAAATCTCATTTTAGAAATTACACATATTGGTAAAAGCCTAAAAGATAAAAGAAACTCTTGGACTGTGTTTTATGATAATAAATAATATTAGTTGCAGCCAGTTCATATGTTTCAGCAGCAAATAATGAATTTTCCTCATAAAGTTGAGCGTATTTTTTGTAATGTCGTAAAAGGCTAACAAACATTATCGCCTGCAGACGGCTCATTAGCATCTGATTAAATTTTAATGATCATGCAGTTGTTTAACAGTCATGAAAGGCCTTTGGGCAGATATTCACATTACATAGGGCACTTATGGAATAAATTACTAGAACAAAGAAAAAGGAACCATTGAACGGTTTATTGAGGAGAGGTGATTAGACCTTAGCTCTGTGTGGGCTGTTTGGTTTCGCCTCCATTTGTCTGGTCACAACACGGCTGCAACACAACCAGGAGCTTTTTCTACCACCAGCCTAAACCTGTAGGAGGAACTTTATGCTCAGGACTTTTGGCTCTTTCCTACATCAGTGCCGAACTTCGAAGCTTTCACCTCACACTGAATATCCACTGCAGCGAACACTGGATATTGTGGATGTCGCTGAACCTGACCTGTAGTATCAGACCTGGACAGGCAGCGGTGATGTGGGAGATGTAGGAGAGCGATGCCCTTGTTCGGGCCCAGGAGGAGTTGTCCTGATTTACTAAACACTTCCCTGTTGTCCCATGATACAACAGAGGAGGAGGAGGAGGAGGAGGAGGAGGAGGGGAGGGGGTTGGGCTGAGTACAGAGGAGAAAGATGAATGTGTCACATGATGCTGGAGCCTCACAGTAGTTCATTATGTGGCACCAGCAGCATCACGGTGGTTTTATGGCAGAAATCTGTTTCCTGAGACAAACCTGGTTTTCTCACTGTTGTATCACCGTATTGGTTATAAACCAAAGTTGTGCATCAGATGAAAAACACAGAGCGAGTAGGATTTATCCTCGGAGGACCATGAATGAATGCATGAATGAAGCGAGTGTGATGGCGTTCTGTTTGGTAGCTTGTTATCTGGCTGTATGGAGGCTGTTTGGTTTCTCACACAGGTACAAACTTTGAAACCTGAACTGTTTGGCATCAGTGAACCTGGATCCAGGTGCTTTGTTAGGACGCAGTGTTTGAACACATCACCTTGGGCTGTTGGAATTTTTAACAGGTGTTTTTTTTCAGTATTTAATAGACAGAAAGGTGAAAAGACGTAACAATGGTAAAGACATGCAAGGTTGTGCATGAGGAGCTCCACACAGTGATCAGATCCCAGGATGTGTTTTATGGCTGAGTTCAGAGACATCAATCAAAACCGGAGCTGAAATAGTTTTTTCCTAAAAAGTGCAGCATCACCCTCACCCTCCCCCACCCTCCTCCCCCTCCCCCGTTCTTGCTGGCACCGTGGATCTGGTCTCGGGTCCAGATATTTAGGAGACGGAGGGATATCGGTGGCGTCCTGGGGATCATGGCTCTGTTAAGCTGTGATGAGCTGTCAGGTCTACGCCTCTGTGTGTCTAATCCTACCAGCCCTCTCAAATCTGATCTCATCCACAGATCTCCAGCATAGCTCAAGGCATCGCTGCCTTAATACTGATAATGCTTTTCTAGTTTGTGGGGAATATAATCTTTGAAAATCCCTTTAATCAAAGCAGCAGTGACACAAACATTGCCTTGGAAAACGGCCGAGTAAAGACTTAATACGGCAAAATGCCACAGAGTTTCCCCCTTTTCATGTTGTTCAGATCTGATGTTTCAGGCTAAATTTACCTCTGAGCCGCTAATAACAATACATTTATCTGAGGAGCCAGATGATTATCAGTCATCATGTCCCCACCGTGAACAGATCCAGGTCTCTGTGAGGGTCTCCAGAGTCAGCGTGATCAAGTTTCAGTTTCAGACCTAACTCCATGAGGCCAAACACACAGCTTCACATGTTCAGCGTTCATGAACTAATGTAAACCTCATTGTACTAATACTGTGAGGGTTTAAGCTAATTTGTGCCGACACATCTGCCTCCACACGCATCGCAGTTCATTCTTCACCTTGAAATAGTTACTGATTAATTTTCTGTTGATCGGCTGATCACTGGAGCTCTGCTTTGTTGTCTCAGAGGTGGAGCTCACCTACAGGAGCAGGTGTTGAACATCTATAGATATAACTAACTTTTAACCAGTGCATCCAGATGTGGACATCTCAAACAGAGTGGAAGTGAAGGTGAACGGTGACGTCTCTGCTCACATCCAAACAAACCGCCGTGGTAAAGGCACTGGTTGCACGGTGGAGGCTCGGGCAGCAGAGGCAGAGGAGATAGTGAGCCGAGGCGGCTCCGCTTTGAAGTGGAGTGTGTTTTCTTTCTCGCAGTAGTGGAGGAGCCTCTAGGGAGGCTCTCAGCCTTCACCCAGACCCTCCCACTGTCAGCCGCTGCTTGGCAGCCTCCCTGATCAACTTCAAAGTTGGGGACATTTCTGCCTGAAAAGTCTCTGTGCTTTGAAGTGGGGACGGGCACAGTCACAAAGGTACATTCACAGAGCTGTAAAACAGACTCTGTGCTCTAATTCTGCACTGATATCCAGATTTGTTATTTCTGCTTAGTGCCCAAAGGTTTGTCAGAGTAATGAGGCAGACGCTGAACTAACAATGACACTGTGTCCTGACTGAAAACACTCCGACATCTTTGAAAGTACAATGAATCTGCTGAGAGGCAGTTTAAAAGTTTACCTCTTTAACTGCCGCACCATTTCACATGTGAAATGAATGTCAAGAAATCTTTCGTTGGCCTGTTTTTGTTTGTCCGTTATTCTTCGACTGGTGAAGAAGTGAAAAGTTCTTGAATTATATTCTCTTTAAAAAGAAACCGTGGATAAATCTAATGGCAGTAAAATAACTGCCAGTGGTTTTAGCAGTCGACTAATCGATTGGAGCCCGTTTCAGCCTGTTTCATGTAATTCATTCATTCATTCATTTCAGTAATCATGCGACACCAGGTTCAGTAAAGTGCAGGATAACGAGTCACCTGTCGGTCTGTGTGACTTTGTGTTTACCTGGTTGGTTTGGAATAAACCAGCTGATTATCTTTTTCACATCTACAGGTGTGAAATTTAACTAAAACAAACATGTCGAGATCTGCTGTAATAATCTTTCAGTTCCCTTATCAACAGTCAGGCCTGTATCCAAAACATAATCTGACACTCACAGACACTGATAGATCTTAATAAGATTTCAGCTTCACACAGCGATCGGTCTTGAATACCTGTTACCTCCCTCAGGTATGGATTAACATCTAATTCTAGCTCTTGGCGTGTCAGAGAATAAATCTGCCATCATTACATGTGAAAGTTCAGTTTGTGTCTTGGCTTTTAAAGTAAGAGAAGAGAAGCGTTAATTTTAATTTCACCCCTCACTTTGATAGAGCGATTTCCATCCCTGTGAACAGGACAGCAGACGGCCTGGCCGCATTTCAGATAATGAAAACACACCATCCACCAGCGACTGGGGCCTTTTCATCCTGCTGCACATCCTCGCTGTGTTAGCTCATTACTGCTCAAGCACTCTGTTAAGACATTAAGTCAAGAAGTGAACGCGTGGAGAAAAGAGAGATGTGTGTCTGTGTGAGTCACTCACCTAAAAATATCACCCATGTTCCTCCTGTTCTCTCTGCCGGGTTACTCTGACCTGTGAGTCACCGCTCCAGCTGGGAAGGTTTGGAAGCAGCCGGCGTTCAGGGGGAACCTGGTGATCCGACCGGGAGAGGATGATGTTTGTCGGGGGGGTGATCCGAGCCGAGTGGGGGCAGGTGACCGTGCTGGAAAAGCAGGAGAAGACGGACAGGAAGCGACTCAACAGCAAACACTGAGCTGGGATAAATACAGCAGCTTCCACAGGCCAGAAACAAAATGGCCGCTTTCTGCTTACTGTGTTTCACTGTGCTGTGGATGCTGTAGTTTTCTGAGCCCAGTGAAAATATGTTGCTTTGTTTTTGTCTTGTTCACACGATATAATGGATGTAAGAGGAAAATGTAGTATCAGGCACACGATTTTAACTTGTTCACACACGGCAAGAACTGATCAATAAGATATGGATCTGAATCTTAGATTTATACATTGTGCGCACAAGAAAATGGTCGTATGCAGACGACTCGATGAGATGTGGACCTAATGTCTCTTTAGCATTTGTCATTTTCTTGGAATTAAAAGAGGGAGACGTGGCTGTAGCATCCCGCGCAGCAGATATGGATCAGAACCATGTTGTAAATGACCGGTGTCTGTGTTTCACTCATCGTCGTCTCGTCGTTGGTGATTTCTATCAGATTAGTTGCTGTTGCATAAGGTGCTTGTGGAAACAGAGATCAGCACCTGGGGTGCAGTGACACATTTCTGTGCTGTGAGTCTGGTTTCTTATCGTTTGTGTGCAGCACTATCTCTGTCTCCGCTTCCAGACCGGTTGGATGTCGACAGTGATGTGTTGTCTTTTTTCTCTCTCTCCATGTTCAGCCTCTTGTCTCTCTGCTGCAGCCAGAAGATGGCATGGTTCGTATGCAGTCTCCTCTCAAAACTAGAGATCAGGACTGCCACGCTATTAATAGCCCTGCCATGCTTTTAAATGTGTGTGTGTGTGTGTGTAAATAAACTGCTGCTCACTGGGAGGGAACATAACTGTACAAGCCAGGCTTCGCTCTGGAGAAACGGCACACAGATGCAAACGTGCACATAAAGCAGCATGACAGTTTATTGCCGTGTAAGTGGCTGATGATTGTGATTAAAACTGAAAAGGGATTTCCTGGTTTGAGCCGAGATTTAAGGCTGCAAATGCATCGCCTTTCCTGTGACGAGACGGTTTTCTGACAGACCTCCTCGGCTGCAGGGCGCCGCTGACAGCCATTTTTTTTTTGCACCCAGGTTTTTATCCCTTCCTGGTCGCTCTTCGCGACAGCGGTGCCAGTCACAATTTTGCACCAACACTGACGTCCTTTCACTGGTTAAAGAGGAATTAAAAGCAGGACTAACAGGCCCAGACTGAAATGTGTTTCATCGGGCCTCAGAGGGGCGAATACTGTGTGTGCTAAATCAGGTCTCATGTAAAATGTGCAGCCAAGTTGCCTGGTAACTAAAGTGGAGCGGAAATAGTTGACTTAAGAATCATGATTTAACAAAAGCAGCGGGAGAATGTCTTTGAATAACCACATTCAAGGCCTCAGAAGTGTCCTTGAAAGAAGCTCCGTGCAGTTTTTGAGTCAGGGTTTTTAACAGCTGCTGTGTTCTCTCCAGGATTACAGGTTTCTTCTTCGTATGTTCTGATTTCTTTTAGGAATTAAAGTCAGATTTAATCATTATGAAAGACTCTGAGTAAGACAGGAGCAGTTAGGGTGGAGAAAAGATCACCTCTTTGGTTGGTAACTGCTGAGGTTATCTGTGAATCCAGGCCTCAGAAGGGCTTTGAATGATGGATCCAGCTGGATTTATTTACACATCGAAAAGTTGAAGTCAGACTAACATTTGTTCATCAGCCTGGATTTATTCCAGGAGACAGGATCATACATGACCTCTTGTCATGTGACCTTTTGGATTAATGTGCATGTTGGAACCTTGTGAGACAGTCCTGTGAGGCAGAGGATTATAACACGTCTCCAGATGTGTAGATCATAACTGGCTGTTGGCTGTTATTTCAGCTCTAACACAAACATCATACACTAATTCATTTATTAGGCAGTCACAAGAAAATTGATTGGCAACTGGCTGATGTGTTAGAAATGTGCATCTCCTCATTTAAAACAAAAAGACAAAAAAGACAGGAGCCGTTCGATAATTTAAACATTTCACTGGGTTTGTTTTTGTTTAAAAAGCTGTTGAGGATAACCTTGAGACGAAGGGCAGGGCGGAGGAAACACCACTGCTCTAAAGGAACTCCTGAATGAAAAATGACCGTTTTGATTTATTCATTTCTTTCTGTGTGCGAGCGGTGACGAGGATTTACAGCCAGAGATGATCCCGGTGGTGGAGTTAGTTTGTCTCCCCTCTGCTCTGCCTCTCCGGGAACAGATCTGGTTCTGATAAAACCACAAACAGTTGATCAGAACCTGCTAAATAAAACCTGAGTCATTAGTACCGTTGGCTGGGGACACTGAGGTTTGGGGCTTGTGCAAAGAGAGAGCGCCGCATAATAAATGGGACTTTAATTTGTTTTTCCTTGACAAGGTCGCTGTGAGTGATGGGTGAAAGGCGGGGGGGGGGGGGGGCAATGTGAGGGGGGGGGGGGGGGGGGGGCAATGTGAGGAGGGGGGCAATAAAAGCCTCAAATTACTCGAATGTTTGTGTTAGTGGTGGATAAAACTGCAAAATGCACAAATTAATGGTCATTTTTCCAATTTTTGTGACAGCACATGAACGCATCAGTATGATTGAAGGAAAGGACGAAGGCAAGAAGCAGCAGCCTGTGAGAAGCTTTGTTGTCTCCATGGCAACAGGCCGATAAGGTTTATGGGTGTTGTAGTATTTGGAGGAAGAACCAAACAGACGCTGCACACAGCTGTGTGGACGCTCCTCCTGTTTCCAGGAGATTAGCTGGAAAATACTGCACGTGTGAAATAAAGTGTCACTGTGAATTCCTGTACATCCTGTTAATCACTTCCATCAATTCCAGCATAAAAAAAGAAGAGAAGTAATAAAGTGATAAGCACACAGTCTGAGTCCAAGCTTCGGCCTGTGGATGTGGCGCTCGGCGCCCTGCAGCCTCTGTGGGACTGATGTAACCCTCTGTCCAGACGGCTGTGATACGTCTTCTTTGCCCTCTGACATACATTGTGTTTACATGTTGTCTGCCAGGGACACCGGCTGCTTCGTGAGCACGTGTATGGAAATCTAAACGCTGTGAAGAAAACTAATGAAAGCAGCAGAATGAGGTTCATGAGAAGAATCGCTGCTCTCTGCGGCGATGAGTTTTATTTTAAAGGCTGACATTTTAGCTACCTCTGTAAATGTATTCAAATTAATTTCCCATTATTGCCTTGCTTATCGGGGGCTGCAGAGACGTAAACAAAGATGCGGACAAACGCTGAAAAGCAATTAAAAATAAATGGGGTTTGGACAGAAGTGCCCCAGAGAAAGAGATAAAGGCAGAAACAGTATGGAGGCTGTTCACTGCTGCTGCTGCTGCCGCCGCCTCGGTTTTATTTTTTATTTTTGTCACAACTGTTGTAGCTGCTGTGGATGTCTTTTTGGGCGGCGTCCTGGGGCGTCATCACACTAAACGGCTAAATTAACCCAGATATTTGGAGCGAGCTGAAGTGGCGCTGCTGCCTGCAGGCTCTGTTATTTCTGAGGACTGTATATCCATGTTGTCTGTCCACAGCTTCTGGTCATGAGTGTGTGTTTCTGTGTGTGTGTTTCTGTGTGTGTTCACTGCACATTACTCAACGGTCAGCTGAATCTGTGCCTGCAAAGGCAGAGTGATTACTGTGCGGCTTTGCTTAATGAAAAATAATGACTTGCTTGCCACGGAGTTTAAATTTCTTTGTGTTTGTTCTCTTTAGCCTCCGCTGTACCTGAGCTCCATGTCAAAGGGGTACTTCACAAATGAAAAGAAAAGCCTGGGCACAGTTTGTTCTACCCTTCGTGGAAGAGGCAACAATAGTTCTTAAATGAAGGCTAGTTTCCGTAGCAACATGCCAAATATAACAAGGCTTGTGCTGACATAAAAATAAAGACAGAGGGACGGAGACGTGCAGCTCTGCAGAGGCTGCTCGCTGACTGGAGCAGGACTGCAGGCCTCATCTCCCTCTCTGATGGTATTCAGTCTGTTTTAAACATGGAATTCAAATGAATGCTAATGTCTGGACGCTGGCCTGCGGCTCTGAAGCTGCTACAAACAGAGTCACACTGACTTTTTACACCAACAAACATGATGCAGGGTTTATTTTCCTGCTTTCATCTGCTCTACAGAGGAGAACAGTAAATGTACATCACAGTGGTTTGCCCTCGCTGGTGCTTTTCACCGCACACTCCCGTTTCCTCTCACGGAGGCGAGGGACAAAGCAGAGCCCGGAGCTCGACAGCAGAGGCTGCTGTGCAGTAATAATAATCATGATAATAGTGTTTATATTTGACTTTTGTCTGCATTACTTTTCAGACACAAAGTGCTTCACATTTAAATAGAATAAAAGTTTGAAGGCATCAGTGCCACCTCAGTGGTTTTGCATCCAGAAGTTCTCACATCTCATAATGACAGAGAAATGTTTGACTGTGATGCAGATTATGGACGGAGACATCAGTGTTGTGGTTCTGAAAACAGCAAGAAATGAGTTTCTGATTTCACCGTTTGCATGATCTTCCTCTGCACTCCGCTCTTTGTCTGATTGGTGTGCAGGATTTCGTCTTAATTGAAGATTTGACCTTTTGACGGCGTCTTCTGTGTCGGTTTAATGTCAAAGAACGCTCAAGTTACTGCTAAAATTAGTAAGAGATGCTGCTGTGCTGCTGCAGGAGCTGGTGTGTGTGTCTGAGAAACATTTCTGTGTGAACAGAGTTAAAGGTTTCAGGCTTCAACAGGAAATTCAGCGACGGACAAATCAAACAAGGCTGAGACGGAGTCAGAAAATTTCTTCTCCAGTAGAAACGAGTGTTGAGTGAAAATTGGAAGCCTGTGGAACATTATGTACTGGAACATTACACGGAAATGATCAAAGCCTAAAGGAATTACTCTTATTAGAAAACTGAACGTGGAGTACAAAGGCCTGATTTTAGAGAGAAATCTGCTCCCACAGAGAAAAGCTGAGGCTCAGGATGAAAATATATATATGAGTGTGTGTGTGTGTGTGTGTGTGTGTGTGCGTGTGTGCGTGCGTGTGTGCATGCGTGCGTGTGTGTGTGTGTGTGTGTGTGTGTGTGTCGGCTTTGAAGAAAAAATATTCAGCCTAAAATAATTGAACAGTTTTTAAAAACAGCTGCAGATGCTGTTCTTTGGATTCCAGGAACCATTTGGGTTGTTTGTGGTGAAGTGTTTTCGTTTTTCCTGCGGAGAGAAAACATTTCGGGCTCAGCACCTCAGAATCAAAGAGCTTCTCTCTACAGCCGGCATTTTTCAGCGATCCTGCAGCATCTCACAGGCAGGAGTGTACTGCAGGAGAGGCAGAGATGAGAGTTTCTGATGCTGACAGAGAAAGATCATAATGTGATGCAGCAGAAACTCTGTGCAGGAAAAATTCAGAATGTGGTGTCGTCTCCACTGGTGTTTCTACCCGGTCGGTGGGGTTTCCCGCCTCAGACTGTGCTGGATTCTGTGTCTGAACATGGGTGACTTCCCTCTCACACAGGAGCAGAGACAAAAGACAGTTTCATTTGCCTGCATCGAATGAAAAGGCGATTTGTTGTGTGGTAACACGGAGACGGAGACGCCGTGGACGACGCTGTGACCTGTAAGGGCCGACCTGCCCACAGTGTCTGGCGACTGTCACATTTATGTTATTAATGGCTTATAAGAAATCAGTAAAGCAGTGGTAAATAATTAATTAAGCATTAACAAAGCCATTAGAGGGCTGTAAAAGCCTCTGTAATCGGTGTTAGAGAGTGTCACCAAAACTGGAGGCAGCTTCTGGTGGAGAATCCTGCTCGGCCAAAAAGTCGCACTGCTGTAAAGAAAAATGTTTTTTTTCCTGAAATCTGACAGAGCAGCTGGTAAATAGAGCTTCCAGGGGCTTCCTTTAATTAACATGTAGAAACAGTATCCACGGGCGTCCCAGAGATCGCTCCAGCACTCATTTTCACTGTAACTAAGTGGCTGTTTCTCCTGCTGGAGCTGTGAATATGTGAGAGCCACACCTCTAATTGAACACTGGCATGTCGGAGCATGTTCCAGCCTCACGCCGCCATCAGCTGCTGTCACACTGGGGACCGGGCCTCCTCGTCTCTGGGCCTCGGCCTCGTCGCCTCCTCACACCTCCTTTTGCTCCTGTACTCCCCAGACCGTCTCCTGTGATTGTCCTCTGAGACACCACAGCTTGTTACTGTTGGATTATGATGAAACTAAATGTAAATTCACCATAACCTCTGAGTATGATCTGTAGCTGTAATCGTTTTGAAAAGTTACCGCCACTTTTGGCAAATTCCTCTTGTTGACTGAAGCACCAAAGGCACATTGTGTGTCGGACAGCAGAGTGTTGGGGGGGAGGCGACGGAGGCAGCTGGGCAGGTGGTCGTCTTTCCCACGAGGCTCCACGGTTGCAGCCTTTGAGAGATGAAGCCCGTCAGAGTTAGCCAAACAGAGCTAATGCTCTCCCTAGAAAGCCTCCTCGTCCAAATGCTAACAGGAACTCAGAAGCCGGCTGTGTTTGTGTGCGTTTTGAACAGATGCTCTGGCTGTAAATATGGGGGGAATGCCATTTGTTTTCATTTTGGAAATAGGGAAGGGGGAGGATTGTGTTGTGAGAGAAAACAGTCATTCAGATGCATCAGCAGCAAATTCAGTCTGTCCTTTTCTCTGAGGGAGCTGATCTTTATCCTGCAAACCAAATATTTGTGTTTTAGGAACGAAGGACGAACACGAACACACAGTGTGAACTCTGAAAAAGAATCGTCATCAGTAAAACTCAGCTCAACACTAAAAATCCTCTGAATATAAATCATACTTACAGTAAAATGAAAATGTAAATTGTTGTATTGTAACAACACAAACTTGATGCACTACACTTCACTCTGTTTCCTCCATTAGTGCAGCACAGATCTGCATAAATCAGGTGTGTCATCACGGTCTGATACGAGTGTAAATCCTCCGCAGCGTCATGTATGCATGTATGCATGTATGCATGCAGCATCACACGTACGTTTGTGTGGAGAAACACATAGAACGTTGCTCCTGAGCTCCACCAGTAAGTGTGTGATGTGAAACACAAAAGCAGACATCCAGGTCTGAATATCTGCTAGGATGATGGATTGTAAAGCTCAGTTGTGTAACTGTAGAAACGCACTCAAGCCTCCTCCCCCACCCCCTCTGTTCTGTTACTGCTGTAGTAGTAGAGGTCGTCTTCTTCGGTTATCACTCCACCACTGCTGACGACTGTAGTAACCTCACTCTGAAGCTCTGAGTGGAAACGAGAAAATCCTCTGCAGCAGCACTGAACTCTGAGAAATAAAGCTGCAGGACGAGGCTGGACACAGAGACACAGGGAGACAGACACAGAGACAGAGACCCAGCGGTAACAGTGAATGAGTCGGCACCGTAAACTGTCAGACTCTGTGTCGACGTTGTAAAATGCGGAGCTGTAATCTCTCTGTGACGTGACGCCACTCAGCTCCCGAGTGCAGCTGATTTGGAAACTATCAGCACTCTGCTTATAAATTTCCCCAGTGTGAAAAGCAATGCATACAGAATGAATCCGCCTCTATTTATCTATCTGGGTACACACACACACACACACACACACACTGACTCACACTCCTCACTCTATCCCAGCTACCTGCTCTGCTGTAGGGAAATATAAAAATAAAGACGGGGGACCGGGCTCCAGTTTTTCCGCTCGGGTCCCCAGACGTTTCTACGCGTATCCATTAGATTACAGATGACAAATAGACGCAGGTCTTCCTCTGCCGGCTGGGAGCGGCCCAGCTGTTACAGCACGGTGGCGTTTCTGCCTCCT